>NC_061535.1:4015000-4381250 GCF_022379125.1 Scophthalmus maximus
CAAGATAAAGACCCAAACTCTCACTAACTACAATACACTCTATGCTTGGTGCAAGGGGGGCTCCAATTTGTTCTTGTTTTCAAACATTGTTTTTCCTCATTTTCTTTCTTTGTTGAATTATACATTTTCTTGGTTTTATTTGTTTTAAATTTTGTATTGCGCATGTTTATATTTTTCATTCATTCATTCTTTCATTTTTTCTTGGTTTTGCACCAATCCATGATAGCTTTTTCTAAGGGTCTCATTCGGTCACATCAAAGTGGAGACAATATGGTAAGCATGGAACTATTTGAGCTAAATGAAATAAAGATGTGATTTTAAACCTATTGCTAATATATCCAGGATTTACTGTTGTCTGTGGTGGAGATCACTTTGATTCTAACCACTGCTCCCTCCTGTCTTTTCATGTGGTCATGACTTCCAGAGAGCATTCCCAAGCTGGTGCCTGAAGAGGGCAGCACATACTATCACAGAGTGCAGCACTACAGGGAGCTGCTGGACTCACTGCAGATGGACGCCTACACCCATGGCTGCATCCTCCACCCCGAGATCACAGTGGACTCCCACATACCAGCGTACGCTGCCACATGCATACGAAGTAAGACACAACGAGATGCACCCTACAGTAATTTACAACCTATGATGTTTTTACATCACGTACACGTACGTAAGTAGTTTTTAGGCATAGTGTTTGAAATGTTCCGCAGGGATCTCACTTCAAGCCACGGTAGTGTCATGGAGGTTGTGCACCAACACGAAAAACCTCAGATTTGTGTCTGCGCTATTAGTCTCATCACCTCTAACCTGGTCCCGTGTTTCTGTGTTTTTCTGACAGCACAGATCGGAAATACACAGTCTGAGCTGAAAAGACTGGCGGAGCAGAACCCAGAGCTGAAAGATGCCTACGTAGCAAAACAGAGGCGCTTAAAAGTAAGTTATTCAAGTTACTACGGTGCGGAGTGAGACAAACAGTTGGATTTGTTTCATTACAGCACTGTTGAGTTTGTGCCCTCCAGGACCCATGTCGTCCTTAAAAGAACAAGTGAAAAAATAGAGTGAAACATGGAAACTGGCATTTGTTTAATATTAACTACTGGTAACTACTCTGTTAAGTAGCCTCTTCTGTGGTCTCTGTCAGAATTAGTGAATCTGTGCCAGAGAAAGTCAGCCAACAAGAAAATGATAGGTGTCTAGGAGTATAGCTATGACTAGCTTTAGCAAAATCAAAAACTAAATTTACCAAATGATTTGTCCCCGAACTTTTATTTGCAATTGGAAAAATATCAGTTTTGATGAAATACCATGGCTGATGAGGCTGCAGCTGAATGATGATGGAAAATAAAACCCATCTAAACACCTGCTGAGTATCAGTAACTGCCTTCTCAGCTTCGGACTTTTAAATCACCTTATGAATTTATTATATAGATTATTTTTAATAGAAATACAGATTTTTTTTAACAGACAAATAATAATACTGAGATACATGTATGCACTGACCTGCAGACCTAATGACCTGACTATGGACAAATAAACACATTTCATTCGTAGACGCTGCAGAGTAAAAAATCTGCTGCTGCTGTTATTTCTCACCGCAATTGACGGGTAGCGCGGCGCTAATATTTAATAGAGATAAAAATGTGCTGTGGACCAATGTATTTATATGTGAAAATATTTCTGCAGTCTAAGTTGTTTGACCATGGCAACATGAAGTACCTGAAGAAGCTTCTGGATGAACTGGAGAGCGTGATGGACCAGGTGGAGACAGAGCTTCAGAGGAGGGTGGAAGAAACACCAGGTATCATCATCATCATCTTGTTGCTTAGCATTAAGAGATACACAATTATTCATTTAATGATGTGACTGTAATTAAAATGACAATATTAAGATGACTACAGAATGTACACCTGGCCTGTTTCACTCGTAGAAGAAGGCAGTCAGTCCTGGCTGTGCGGCGAGTTCTTCAGCATGGCCGACGTCTCTCTGGCGGTGACCTTACACCGCCTCAAGTTCCTCGGCCTCTCCCGCCGCTACTGGGGCAACGGTAACCGCGTCAACCTGGAGACGTACTACGAGCGCGTGGTGGAGCGGCCGGCCTTCTGGAGGGTCCTGGGCCACGTCAACAACATCCTGATATCGGCCGTGCTGCCTGTGGCGTTCCGCGTGGCCAGGAAGAACGCGCCGGCAATTGTCGGCACCACCCTGCTGATCGGCGTTCTTGGCGGAGCGACGTACTTTGCCTTCCTGTACATGAAGAAGAGGCTCACTGCCTTTAGCTGAGGGACGATGAGGTGTGTGGGGGAACTTGTGGGGAACTAAGATAAATATTGCATACTTTAAAGCGCAAATTAAAATAAAAATACATAGAAGAATATAACAAATTAATAATCAGCACTCCGTACCTCGTTTAATTTTACTCTGTTGCTATTTGCACAAAATGCACTTTTAGGTGTCCTCATTGTGCGACTGCTAAAATATACACCAACGGTTGGACTTAAAGAACCATAATAATTGTTTGCACTTCTTTTTTTGCATCGCTATACATCACATTATACCACATCTAGTGTGTCTTTGTAGCCCTACCAGTTGAGTCTCCGTTTTTGAACAGGATTACATTCAAAGGCAATGCTTTGGTAGCAAGTATGACAGGCATGCTTGTGAATTTGGTCGCCTCTCGCTTTAAAACCTCCAGGAAACTTCTGGTCTGGCTCTCTTCCCTTATGAGCGGTTTGTTTTTACGGTCCGTATAATGGCACCTAAACGTACCATTCCCCCTCCGCCAAAATGAAAACTCTACAGACGTTTTACCGTTTCTGATGTAAGGCAAATATGAATTATAGTAAATAGACTAAAACATGCAAAAAACATTAGTGTGTTCATTTCGGTGTTTTTAATGTGTGCTTAAATCATTATTCAATGTTTTTTTTATGTTTAAAGTTTGCAAGATAGCACAGCAGAAGTCTGTCCAGCAACTACCGAAACACGTGTCTGCGTTTGACCACAGCTCTGTATAGACTCTCTGTTATCTCACCTTCACTTATGTTTCACTATGTATTCTGTGTTACAATAGTTGAAACTATTGTTATTCCAATCGTCTCCAGACCATCACGTGCAACATCTGTCTGAGATTAAACTGCTTCCAAACAACCTCCAGTGTTTCCTGTCAATCAGGTACATTTCACAATGTCATTTGCAATTTACCAACCCAGCGTTTTTTCAAACGCCGTCATATATCATCCAGGGTTTTAAACATGTAAGAATTCCACATCCAAACACCTAAAGACTGCAAATCACATTTTCCCAGAGTCTGGATGCAAGTCAGCATCTCCGGTAGTTTGTTTGCCAAGTCAAAAACCTCTGCGGTTGACACTGAGATTTAACATCTGCCCGGTCTTCGATTTGAACTCCTCCTCACGTGAGCTCGGTCTCACATTAAGTAGATACATGTCAGACCTTTGAACAGAGACTGGCCTTTGTTTTCACTGTCCAGAGGGCTGGGCAGTGTAGCTGTCAAAAGAAATGTCTCACACGTGTTAAAGCCGCATGTGAGCGCATTTGTCAAAGGACCATAAGCTCATACTGGAGTGTTAGCTCAGAAAAATCATACCCCCGCAAATGGCAAGCGAAAAACGACCTCATTTTCACTCCAGGGTTGTAGCACGTAGGTGTCATTCTGAGGGGAGAGCGGTCAGAGTGTACGTGAATACATGTAAATATATATTACTGTACACCAAAGTGAGCCGTATTGCAGGTTATAAAGAAAATGAGATGAATCCAAGTCCTTTGACGGAATTGCATCTTGATTACTGCAATACAATCTGCTCCACAAATCATTTACTGAAGGCTAAAGAGGACGGATGGTGGAGCAGCGCCGCAGTGACGCCATAAAAAGACAACTTTGAGTGACATAATATGCTAATATGTGCCTTAAATGAACCAAGCCTTATAAAAAGACATATCCAGGTGATTTTAAGACCCTAAAAGAGATATTTCCAAGGGCAAAATTATTATTGACACTACATACACACTCACCGAACACTTTATTAGGATAACACCTATACACTCGCATTTGCATTGCATGAAATCATGCACACACAGGTCAGGGGCTTCAAACATCAGAATGGGGGGAAAAAATGGGATCTCCTGGTTTGAGTATTTCTGAAAGCACTGATCTCTGAGGATTTTCAGGCGCAACAGTCTCGAGAGTCTATTCATGATTCCCAAAAAGAAAAACATCCAGTGAGCAGCAGTGTTGTGGATGGAAACACCTTGTTGAGGACAGAGGTCGGGGGGGGGGGGGGGGGGGGGGGGGGGGGGGGCTGTCCAGACTGTCAGAGAGGCCATGGCAACTGGGATAACAGCTCTATACATCTGTGGTGAGCGGACAAGTGACTCACAATGCACAACTGGAACCTTGGAACTACTGATTCTGAGAAAGACAAGCCATACCCAGAAAGTGTTGCTGATAAGTCAGTTAGGGAGAAAAAAAAATTCACCTTCTGCCATTTAAAAAATGTCTTTTACCTTTGAAAAGAAGTAAACGTGAATGTATTTATCCCACCAGAGGGCAGTGTTTCCTTAAACAACAGTCGTCTCTTAGTTATAGGGAGGATTACATTCACCTCATAATTCACGAGGGAGAGGTAAGGCCCCCTGAGCTTCTGCATGTTTTCAATTACTTGTGTTTTCAGAAAACTACTACTCTTTGCAACACACAGGTTAATATGCACCCCATTAAAGTGGTGCAGGTTTTCTAAAAAGATTTATTTGGTTGTTTATTTGAGAGACATTTGCAGCCAAAAAGGCAATTCAGGCAGCTGACAAAATAAACCTCCCGTTGGAGCCGGACATGGTCAAGTATTGTTCATGTGATTGGCGCTGACGTCTCGCTATTCGGCTGTTTGAAGTCCAACAGGTGGTTCGCAGTAATTGCACGACGCCGCCCTCAGACTGAAAAAACAATGGGGATTTTCATTTCTTTGTTGCAGAGTCAATCTCTTGTGATGTTAGGAGAAGGAGAAGCTGTGCGCATGTTACTGTATCCCGAAACGGTCCTCGCACACTTCGCTTGGCCAGACACACAACAAAATATTTAAAGAGCTCTAAACACCAGGTCAAGCGTGTCTATGAGCTGCTGACAGGTTTGATCGTGCAGCGCAGACGCTTGAAGGATTTGCTTCGATTTTTACGACAAATGCTCACTGTCCTGACTTTTATGAACATGTGGATCACAGACCTCACCCATTCAACCATCTCCATAACTATGACACATTTCGGACACATTCTGGGGATTTCTAGGCACAACAGTCTCTCGAGTTCATTCATGATTGAGAAGAGAAAAACATCCAGCGAGCAGCAGTGCTGTGGATGGAATCACCCTGCTGGTGATAGAGGTCAGAGGAGAATGGCCGGACTGACAGAGAGGCCACGGACACTGGGATAACAACTCTCTACATCTGTGGTGAGCAGACAAGTGACTCACACTACCTCAAACCTTGACTTGGATGGGTTTCAACAGCAGAAGAACACGTGGGATCCAGCTCCTGTCAGGGAAGAACAGAGATCTGAGGCTGCAGTGGTCCAACAAAACTGAACATACGAAGACTACAGAAAAAAAAACGTAGCATGTTCGGATGAATCCCGATGAGGGTAGACTCAGGTTTGGGTGTCGACAGCTTGAATGCATGAACCCAGACCTGCCTTCTGTCAAAAGTCCAGGCTATTGCTTGTGGTTTAATAGCATTGGGAATGATTTTGTGGCACGCAGTCCAGTCCCTTAACACAAATCAATTATTACATGAATGAGGCAGAATATCCGATAATTGTTGGCGACCATGTGCGTCCCTTCGTGGCCAGACTGGTATCGTTAATATGACAGGGAGGTCAGTGAACTTCAGCGACCTCCCCCTGAGACCAGTAGCACACATTTCGGGATGTGATGGAACAGGACACCTGCAGTGTGAATGTGCAGCTGACTGATACAATCATGCCCACATGGATTAAAGGAACAGCAAAAACTTTGTCGATTTTAATACCCCGTTCAACACCCCAATGGGTTCTAGCGATATTGACAACGTTGCCTGAATGGGGGGTGAATCTGCCTCTTTGATTGCTCCGTTGGCAGGACCTTCTGGAGGATTTTCGGGCCGAACTTGGGACAGGGTGTTGTATGATCCAAAATGCTTCAAATGAAGTGTTTTGTTCGGTTGAATCCATCTCAGGGCTGAAAGTGTTCACCTCCTCACCTCTGCTCACAAAAATGGGCGATGAAACCAGCACCTCGTGTGAGTCTCGCCCACTGAAGGTCAGATTTGGGGATGAAGTAGGTGTGCGCGGTGGAGCAGAGCTTTTCCAGCAGGCGGCCCCGACAGTCGTGTGTCTGCACCTACGCAGGACTCACAGAGCCCGGTCTGAGCAGTGGTGAGACACCGTGCAGGCGCTGACATCCTCGATGATGTGGCGTTAAGAACCGAGTCACACCGTGTATCAAAAGCTCCTGTTGTACTGTAATATGTAGTCCGAGCGGTGGATTATTTGTATTCGCATTTCGAGCCTCTCTAAACCCCCCGGGTGCACGTTAAAGACGGTGACTGGCGTCGGGTCAGACCACTAACTGAGCTGCACGCAGTCTCGCTGCAGCCATTCAAATAAACAAAAGGAGCCGCGTCCCGAGGCATCGCTGACTCCCACTATTTCTTTCTCGCTCCCTCCGGCTGCCGTTCCCGTGAACACAGTTCCTCTCTTTGGCTTTTTTTTTCCTCCCCCCCCAGTGAGGAGGGATCTAGGTCAGAAGGGGACGGGTGGGGCTGGTGCAGGTGTCTGTTTCGGAGCGGCGTGGAGGCCGGCAGTGGCGTGCGTATGGATGGCTGCGGGCGACGCATGGAAATGCGCTTGTCGGTGCAACCGAGAGGTGGAGCGGGATGAGAAGGGACCTAAAAGAGTGTGAGCTGAGAGGATTGAGACAAACAGGCCGATGCCTGGTGAAAGGACTGCAAGTGAAACATCTCAGAAATGTCCAACAGTCAACTAAAACGTACTAAAGTATTCTTTACCATCCATTTTTCTAGTCGGAGCAATAATCATTTTTCTAGTCGGAGTCAGTGACTTCTTGCCGGACAGAGACTCTCTGTTTGCAGTGAGTGAGGCAGGTGGACAGTGGGGTGATGAGGCGTGAGCTGTCTGTCTTGGATGTGTCCACAGACAGGCGGGCGGGGTCAACAGAAAACCCACGCAGCGCCGACTGACAGCCGAGCCCACTTGATGTGGCTGTCGCCTTGGCGACCGACGCGAGTGGAATGCACGGACACTCCCGCAGGTGCTCCTTTGCAATCAGAGATCGTGGGCTGCATGGGCTTTGCGACAGATTCGTAGGAAGATGGGACGCTGCGCCGACTGTCAGGGGGGGGCATCGTGATATAAACCAGACGAACAATGAGGCAGTCGGGGGAGAGGAACAATGTTTTAGTGATGCGAATATTCTCAATAGTCACATCTGCAGGACCAATTTGTTGGCGATTCTTCTCGCCCTAGCACAGGGTCAAGACACATGGAAAAGATGTTGGGGAGGATGACGAGCTTCATTTGTTCCTTTTGACAATACATAATGACACTTTAGACACAGCACTGACACGGCAAGGTGAACGGAGGAGCAGCTGTCTGTCCTGTCCAATGAGCATTGCGCTGCGTGAGACCCCGGCCCCCCCCTCTCTCTCTCTCTCTCTCTCTCTCTCTCTCTCTCTCGTGTCTCCCTTTGTTATTTCCCCCCCCCTCACGGTTACTTTGGACACACTACTCAGAATCAGAAGGCGGAAGATGTCCAAAAGCCCGTTGGCACCAATCGAAGGAGTTTCTGAGAAAACCGCTGCGCCTTTTTCGAGAAAAGCAGCCGTCACCTCCGTTTCGGGTGTCTGCGATATACTGTTTGCTGAGTCGACAGAGGCGGGCCCCTCATGATGTTGACACTACTGTTAAAGAGGACCCCCCGCCGACTCGCCCTTCACAGCTTTCTGATGAGATCCTGTGCCACCATTCATCCCCGCATGTGCTCCTCAAATATTTAAACTTGGCCTACATAAACACTGCTACGCAGGAGAGATGATACTCAATGCCCTTTGGAGTGGACCCTCTGCATTATAAATCTCCGCTCAATTGGCCAGATGTGGCCAAGTTAAACACGCCATTGGGCTTTTTTTTTGATCGTGTTAATGAATTTTCTGTGTATGATGGGTTTTGCCGTTTCCATGCAAATAACCACAGTGATCTCAGCAAAGGGCCTGAGCTGATGGGAGGAAATACTTTCCCCGACATAATAAAAACCCTTTCTGCATGGGAGGTGTGCATATTTCAGGGGTGGCGTTCACGTTTGGATGACAGAGTAACTGCATTTTATGAAGCAGAGTTAAATAGAAAAAAGAACAACTTAGACAAAAGAGACACCCCAAGTAAGACAGAGAGTGTGTGTCTGCGCGAGCTTTGTCTTGTTCAGGCTGACACAGATTAATGTCACCGTTGCCCTAATGCATCGTCCGTCTCGTTCCAGAGGTCATTGAAGGTCGCTCCACCTGCTGTCAGAGTGTCAGAGTGAACAAACCCTGCGAGGGGGGGGGTTGGGCGCCGCCGGGGGGCCTATGTACGGATATCCTAATGTAAATACTGGGTCCCGCCTCTCCCTGCGGGAGCACTTCCTCTCCACATGTCCACCTCAGGCAACAGGGCCTGACCTTTTACGCGGGGAATTAAAAACTGTAGTATGACACCTGTCCTTTGCTAAAACAAAAGGAGGCTATGAAAAACAAACTGAACTGAGGAAAGTAAATTGATTGTGAATGTGAGCTGTGCTTGAACAAGGAGATGTGTGCGTCTACCTATTAGGTACAATAAGTCTTTTTTGATCATTAAAGGCACAGTGTCCGCTGTGTATCAGTGCTGAGAAAGTAATCAATGTGATTACTAATCATGTATTACACATTGAAAAAGTAGTGTCCTTTACAGAAATAAGTTTCATTACAGCTCTGTAAAAACCTCCTGCATTTGTTAAACATTGCGAACGTGGGTTTCCCAGTAGCTCATGTTAGCAAGTCAGCTAAGCAGACACATGATTTATTTCTCTTTTACAAACAGTCGCATCCCTCTTCTTTTGCTAAAAGTGCCTCACCACACCTCCCGGGTAACACACCAAACTGATATCAAACCTAAATTGAACTCTCGCAATCTCGCAGGAATGTAATAGGTCAGGCAGATCACAAGGGACACTACTTCAAATGGCCTTTTTTGCATATAGACGAAATCCAACATTCGGAATGATTGTTTATTCTTTTCACATTTCAACAAATAGGATTTCAAGGGGAGAAAAAAAGAAGCAAGTTGTATCTCCAAGGAGTTGGAGGACGCGAGGTGTGCAAGCAGAATGGAGAGTCAGCAGCCGCGGCCTGCTCAAACTGTTCGCGCGGCCTCCTAAGTTCCTCGCACATTTAGATCAAATTTATGGCCCCTCTTTGTCCTATCCAGTTAGTGTAGCTTTTACAAACTTGGCCTTCACCGCGGGGAAACATTCAGGAATCCCATTTTAAAATGTATCAAACAGAAAGGAAGAGGGACTAAATGGTTTTTATCGTGGCGTTACAGAGATATCAAGTTTTAACTGTCGAGCACGTCCCTTGTGTTTTGGCACAGGCTGAGTAGCAGCGCAGGGACATAAGGCAAAGCAGAATTGATTACCTTTTTTTAAATTATTTTTTTTCTTATTGGCAGGCAGTGGAGACATCAGCGATATGCTGCAACTTCCTATGAGATATCCAGGACACTGAACTCTTCCAAAGAGAGTGTTGCTTTGGAATTTGACTGTCACAAGGAACAGGAACACCCTGGTGGCAGACGATGACTTATACAGAATACCATGATATAATTGAATGATGAGATGATCTCGATGAATGCACGACTACGGACAACATGCATGTTTCTACATGCCTTTCTTATAATCACATGATTCAGAGCTTCGTTACCAAAATAGCACACATTATGGTCTGAATAATGTCAGACATCTGTAGTAATCAGTGTCAGTGAAGATACTGCTGACAGTTCGTTTTGTGGCAAAACCACATTGTGCTTTGGTTTTCCCTTTTTCTTAGAAAGAAGCCGCACGTTGCCGTTTGAATGGAGGGAAAACATGAAGTCTGGACCAGTGCAATTGTAAGTGGTGTACTTGTTTAAATCCAGCAGAGCCAAATCTGATATACCACTGCTGAATGTGCAAGATGGACACAAACGATTTGTGGACGAGTTTCGTCCCGCACATGAAGCGGTATTCAATCACCAAGTGGGTGAGGTACAGTAGAGCGATCACACGCACGTGCATGCACACAAACTCGCGCTGCCCTGCCGCCCCGCACTAAACGTGTTCCTCTTTGCCACAAGGCTATTTATAGATGTTCTTTTTCTATTACAATGTGACTGTTGTTCCCCTTGAACATATTAAAACAAAATTTTTAGAAATATCGAGATCAAGGCAGTGAGGAAAACTCTGGTTCGGGGGAAACTGAATTGATTAAAATCTGCTGAATCCTCCGGCGAGTGTTCCACTAACCGGTTTGTCCTCAGTGACCCACAGCGACGACTGAGCACAACAATACAGTCGGACTATGGCTGGTTGCAAAAAATTTTTTTCCCAAGGGACAATGTGCTGTGGCAATGTCAAGTTTCGAACGCACATTTTCTTTGAGGAGGGTAGGACAGTGTGTGTGTGTGTGCGTGTGTTGTGTGCGTGTGTGTGTGTGTGTGTGAGGGATGTTGCTGTGTGAGCATATATATATATACATACCATTGACATGTGTCGTTTTTAAGTGTGCAAGCTTTTGAACCGCTGGTACAGTTTTTTAAATGTCGACTTATCTTCAAAGAGACATTCCATTTACAGAGATGGGTCAAAGCCGGAATGGTCTCATCAGTGTGTCACAAATTCCACATCTCTGTTACAAACCAGCATGCAAGTTTCAAGATGGCCACCAGAAGAAGAAGAAGAAGAAAAAAGCAGAGCATTTAACATTAAGGCTGAATTAAAATCAAACCCAGCACCCTGCTGCAGTTAATACTGTTGTTCAGAGCAAATCGAGCTTTTCAGGCTTATTAAAATCATGACAAATTGATTACTAGATTATTTTTTTTAATGCTAGTCATGGAACCCATTATTGTTTTGTAAGGAATTTGTCAGCGTGTCAGCTTTCTACTGATGTTTTCTGCATCGCCCCTCCAAGTGGAACAAACAAATCACTGAAGACACTTAAAGACAGTTATACTCTGAATCTCAACAATAAAAAAAACAATGAAAAGAAATTTAACACAGATCCTTTTTTTCACAAATTCTCTGTTCCACAGGATGTCGGCCACCACGTCCATCTGAACGCTTAACAAAGACGTGAAAAAACGCACCGACTGCGTGGATCGTCTCTGAGAATTGAGCAGGATAGCAGGTGAAACTATATATGGTATTATAAGCAGGCACTGGAAAGCAGATTTTTTGCATTGGCAGGATTTCTCTGGTCTCGCTGCCAAGCACAATACTCGACATAATGAGAAACACTTGTTTCGAAATGAACAATCCGCCGAGCCGCACAGTGTTCAATGGCAACCGAGCTAGAGCTAATATTTTACTGTATATCATTAACATTGATTATGTTTGGTGGCTTTGGCCGCGAGCCACTGACATGTTCCCGTACAACATCTCCCTTCAAGATTTAAGGCCTGTTGACTTTATAGATGCCTGAGAGGTGTAGGTCATGGGTGTAGAACAGAAGGGGGGGGGGGCGTACAGTATTCTGAGGAGAAAACAAAGCATTGCAATTCGATTGAAACAAGAGACTGCAATACAAGTCACATTCATAACTGCCTCTGGAAAGTTTCTCTCCACCGCTGTCGTTCCTGCCTTTTCTTCTGCAGTCCAACAAAATGACATACTGTTGTGGAAAGAACAAACGGATAAACAGCAAGTTTCTGCGTGACCCAATATCTTCCAAGAACAAATAAAACATAAATCAACAGAAATAACAGAGTCATAGCTGCGCCCTCCCCGAGTCTAATGTCATCTGCATGGTGTACGTTGGAGGCGAAAAATGATAAATGGGAGAAATGGCACGAGCACAATCACTCTATCGGTGGGTTCGTGCGGTGCCAAGGGGTCAATTCCGTGCCCACCATCGCTAAAACGGCCCTGTAATTACACTGCTGGGCTTTCAAAGTTAATGCATCTGTGGGAACAGGACGAGGAAAATTGCATGGTAGTATCTCAGAAACAAAGAGATCCATACACAGTCCTCCTGTGTTTGTTTATTTGATGCCAATTTCAATTCTGTTGACTCGTAAAGAATTTTACAAAATAAAAAAAAAGCTAGAAATGCTGCCTCAACCTTAAAAAATAAAATGGGCCATTAAAGTTTTCTCATTTTGCTGCGTGGCTCAGCAGTATTTCACAGTTACAAAGGGAGGTATTAAATGGGAGAGGGTTTTATTGACATGGCTGTATCCATGGAGGATTAGAGGGGTCTGTTTTCCCTGAGTAGCCTGAACCCATTAACACCAGCCAAGTGAAGAGGCCTTTTTTTTCTTTCTTTTTTTCTTCCTCAATCTCGAATACTACGGGCCAGGGAAATGAAGTGCTAACTACAACTGCACAAGGGCAAGGGAAGTGACAGTCATGGCTTAGCGGTGAAATTCTTCCTGCTCAAGGTGTTCTCGGGCACGCTGTTGCATTTTACAGCCACTCAGCCGCCTTTGGTTTATGGACAACACGTTGATGCCGTGAGATTCCTTATTCATTTGATTTGGAGAGAAAACACAAGCGAGTTCACGTGATATCGTCGGGTTGCTGTTAGTGGCAGCAACTTCTGTCGGATTTCAAGCACTGATTTGAATTTGTTTACATCAACTCCTCAATCAGTTTTAGATTGGAGCCACATGCTGAGGCCACGAGAGAAGCGTGCATCTTTCAGCTGTCGAGTTGACATCATCGCCTTCCCATTCATATTGAAAAAGTGACGCGCTGACAAACATCACACTTGCCTCTCACTTTGCACCCCCCCCCGTGGAAAACCTGCAACAGCACCGCCCTCCATTGGTCGAAACTTGTAACTCACTTTGGTCACACCCCCAGCTGGTGATGTCACAGGCTCGGAGCAGGTGATATCCATTAATGGTGACAGCGATTTTTCCAGCCATCAAACTCAGCGTGACAAAATAATCTAAACTCAAGGTCCTCTTACATGCTTTTCCGAAGCTCTCAACTACACGTCACAGTTTGGGTTGTACCTCGTCTGGTCTCAAACACGGATCTTTTGCGGTCGGACATGATTCTTCTGCTTCTGGCCTGACCTAGACCCCTTCCCATTCCTTTTTTTTGTTTGGTCGACTCTCCAGATGCCAACTGATGTTGTCTGTCCTTCAGTGTCCAGTGTCCTTGCATGCTCAAAGAGATTTATAATTCCACCAAAGAGGTGTGGTTGAAAGCCTTGAACGAGACGGAAAGTGGACCTTGAGTTGAGACTACGTTGTCACACACATACTGAGGTAAAGAATGAACTTCCATGCTGACATGATAAAACTAATTTTCAATATTCGATTCGATATTTGACAAGTTGCTAAAATGCATACAAGTTTTTTTAATGCATAACTTGACAGCAGCGATGCCCGACTGCACTCGAGGTTGTGTTAGTACACTGTGACATCACTGTTGGTCGTGTTCATGGGTTCAACAGAGAACACATTGGAAAGATTGGTGGTTTAATTGCCGGCTCCTCCAGTCCACATTTGTCTGTGGGCAAGACACTAAAACCTTGAATGGCCTCTCATGGCTTTACTGTCAGTGTGTGAATGTGACGTCTTAGTGATAAACAAGTGCTAGATATAGAAGTGCTGTATGAAAGTGTGTGTGTGTGTGAATGGGTTACCATTTTACCAGAGAGTTGTACACAAAGAGTGCAGATGGATCACTGGGATGACTGGGTGATGGGTAGATGGTGTAGAGGGGCACATGGAGGCATGTGTTCCATGACCTTTAAACTGATAGGATACAGTAATGATCAGATATGGACTATGGGTTTTAACTGCAGCCCTAAAAAGAAGTGGAGTTGCGAAAATCCCAGCCCACATCTCTTTACATGAATCTGACCGTACAAAAGCAGATTGAAAAATTAAAACGACAGTTCAATGTCTCAAAAAAATCTGTGCGATATGGGGTGTGCCGTTGAGAATGAGCTATGTTTTCCTCTGTCATATTACCATGGCATTCAAGGTGAGAAACAGAGGGCTGCGTCAGGGACTTTATGCTTTTGGAGGTTTGATGTGAGGGCTCCATTTCTGGATGGCAGCACTGTACTAACAAACATTTGCACTGATATGGAATTGCAGTCAACCCAACAAAAATATTGTGTTTCAGTCCTCTGAGTCCAGCTTCTCAGAAAAATGACTCACCGCCGCCGTACGTGTCATGCCTTCACCACTGAGGTGTTGTCCTATCCACAACTGGCTTGATCGGGTGCACCTAAATAATGATGGAAAATGTAAAAGTCACTCTGAGACGTTC
This sequence comes from Scophthalmus maximus, assembly GCF_022379125.1. NCBI lineage: Eukaryota > Metazoa > Chordata > Actinopteri > Pleuronectiformes > Scophthalmidae > Scophthalmus > Scophthalmus maximus. The sequence goes on from NC_061535.1 coordinate 4,029,567, forward strand.
TTTAGAAAATGTAATGCGCTGGGATTTCTGTGGTTGATGGACCGGAATGCGGCCGAGGAAGAGTAAACGGAAACAATTCGTATTGTCCTTAAGCAACACGCGTTGGAACTTCCTGATGCTGCAGTGTGTGTGCGTTCAAGTAGGAATGTGTGAGCTCACGTTGCCCGCTCGTCAAAAGTAACAGGACTGAAGTCAGATGGGAATAAAACACAAACACTCAAATGTCATTCTTCTCATCCAAAATTCCTCTCTCTCTACACACACTCACCTTAAGACAGGTGAAAATGACAAAGAAAATGAATCAGGGAAATATCTGATACAGTGATCATGGACATTAATATGTACAGTCATATAAACCGCTGTCCTCTCCTCCACCAATCTGTGAAGCCATCTCATTTGGTGATTGGAGCAGGTGATGTTCAGACCACAATTTGTGCATTTCTTTTATCTAAAATGAAAAGGGTTTGTTGTCTATGCAGCAGTTTCATCCAGATTGAAATAGCGAATGGTCCGCGATGAAAACGTGTAAAGACATCCATGGTCCATTCAGACATTCAGAGGGTGAAGCTCAAAAACTCTGCTGATCCCTTGATGAGGGCTGACATTTGTGGTTTTGAGGGACATTTCTAAATTAATATTGGTCTGGCACAATTTGGTCCAAACATTCATGTTCTCCTTATGGTGAATTATTATTAGCAACATCATGGAATCAAAGATTTTTCCAATACTTTGGTTTATGACCAAATAGCTGCAAAGGCTCGACTGTGCCCATAATAACTGTAGTTAGTGCTAATTGAAAATGTTAGTTTGACTATATAAAATCTGTAGCATGTAAGCAAACTCAAGATTGCGAGCCTGCAGACTCGTAGTCTAATTAAATCATGACAAAAGTCCTTACTGTAAACAAGTTGCTCCCAACCTGACTCTAATCTTGACCATAAAACTTACTCTAACTAAAGTTGCATGGATTAGATAACTGATAAATGCAATTTTCACGTCTCCTTCACCACATATGTGGATGTGCTTTTGCCCATAACATTAATTGTGTCAGTCAGAATTGCTGCTTATTTCATCATTTTAGACTCCTGCTGGTCTGACCGGCAGCGTAGGCACAATGTCTATAACGGACTACATGTAAAGATAATACACCCAGCCCACAAGATGGTCACGGATCTGAGAATAAATTGCAACCACTGCATCCTCGACATGCCTGCTGAGATTGGTGAAATTGGTGATCCAAGTAAGTTAAGGCCAGGAGAAAAACCCTGACTTACATTTACAATGGCAGTGTTGCTCGGTATAAGCAACAACTTGGTCACGACTGACGTATCTGCAGTAGTAGAATGGAGTACTGAAGTAGTCATAGTACTGAATGGAAAGTAATTAATACGTGCCAAGACTTACAATTTGTTAAATCTCCCGGTCAGCCCTTCTTGGCATGAGTTTGTTTGAGACGCAATAGCAGGTGCAAAGACACAAGCGCAGACTGAGGTCAGAAGCCAGCTGTGGTCATTCTCTGCCTAAAAACACCATGTCCGCCGCAAACTGCATCTGTTAGGTTGTCCCGATCAACTCTGTTTAGTTGCATGACCAGCTCCCTATGCCCGTCAGCCATGTACGGCGGCATTTTAAACCGCCCTTCGCCATCTGATCCCTGTTACTCTTAAAGCTCTGGCCTGCTCGACAAGTGTTCTGCTGCTGTGCCCCGACCCAGACACCGCAGGTCCCACGTCCTGCGGCTCACCTAGACTGCAGTGACGAGCTAACCAGCAGCAGCAGCAGGTCGGGGGAAACAAGCCAGAGCAAAATAAATTTCATCATGAACTGAATGAGGTTTAACTCAAATGCTCAATATAAACAAAAGGAATCACCTACACAGTTGGACGGCGTTTCTGTCTAAAATGGGAAAATCTGCATCTCATTTTGGAGACTAAGACTGAATATCTGAAGGGCAAAATAAGGTTATGGAGAGATTGTATATCAGGCAATTATATTTATGTTTGGCTTTATTTGGCCTAAAACGTGGTTAACCATTATTTGGATGTTGGGCAGAATGATGTATTGTGCTGGATGATTGTATTTCCATTCCACTTGAGCACACTGGCTTAGTGGATGGATTATTACTGTACGAATACAACCATGTCCGCAGCAACAGCAGTTTCATATTCTTTCAAAGAAATGTTCATTCCACCAAGGTCACCACTCTGTAAAAAAAAAGGCTTCCACATATCAGGAAAAGTTGAGAGGCTGTATAATTCAAATGTGCAATAAACTTGTTTTTTTTATGGCAAACAAGAATCATGCTTTCAGTCAAAGGACTTTTTGAACTAGTGAAATGATTCTGCCAATTAAGTAAGCCAATGCTGCCAAAGCTCTCCAAATGATTAGAATCAGAATCGTGTTAATTGCCAAGTAGGTTCTCACATACAAGGAGTTTGCTTTGGTGACTGGTGCGTAACAAACAAATAGTAAATAGAAAAATAAGAGGATGAAGCAAATTAAATTTAAGAGCAAGCACTATAAGTTCAAATAGAAGAGCAAACTGTACAATAAGGAATTATGTCCTGGTGTGTGTATGTGTGTGTGTGCGTGAGAGAATGTGTGTGTATTTTACTACACTAGCCTTTGTGCCAGGCTGCATCATCTCTCCAATGGCCTTTTGCAAATACCACTGACAGGGTAACGTGAGTTGCATTCAGGAGAAGAACCAATCATGGTTGGGTTCAATACATTGGGTCCATTTCTTTATGAAAATATTTTTCTCATGGGGAATGAAATGAGATGTGAAAAACACCAAACCAAAGGCAGGAGCACGTGCAAGCATTTGTCTTGTCTGACCGGTGAGACGTTGTGTTGTGGTTTACTGGAAAGAAACGTGACGGTGAGAGGAGGTGAGCACAGTCTCACCCCGTGACATCCATCCTGTCGAGTTCCTCTGAGCCATTTCCCTGAAACAGCGGCAGAGTCACGAGCGCAGCCAACAAATCTATCATTGAGCGAACTGAACAAAACAGAATGAAAACAGAACAAATCTTGAACACTAATATTCTTTCACCCAACCCAAACATGCGTAAGCCTTCTTCTGCTGCCGTTTAAAGGGGACTCGTAAATGTTTTGTGCTTAATAATGCCTAGTGATATGTCCAACCCATGAGGCTGGGATGAGAGGGAAAACAGAGTAAAAGGGAATGTTGTTTTGGGGGTCTTAATAGTATGTTCTTTGAGTGTGTTTTACGTCACTACCACCCACTGCTTTTCCTCCACATATGGTTGAGTTCCAGGAATGTGTTTCCTTAGCCTGGTCTTGATGACATGGGTCACCTCACTGACACTGCACATGCTGGCGAGAGATGGGCCGACAAACCTCAGCTTTAGAGAACGTGAAGGATGGATTTTCTTTCTGTGTCGTTGGGTGATAACATTGAATTTCAATTAATTTACCAGAGGAGAAGATTGATTCAAAATCCCATATGTCTGTGAGCTACACTGGCTCCAGGAGGTGAAAGGCTCTGGCCCAAGGAAACCAAATAAGTCTAGTGCTCACCAGTTAACACAATGTGTAAAGATGGAAGTGCAAAACCATCAAAGTTTTGTCATCACCATTGGCTTCAAGAAACTGCTCCTGTCCAAGAAATAGTCAGCACTTTACTCCCCATGAAATACCAACTTGTCATTTTTACACTTAAGCGTTTGTACAATTTAAACAAATGAAGGAACTAGAATATTGTTACCTCTGACTTGTTTCTCCTGTATCCAATCTTTAGAGTGAGCTAACCCAACCATGTCTTGGCTCCATCCTCATATTGACCATTCAGACATAGGGATGGTATCAATTCTTACCTCTGTAAGAAAACTGATGAGCCTAGTTTGAAACATGTCTAACTATTTTTCTAAGCTCTCAATATGAATTGATTAAAAAAAAATTCAACAGCGAATTTGGTTTTCATCTTAGGGCGGTGATGAGAGTAGCAGTCTTGTCGTTCCTGGGTTGAAACAAGATTTACCCTTTTTCAGTTTCCCTCCATGACAGTTCAATAAAACCGAGTGATGGAAGACGAGCAGGCCAGGTCCCTCTTCTGCCGGCAGGATGACTGACTTTAACTTTTGTTGGCTACACATCTCATTTTTCTTCACTCCATATGATGAATATGTTACACTCACTAAAACTCACAGAAAGCTTTACACCATCACGGTAAAACTCACAAATTTCAGAAGCCTGGAAGTCCAAAAAAACAACAACCAAAAAACAAATCCAAAACACTTCATTAGACAGAATCTGACTCTGTCCCACGTCCCTGAGCCGGAAAAGATCTGGATAGAGAGCATATGTAAAGTAGAGGGATCTTTATTCAATAATCCATTTCACACCGGCGACCTTGGTGCACAGGCTTGCCCCTGTGTCCAGCTGGAGGGGATTTGAGACAAATCTGGAGCTCAAAGTCTTCCAGTTAAAACAAAACGCGGCAGCCTGTGGATTCCCACTCAGATGCCACTTGGATGCAGCTGAATGCTAAACTGTGATATTTATGTACAGTCAGTCTGTCTATTTGCTAGTAGCAAATAGACATTGTAGAAAATGCCTCAACACTGAAAAAACGGTATCATCAAACTGCGGAGAACGGGGCGCCTTGTGAGCCATAAAGTAATCACACGTTGTTCAAGGGTGGCTTCAAACAACTTTGTTTAAAAAAATAAGATAAGTACATCAAAGCTTTCCAGACTATGGGCCAGTTGATTCGATTCCATTTTTAGTCATTCAAGCGGTGTTGCTCTAAGGATGATGATGATGTTGCTGCTGATGATGTCTGTCTGGTTGGTCGGTCAGTCCACCACTTTGCCCCTGACTTAAATATCTCAACAACCTTTCGGTGGATTGCTGTGAGTCTTTGAGTCCTTGAGTCCTTTCCTCTGGTGCCACCATGAGGATGATATTAGTCGGGGGGGGGGTTTAAACCCTTCACTTATCTTACGCAGTATGTATCTCAGTGTCCAGAGGGATTGGCGCAAAATGTGAAAGACATTTGTTTTCCGGATCGTACACTCAATTGTCAGGGACACTTAGCTAAATCTAATGTGGTCTATTACAAGAGTCCTACAATAAATCATTATTTTAGTTTAGATGATAGTGCTCAGTTATTGAAATATATGTTAATTCCAGAGTATAATACTTTTGGAGGCTGCAGTTTGTGGTGCTGTTGAGCTGTATTGCATTATACAAAGGTGGTTGGCCTACCCTCAATGAGTTGAATGGGGTCTTTTTAGGAACACCTGTCAAAAATGTCTTTAAAAAAACATCTTTAACACAGTTTGGATGAAAGTCCAGCATCTTTGTTCAAGTGAGTTAAATTCCCCTGACTTTTCCTCAAGCACTACCAACAGGTTGAAATCTGTGAGAGCAATCAGGTGCAACTTCAGTCAATCCTTCCATTTGGGTTATGACCGAAAACAATTTATATTCTCAGTGTGCCTGCCAGACACTTTTAAAGCAGTTTGAAGCCCCATACAAAAATGAGCTAAATAAGCCGACTGGCTGCTGCCTTGCTTCCTATGTACCACACATACATGACAATTGTATTGATCTTTTCATCAAACACTTGGCAAGAAAGCGAATAATCATACATGACTACTCCTGGAACAGATGTCCACCCACCTCCATCCTTTTCAACTTTTACCTCGAAAACAAAATCTGGTAGTCTCAGCTCGCCCAGACGCAAAAAGCTGCTGTCTTATTCATAAAAATGTTGGTGACAGAGTCTTAACATGCATTAAGAAAAGCCAATGAAAAAGTATAGTGTATTTTGCCAGCTGATCTCAAAGTAGAATATAAAAAGTGGCTAGTATTACATAATTTGGTTGAGCACATGCGTCCTCATCAGTTGGCAACTACTGGTCTTGTGCCTAAGATAGATCACCATTTCCCAGTGAGTTTTCCTGCTAAACACACACACACACACGCATATACACACATACACACACACACGCACGCACGCACGCACGAAGGAAATAGAAAGTGACCCCTCCAGACTCACCGTTGAGACTGTTGGTTTCTTACAGTGACTAGACCGTTTTGGATTATTTGTTTCTTCCTCCCAATGGTAGGAACACCACCTCCTCTTCCAACCATCCGCAATCTTGGCAGCTGAAATGTGAATGGAGTGCAATTCAGAGAGACAGAGCACCTGTTGTTCTTATAGATGGGCTTGTTTATACCATAGCTTATTCACACTTGTTGCACTGGATTTTAAGGAGAGTTCACAGGCGGCATTTCTGGCACAGGGGACATGTTACTGGATGAGAAGTCATTCGATACTGTGGACTCACTGCCCTTCCGTACCCCCCCCCCCCCCCCCCCCACACACACACACACACACACACACACACACACACACACACACACACACACACACACACACACACACACACACACACACACACACACACACACACACACACACACACACACACACAGGAATGACTTTCACAGAAGCTACAAAGCTTTGAAGGAGGGGAGAAGAGAAATCGGTTCACTACAGCACCTGGTCCTGTTTTATTGTAATGTACTCAGCTGTCTGTAGGTCTACATGTTATTTTAGGGATGTTGGGGCATGACGCTGAAATAATTAATCCATATTCGTCACTTCTCCAGCCACTGGTTTGACTGGAATCGTTTGTTTTATTGTAATCTGAAATTTGCGGCGATGACGCTCAAACAGCGACGCATTTCCTACCGCTGACTCCCTCCATCTGGAATCACTCTGCTACTGTATGTCTGGGGACTGAGCTCTGTGGGTCAGAGGGCAGAGAAAGGTTTGTCATTACAACAGTGCAGTGTGAGAAATGCCTCAGAAAGACACTGCTCCTCTGCTGCACCATTGGCCATCCAATCACAACAATAGACATGGACGGAGGTGTAATGCTAGCTGATGGGAATGGCAGTCATTTGGGAAATGACGTGCCAAAACAAAAGAAACATGGCTGCAGTTAACAAAAAGGTGAGATAAAGTTTTTCCACCATCAAATGGATTATGTGCCAAAGACAAAACCACGTATGAATAGCATTTTTCCCTTCAACTTTATAGTGTATATTGAGATTTCAACTGTGGATAGTTTAATGTTAGTGTTCCTTATTAAGCCACGACTAAAACCCTGTCTTCACCTTATTTTAGTGAGCTCTGCTCACCTCAGTTGAACTTAATTTCACAAGTACTCATCTAAATCCATCCCCCCCGACTCCCTCCCTGTGCAGACCTTTGTCTTTATAATAATGTACCCTGACTTCTTCCTTTGCTTCCCTCACAATTAGCACACTGGCTAGAGGGCTTTGTCACTTGAAAGTAAACAGATGTTTTTTTCGGTGTGAACAAACTGTGCTGAAACAATGGATGTGGCTGTTCTTCCTGGGAGCACAGTCTGTGATTCTAACTCTCAACAAGGTAGTTATTTGATTGATGCCATTCTGTTTGTGTTTATTAGATGAATGCAGAGTTCATTTCATCATTTCAGCTGAATTTCAAGTCAAGCTCCCAACCTAGTAAGTGCTGGTTAAGAAGTCACGGAAAAAGACATTCAACATTTAGGATCGTAAGGAAAGCAGATATGCTCCTGAGTGGATTATTCTGGTGAAATCAAATAAAGTGAAGTTGATTGAACACATTGAAAAAAAAACTGAATAGAGCTGCAAGAACAAGCGGGAAACTGTCAACTCAACTGCAAAAATATATCAGAAGAATTACAAAACAGTTGGGTTTCTAAGCCAATGAAGAAATAGATACATTAGTGATGTTGTAAAGTCAATAAGTGTCAATGTAATAAGTAAAAAAAAAGGATGCTATGGATGACCTTTTATCAAGTCTGATTGCCAGGTAAGTTGGGTAGGGTTAGAGGGAGGAGTCTGTGCACTGGGTATCTTAAAGGATGTGGTGCGTGTCTTTGGGGCAGCAGGCTTGGAGTCATGTCGGGCCCCTGAAATATGGATGGTCTCTCCCAGGCACAGATAGAGGAGCAGTCCTACCTGATAAGGAGGAGCCACCTTTGCGATTGGATCACACCGGCCATGACACAAGTTGGAAAGAAGGAAAGGGGGCATTGGTCCACCACTTTACATCTCTGGCCTGTCATGGTTCACCGCATCCCAGTTTCAGTCATTCCCATCCACTCTATAACTGTAGACCAACTTGAAATGTGATAATACCAACTGCAACGCCTTTTACTAAAGTAGTGCAATGCTCATGGGTCAGAACATCTACATGTTGACAGGACAGGTGGCTGGTTTAATCCCATCGCAAGGTACTCATTGGTCAGACCATGCTATCACAGTGACCAAATCTGTCCACAGAAAGACAGACATATAAACACCTGACAAAACTGCCTTTGTTGTAGTAGTGTCTCCAGGACTACATTTCCCCATGATGGACCGCTTGCTGAGATCTCAAAGCATGGAAATGAACATATGAAGTTACGAGGGGTTGTTATAGCAGAGTAAGATTATGCTTTTATTACTGAGAGTCAGGTAAGGGCAGTCATAGCAACAGACTCCTTGATGATCCGTGGATATTTTGGCCCGAAGGAAAGGAAATCACTCTTTCACATCTGTCAACGAAATAACCATACATTTTTTTTATTTTGGGCCATTTTTGGACAAATATCAGCTTATAAACTGACAGACTTTTTGATTTAGTGCAGCGAAAAGTGATCACGGATTTTTGAATTCTCTTGCCTTTTCATATTTCATCGAATCCTACCACTGTGAATTTGCTCACATTGAACTGACAGCTGTAGGATTTTCAATACGTTCACGCCGCGGCTGTTCCAAGGACAACAAATCCTTTGCTTTCCTCTGCCAGCAAGCCCCGGAAAGCAAAGTATCTGCAGTTTAAGTTTGCTCTGTTTTATTTCCTCTTGTGGCATCAATTTCAGTCTGATATTCTGAGATGATGCTCATCTGCTTAAAAAAGGAAAGACCTTGTACTAATTGTAACCATGTGCGGCCCTTTGCAAACACTGACGTGTTGCGCAGCAGCTGTATCTCTAGATGAGTGTCTATAGCACTTTGACATTCAACAGGAAACAGGGACAGGAAATATGCATTTGCTTGGGGATGATGGGATGTAGACTAGCAGCAGTTGGAATTGTTTTGGCCCAGGGCAGACCAGTCCTGGGCGGTGCAGGCCCCAGACAAATTTCCTGGTTGATAATAAGCAATTTTCTGTCACAACAAGCAGCACAGCTTTGGAGAGAAAGATTATGAGGGCAACCTAAACCTTTCAGAATGGTATGTAAAAGTCGCCCTCAAACATACACAACGAACAGCTATAGTGAGGAGACCTAAATGGAAAATGGACTGTGTATATATATAGAACTTTTCCAGTCTTATCAACCACCCAAAGCACTTTAAAGTACAAGTGTCATTCCCACAGTCTTTAAACTCAATATTTTGGTTTTATAGCTCCGCAACTGTTTTGATTCACTCTCAACATTCTCATCAGTGTTGTCTCGGCCGCAGCATATGACATATTAAAACACACCTTGCTCCTCCTGCCATGACCCAAACGTCATGGCAGGAGCCAAAGTGGCTATGCAAGTTTAATTTACTGCAGAAAAATTACGCATAAAAGCACAAAGTTACATGTGTAAAGTTGTTAAAATGTTTTGGGATAACTTAAGCTTCAGGCTGGAGCCACAACATATAACTAATGCTATAGTGGTCTTGAGTTGGGCTGAGACGTATATGTTCCAAAATTGATCAAAATCCTGAATTGTTGCCCCCCTACTCATTTTGGAACTGGCTCAGATTTCTGACAGATCGGTTGTAGCTTCTCGTGCGTCTGATCAATTGCTCAAATCATCACAGTCTGGCTGTCGGATGGATGGATTTCTGGCATGTCTGAGATTTTTGGTTGGCCGTGTTGCAATTTGAGACGATTTTCCGGTTTAATTTACTACATAGCTGCTGTCAAAAGAGGACAGAGTGCTGTTTTAAATGCAGTGGCTAGTCTCGACTGAGATAAGTGGGACATACACTCACAAAGCACGTTATTAGGAACACCACCACTAATACTGGACACGGCCTGCCTTTGATCTAAAAAAAAGAAAGTCTCAGTTCATTGTGGAATGGCTTCCACAAGATGTTGGAACATTCCTTGAGATTCTACTCCTTGTTGACATGTTTGCTTCACACAGTTTCTGCAGATTTCTTTAGCTGCACATTCATCCCCAAAAGTCTGATGTAGTGACTGGTGAGATGTTTTGTTAATAAAATTAGTTGGATAAGACTTTTACTACGCCATTAGAGGATGGTAAATTGTGACCGCCGAGGATTGGCTGTGGCATTGAAATGATGATTGATTGGTAATAAAAGGTCCAAAGTGTGCCAAGACAACATTCCCCTCATCATTACACCATCAGCCTGGACTGTTGACACAAGACAGGGTGAGTCCATGGATCCATGCTCACCATCTGTGTACCTCAGCTAAAATCCATATTCATCAGACCAGCCTACATTTTTCCAGTCTTCCTCTGTCCAGTTTTTTTTTTTTCGTGAACTTGCGCCCACTGCCGCCTCAGATTTCTCTTCTTGGCTGACAGGAGCGGAACCTGATGTGGTCTTCTGCTGTTGTTGCCCATCCGCCTTCCAAGGTTGGACGTGCTTGTGCATGCTGAAGCGCGTTTCTGTTCACCACAGCTGTAAAGAGTGGTTACCTGGGTTACCGTTGCCTCACTTTCAGCTCCATTGTCCACTGACCTGTCTCATCAAAAAGGCGTTTCCATCTGCGGCACAACAATCATGGCACAGTGAAAGTCACCGGGATCACACCTTTGTTCCCATTCGCATGATTGATGTGATGACAGGTGAACAGGTGTTCCCAATAGAATGCTCCGAATGAAAAACTCTCTTCATCCTCCATCCATAATCATACATCACATTCAAGTTTATAGTAGTAGGTTCTGGGCGATTAAAACTTGTAGTGTTTGAGTTAAAATGTACGAGATTAATAGAAAAGAAAGTGAGGTCATCTAACAAGGAATGCTTTGCTTTTTGGATTACTGATAAACTTGCAGTGTTCATCTCCCATCTTATATAAATGTATCATGTCAAATACGTGTTTCTGATTGCCAAGCGAAGAAAACAATTTATAACTACTGTTAAATCATTTTGGACTGGGAAAAATGTAGGTAGCCAGTAACTAAAAGAAGACAAAACAGACGAAAGAAAAGTAGGTGGAACATATTGTACATGCTAAATAACCCCACTTCTTCACAAAGTAACACCTGGAATACATTGAGCATCACGTACTGGGAACACATAATACTAACCGAGACTAACCGAGTCTGGGACTTTCCTTTAGCAGTCATAAAACTTTAAAAGGTTTAAAACTGTTGCCAAGCACATCGAAATGCAAATTCTGGTACATTAGGCATTGACAGTACACGCTGCTCAGGTCAGGTCCAGGGAAAGAAATTAAAGGAGCGGTTTTTCGATTATACCACAATGACGTGGATGACCTTTGGATGGTCCTGATAGTAACCTGGCTTAGTTTTCTTCTTGTCTGACATGATAAACTTTTGACGTCCAGTCCTACTGCAGATAAACAAATATCTGCTGCCTGTCTAATAAATTAGTCAAAAACCGGAAGGCTCTAAAGGAAGAGAAATAATACAACTTTGTTTTTCAGGAGTTTTCTGAGTGATCATTTACAAACAGCACAGACTGTCTGATAGCATCTGATAATCTATACATGTGCATGCGTTGGGTGATCTGATAATTGGCCTGATGTTTTCCATGAATTCGATTTCAGTCTGTATAGTGTGTAAACTATTTGCCAGATGGGATTATCATGAGACCCAGGGCCAGGAGACGGAAACAAATGGGAAAGCTATCCGGCTGCAGAGAAGAGTCAAAACAATTGCTGATGCAAAGCAGGTTAAAAACCACACAACACAACGATCCACAACAGCAAGACACACACATGCATATTTATACCACACAGGTCAAAGGTTTATGGAAACAAATTGAAAGTTTACTATGTGGAAAGCTTCAGAAAGGACCCAACTAACAAAACTTCCTCATGTGATGTAATGTTTTGAATGGAAGTTTGACAGAGGCCCAGTAATATTACTAATTTGAACCCAGGTCCAAGAAGATGTTGATCATATTCTGCTCTAGTTAACATTCATGTAAACAGCAGGAATGGCAAGAATCCATTTATTCAAAAATGACAAGTGAAAGATTGATGATTTTACGAGGAAGAGAAAATACAATTCTCTATGAACTCTCATCACTCTCCTGTAGACTTACAAGCTTTCCACATCCGAAAGCTTTCTCGTGAAAGGACAAGCTCATTTCTTTTTGTGCCACTGACCTCCGCTGTCGTCCAATGAATGAAAATATGAGCCCACATTGTTGCGCTCGATGACATGTTGCCTTAATTAAGATGAACACGGTCACTGTAGCATATTTTGGGTCAACCTCACATATACACTCACAAGAGCACAGAACACGTACTGTATTCATCCCCAGCTGAAAATAGTCCATAACAAATCCACTATTTATTCCTGCCACAGTCCCCAGCAGCTATTTTGGGGAATTAGCTAGGCCTTTTTGAAATTGACAATGATACAATAGAATATGAGATGTGTTTTCAGTAACCAATGGTGCCACAGAGAAGAACATTGAATAGTGTTGGGGAACTCCTGCTTTGCTAGTTTAGTCCTGTAGTAAAATAACGATAGCAACAATATTTGGATTAGATTTATTCAATAGCCGTCCCTTGAATGAAGCAAAAATGTTAAATATGAAGCCATGTTACAATCAAACTGCAGACACTATGACCTGTCAGTATTTGCACCATAAAACATGGTTTGTTTGCACTGAACCAGGAGAACCAAGCCGTAAATTCTCAAGGGGGATGCCACCTGCCGCAGTCGGTTCAAGCCTCAAAAAAAGGGAGTGCAGTGCAAAACATCTGAGGTCACCTACTTTGTACCAAAACAGACCTGAGTGAGAGGAGGACCAATGGTGAGTGTCCAGTCTGACGTCCCCACTAAAACAACTCCTCTTTTATTTTTAATCACTTTGGCAGATCAAATAAATACATAGGAAATCATGTAAGCAATACTCTAGCCTTGACGCCAAACAAGTCCTTTCTGGCCCAGTATTTGGGAAACATTCAATAAAGTATGAGACACTGTGACCAGTCCCATCGACTGCATGGAGACGAATGACGAAGACGAGAGGCCAAATGAGGGGACTTCCAGCAATCCGCAGAGACTCTGCTTCATCTTGACTTAAAATCCATCCCTTCCATGGCACACGGATCACAAGAAAGCTCAAGCTTTTTGTGATAAGCCGAGTCCAACACAAACACTGATGTCATCATAAACATGACCGGGGCAAGAGCCTGCTAATGACTGATTGATGATTATTCATCCGACGTCACTGAACCGAACTCAAATGAGATAAATGCGCAGGCCAGCTTGACTTTAACCTTCTCTTATGATATCACGTTGCTCACAAATCAAGTGTGAGAGTCTGAGAGACGGAATTCCAGCGTTACAACTCTTTCAGTACAAGGCCTTCTGAATTCTCCCTTGGACTTTGTGACGTAATTTTCATATTTTTGTCATCCTCAAATCGAAACGTATTTATTTCCAACAGTCTGCACAGCATTTTGAAACATGATGGAGCTGGAAAATGGCCCAGCTAGGTATTTGCATGTCCAATTAACTTACAACGTGCCTAAATAAAGTCTAAGTGGTGGTAACATTTAGTTGAATGTATTATGTCAAATCCTTACTGTAGCTCAGAAATACCCCTTCAAATCTAACTACCATAAAATGGTTTCTCCAACAATGGAGTCTACTTAGATCATGAAAGGAACGAGATGAAACAATGGTGTTACTTGTGTCATTGTACTTTGTTGCGTGGTTTTCATGGCAGGTAGCTGCCTGAAACGACCCAAATAGGATCAAGGAAGAAAAGCTGACAAAAAAAAACAATAATCCAACATAACAATTTGCATATTCTTCAACGATGAATGGTACAGTTCTCCAGATGTCACCGCTGCACTCTGGACACAAATTCTGCGAGTTGCAGTGCTCGGCCGTGCGTCGCAGCAGCACAAAAGCTCTGACCAGGTGCCAACTAAGCAAGGATCAAGCCTTAAGCCGATTGGAACTGAAGCCTTTTTTTCTCCACTTTGTGATAATGAACACTTTAGTAGTGGTAAAAAAATTCAGTCAAATCATAAATCCTGAGAAGAAAATATACATGTAAAAAAAGGACTCCATGTTACGGTTTGGTAGAGCAGGATCCAAAATTCAGGTTAGGGGGAAAAGGGTGTTTAATAAAAGGAAAATAAATACAGACCTCCAGTCTTTTACAGGGAAAAAATTAACAAAATCCATAACTCACTAACTAACTTAGGAAAAGCCGACAGCGGTGCTCAGAGAATCCGACTCGACTTTTACTACACTACGGTGAAACTACACATTTCCAAAGATGGACTACAAAAACCCTTGTGACATCGGGTGGAAATGTTTCATATGAAACGGTAACTTACGTGATGACGTGCGTATCTTCTGGGTCATATTCATACTCCTCCACTTCTTCTTCTTCTTCTTTACGGATTGAATCAACGATCCAACAGGAACAAAGTGAGGCACAGAGACCACATACACACAGGAGGGCCCAGGTAACGAGACACAGGTGAGACACATTAGGAACAGGTGCAGACAATCACAGGGAATCCCAAGAAGTAAAGTAACAGGAAACCAGACACGGGAGCACAGGAAATGAATTACAAAATAAAACAGGAAATACAAAACTCCAAGATGCACAAAAGACAAGAAAGTAACTTTACATAGACCAAGACACACGAGGAAGGGCAATCACAGAAATGATATACAAAGTCCACAAAGAATCAAAGGTGTATGAAGAGTTTGCAAAGTTCACAAGAGTCTCAACAAGACCCATGACACTTCATCTACCGATACGTCATGATCTCTCTTCAGTGAACAGCGGATCAATTAGAATCGGGTATTGTCATCACAAAAGTTGTCCTGACCCCAGCCTAGTCCAGTCAGTGCATGTATTATTCCTGTCACGGACAGGAGTCCCAGAGGCGCTGCCCCGCCACAGGGCCTGCATGCCAGGGCCCAGCTCATTCTTCTCATCTTCTGTCTAGACGGTCTCCAGGCCTAACCAAGCCACAGCCTGACGCGGCCCCCGCCGGTCCGCCATTCAGCACGCAAAAGGCCACTTGGAAGCAGCAGAGAGGTTCTGCTGCTTCCAAGTGGCCTTTGGCATAGAAATGTACCTCCTCCAAAATAATCTACATCCAATCTTCTTCCAGAAGGCAGACTTTTACTAGACTAGTGCCTGCATGGGGCTAGAACAGACCTCAGGACAATTTAAAGGAATTACCTTCACATTTTGCAAAGAGTTAAATGCGATTCCTATTTGCATGTGTGTGTGCTTTTGGTAGCACTTGGTGAGGACAACAACACTATGCATGACTGTCTGGGAGAGGCGTTATAACCTTGATATGAACCTTTATCCCCGTTCTTAAACAGAACGTACTCCCCGCTCTGCATCATGGCCGGCCCTTTCTCTCCGTGGCAGTCCAGCGCAACCATAAACACATTTGATTTGCGGTGTGGTCGGACAGCACATCTTAAGAGGCCATGAACAGGCCCTAACTCTCAGCGAGAAAGCTAAATTTCGAAAACATTTCAAAACTAGTCCATCCATCACGGAGAGGAGAGGAGGTTCTGTGACTCAAGTCCAGTCTGTTGGCGACACCTGGGATTTGCTGAATGTCCTCCCAGATCATAATCTTCATTTATATTTACAATCTAGGATGTCATCCCAATTGTCCACACTGTAAATCTGCTTTGTTGGTCTATTCTGTACACACAATATCTGCTGCATGTCAGTCAGTCCTGGACGAGTCTCTGTTGCCTTGTTGTTGTTGTGTGTGTGTGTGTGTGTGTGTGTGTGCGTGTGTGTTCAGCTCAAGCGTCAAAATCGGGCCGTTTGCTTTAAAACTGCTACAATATATCTTCACTCGGAGAATGCTTCATAATGTCCTGACATTCAAAAGCACAGCCTTTTCGGAAAACTCTCTATGGGTTGACTTGGCTTTGGCAGCTCACGCCTGAGTCCGAGGTGATAGTTTTTGTTACCTGCTGTCATGAAGATACATCATAAAGCGTCTCTGCTCTAACTTTAGGCCCTGCCGGGGTTTTCATGTTTGCCTGTCTCTCTCAGCTGACATCTGAACCTCTTGAGAAAATGTCTGTGTGTGACCACAGCCTGTCTCTGTCCAGTCTTACAAGGCCCGAGCATCAAAGATGGTTGTAAATGTCTTATAGATGGGTGAGAATATCTGGGGGCAAAGGAATGTAACATGTCAAAAATAGATACACAAGCTGGGTGACTTATTCCTGAAGAAAAAGTCCCCCCCCCCAGTAATCCCCTCAGGTTTTTCCCACACTCTAAACAGTGTTATGGGGAAAGGGGGGGGGGGGGGGGGGGGGGGGGGGGGGGGGGCGTGTTAATTGTGTATGTTCTACCGACATAATGTTTGTTGAGATTGTTTGAAGCACTTTACAGGCCCTTGCATGAAGCTGATGGTTCGGCAACTGGCTAGTTTTTCTATAGACGGTCTCTAAACTTTCAACATCTACTTCTAGGAGTCATCCACTCGATCTGCGAGAAAAATTGTACTTTGAACATCATCGTCACTCACTGCCCTGCCATTTACTGTTGACTCTTTATATTGCCTTAATGGCCTTCATGGTATTTTCCCTTCCTGTCACCAGGCTTGGAGACAGTCACCTTAGATTCCTCTGAGCGGCCAAACAACAGCCAGACTTGTATCCAGACGACACCGGGGCAAAACATCCAGTCTGGAGGAGATTCTCTGCAGCCATGTTTGGAGAGGTCGCTGTTCAGTAAATACGGGGCTCTGTGCCTGTGGGTTATATTAGGTGATCTCTCAGCAATAAGTACTGTAGTTACAATACCAGCTGGTGATGCAGCCGAGCTCAGGTGGATTCAATTTAAAAAATGTATTACTTTATAAGGGATGTTATATTAGCACCTCTGTGAATATACAGTCCAAATACATCAGGAATTTAATTTTGAATGAAATCGAGGCCAAGCGAGGTCACTCTTTGATCAGAAGACTCGGATATTTATTGATTTAATACTGTGCTTGTTACTCTTCGGAGGAGGGGGTGGGGGTGGGGGGGTATTTATTGACTTAATTACTGTGCTTGTTACTCTTCGGAGGAGGGGGGCTAGAAATTCACTCATGAACTTCTGATGAGGACACAGGGTTGGAACTTTCTCACCCGCTGGCTTTTTCACTGTGAGCAGGTCTTCACCCTATTGTAAGTGAGACTGTGTGAAACATACACTGTTTGCTATATAACCGTATATATTCCACTGATACAATGTTTGCTGCTGCTTGTGGATTGAAGCAGCCTGGACAGCTTGAAGTCCGAGACTGGGCTACTTACCAATGTAAACCTCTCCCGAAATGCCACTTTTTCTTTTTGTCCAGTGGCCAATACCAACACATGTCATCACAGCTTTCCAGCCACAAGCCTGCCCCATAAAACAGTCTTCAAAAATAAATAAAGGAATACAATATATACAAACATATTTTTCATATTTTTAGGCGCTCTCATTTATCATACTTTGTATCCTTACATTATTTACATTTGCCATTGAAGATAAAAGGGAATAGTTTGTGAAATTAGATTGCCTGTCTTGTCAAGACGGTTAGGAAGGTTAATACATTACGGTTTTCATGTCTGTAAAACTGCTTCTAGACTTGCACCGAAGTCCGGACATTTTCCTTGAATTTGTCCGGTAGGGCTGAGATTGCAAATGACCGCAAATGTTGCTGCGGATATTATCTGGATCTTTTCCTGTTAGTCCCTGGCAAAATGAGAAAAATGTGAGAAAACTGCAGGAAAATTTCCAGATGATTCAGGGCGGGCAAGTGGGCGTTGTTCCCAGGTGACTCGGACAATCTCTGCCACTTTCTTCCTGAACCGCAAACTCAGGAAAAAGTCCGCGCCTAAATTTTCCAGACATTTTCTGGAGTTCTTGTCTGAAAACAGCTGCTGTTAAATATTACGACACAGCTAACAGTCAGTTACTTTCGCGAAGACTGGAAACTCTGTCCAAAGGCATCAAAATCTGACTGCCAACTGTTATCCAGACAATGAATGAGTATATTTAATTCCAAATCTCATCTTGTTCCTTTAAATCAAATTGACAGAATAACAGAGTAAACGCTTATGCATATACGAAGCACATGGCGGACCAGTGAGCAACAGGTGACTATCTCATCTTTTAAACAGCGCCTAGAATCTTTTTCATCCATCCAATCACATACTGCCAATCTCTTAGTGTCTTTCCCATGCACAGTGGAGTCTGCCAGCGCCGTAACAATAGCCTCGGGTGGAGCACACAGCTGAGTTGGAGTCGACAGCGTGTGCTTTCGCTGGGATAGCAGAGCGAGCAAGGAGCCATCCTTTTTGTTATTTATTGGATTGTCCGGATCAGAACTCTTTGCTCCAGACCTGGGCCAAAGACTGATCAAGTTTTTGCCGGAACGTGGTTGCTTTGGACATTCAACGCATAACTGCGCTTGATACTCCATACCGGTCGAAACCATGTAAATGTTTACTGGAAACCTTTTTGCGCTGAGTGAATTTGTCTTTGGAAACGTAACCAATGCAACATTTGTTGAGTCTGTATAGGCATTTCCTCTTTCTTACTTTCCCTTTTGCTCACTACTGCACCTCATTCTCGTACTGGCATCAACACTGGCTTTGAGAGGCCTCCGGAGAGGGGGGAAAGCACGGGGGGGGGGGAGGGGGGGGATTTGGAACAATATATTGTAGGTAAATAAATGCTCTGTCTGAAAGAGAATGACTTTCCAAAACAGACCCCAGGCCCCTCACAGCAGCATGTGCCCCAAATAATGCCCTAAATTACCCCTCCGATAATATGATAATAATGCTTCGACCTCTTTGGAAGTCACTGGGTTCACTGCGCAAACAAGGACCAGCACTCTGAGACTGAGGGAATATCATCTGGGGCCTTGAGGAGGCTGCACGTGAAGAGACTGTGTGTGTGTGTGTGTGTGAGTGTGTGTATTTTGTGTGAGTGGTAGAGAAAAAGAGGGAGAGAGACGTACTGTAGAAGTAGGCTACAGTACTCAATCCTTGCTCCAGCTTTTGCACAATGGAGCTAAACATTAGACTGCTTTGACTAGTCTTGGATCAAGCCTGCCGCCGAATAAACACGGAGATAGTGTGAAATGCCGTGAAATAGGTGTACGCTAGGAGATAATGTGATGATATGGATTATAGTACGGGTAAGAAAACCCGGGGATGGGATCTCAGCACCGTGTCAATCACAATCTTGGCCGGTGGGCTGAGCTGGCTGGAGAGCGGCCTGGCTATTGATACCAGATGAGAGGATGAGTCAAAACACTGAGCAGATGTAATGGTGCACAGTCATAATAGAAATAAGGAGGAAACAAACTCACACCACAGCTGAAAAAGACATCAAATGGGTTAAATTAATATGTCAACCATATCATTCTAAGGAAATTAGACTTGTATTTAAAATATTCACCTAAAATTCAAGTGCAAGCTCTGTTCGACCACGTTTTTAGAGCTGACTTCTAGCCGAAGGGTCTGTTTGAGCTCAAATCTTGTCCTAATATGTCATTTCTTCAGATATAAACACTGTAAAGCCAACATGGCCCCGACTTCCCGTGGACCAATAACTTTAACAGGAAAAAAGACATTTCTGCTGAGTTTCTTGCCATTCATTCGCAGAGTATTGGATCAGGTCTCGGGAAGCAGAAGTATTCGGCTACTCTGTCATGATTTAACCGCTAACGTTGTCGGCTTTCCATCCCGGTGAATCTTTCACCGCGGAAGGACAATAGCGGAAAAGCGAGAGGTGAAAAATGTATGGCTGGTGTGAAAATCATTGCTGCGCACCCCTCTCTTGAGTGATATATCCCCTTCCACCGAGTTCCAGCACCTGAAAAGTCCATCACTTTCTCCAAAGGCTTTTGGGAAAGCACCAGTTGTCTGCAACAGGAGAGGAGGAGAAAAGGAAAGCGAGAGAGAGAGGAAGAAAAAAAAAGGGGAGGAAAATTGTTCCTGCGTCACGTTGCTTTAATTTGTTCACCAGCTGCCAATGAAAATTATGACCTGCAGGAGTTGTTTTTTCTCTCTCTCTCTCTCTCTCTCTCTCTCTCTTCTTTGGCTCTGCATCTGCCCGGGCAAACCGCACAGCTGGAGCCACACACACTGAACAAGTGTAATATTTACAGTATAATGAATACGACAAAGAAGACAGATAGGACACAGGGACCCAGATCCCACACTGATTCCACTCATAACAGGCCCGCTCGGCTCTCGTCCCACCCCTGAGTTTATGTGGATGTCCTGCAGTGACCGTGTGGGATGTGTAAATTCCATCCGCCGTAGGGTCCTTGGAGCTGATGTGACAGAAATGTGAAGATCTACACTACAGTAACCAGACAAATACATAATAAAGAGTTGTATCCTAATTACATTTTGCTTCTTGGGGGGGGGGGGGGGGGGGGCCATTAATAGAGATTTAATATGCTCCATCCTCCTTGCTGTGTCTATTAATCAAATGCTGCCCAGCAGCTGCACAAACCCAAAGCAGATGTCGTGATGAAGTTAGGCAAGATCCACCGGGGGGGATTAGGGGGTTTGGGAGAAACCGAACACGGCGTTTTCCAAAAAGACGCAGGTGACGGAGGAGGGGCCGTGTGTCCACCTCCGCGGCAGGGCTCTGCACGACTATATAAACCAGCGGAGACAGACTTCTCCGGAAGCTTTCCACCAAGTTTGCAAAAGCGCAAAAGCAGCCAGGCAGCCCACCCTCTCCTCTCCTCTCCTCTCCTCTCCTTTAAAAGTGATAGCAGCCTTGCAGCCAACGCAGGCACAAGGTCCCGCTGCGCAAAGTAAAAGGTAGGAGCAGATTGTGTGAAGGAATGTCATTGGTACTTACGTCCTGCATTGTAAATCAAACCAAAGTTTTTACGCATGGTTTAAACATGCTTTCTTCTTGTTGATGTTTTTTCCCCCAGAGCAATCCAGGACGAGGTCTGCACTTTCAGATAGACAGAAAAAAAGGGGGGGGAAATGAAGTTATTTGTCATTGATCTATTATTCCTGTGCATATCTTGCGGAGCAAGTGCACTGGCAACGAGCTTTCCCACCGCGTCCACGCCAGACGCCAACTTCACCCATCTCGGTGCAGCGCGCGGCCACGGAACCGACACCAGGACCATCTCCAAAAGCAGGAGGAAGCGTTACATTAGTCAGAACGACATGCTCGCCATCCTCGATTACCACAACAAAGTCAGAGGGAAGGTGTTTCCCCCAGCATCCAACATGGAATACATGGTGAGTGGAAGCTTTCATTCATTTTTTTTTTATTTTTATGATTTCCCATCATTCAAATCAAGTATTTCCCATAAATGCATGGTCAAAGTGCATAAATGGTTTTTGTCTTTAAACAGGAATCGATAGGGAAAAGTCAGTAGTTTTGTGCGAACGTGAAGTGAATGTCTTGGCAACTTCAGCTGCTGAGCAGATTGCACTGCAGGAGACCACCAGAGTAGTGACTTCCAGAGGGAGAGGGGTCATGTGCGGTTTATGGGGAGAACATCAGTCGTAGACCTGTTGGACGACATGATGGGGAAAATTAAATCTGTTGCAGGTCCCAGAAGCTGTTGACACATCAGACTTTTGATTTCAGTGACGTGTTTCCCTTTCTGCCCTTGTCTAAAATCACTGTGTTGTGAAGGTGATCAACCCTCTTTAATCACACATGGAGAAAGAGTTTGGACACACGGGACACTGGGAAACTTAACGTTCTCCTCTTATGCAATTGATTTCATGGATGGCTCTTGCGTCTTGCCCTGGCGGCACCTGTAACAGCGCCATGAGCTCAGAAAAGTGCCGACCATTATGTCACACCTCGCTGCTGAACGAGATCCAGCGATGATATTTTCGGTCGGTTATGTAACGGGTGTCCTGCGTGTTCCCACCGCGTCTCTCTCTCTCTTTCTCTGTGTGTTTAGGTGTGGGACGACACTCTGGCGAAGACGTCCGAGGACTGGGCCCACGCCTGCCTGTGGGAGCACGGGCCGCCTCACCTCCTCAGGTTCCTGGGTCAAAACCTCTCCGTCAGGACAGGACGGTGAGTGACCTTTGACTCCCCTCCGCCTCCCTGACATCTGCTGCTTCTCTCAGGGATGACTCTCTCTCGGCAGTCATGGTCGTTGCCTTGCAGCCCCCTTCTTCGTTCTCCTCAACGTTTCTTGCTCTGTGACCTGGTGACTGCCTGAGGAATGCTCCTGTGACACCTCAAATAAACAAGAGCTGTGTTTTTTCAGCCATGACCCATGATGACAAAGGCGCATCCCTCTTCGTGGGTCTTGACTTTCCATTTGGAAAAATGCACATTTAGATTTTTATTGAGGAACAACAGGAGCGCACCTTGTTTTGACTGTTCCTCGTGACTCGATGGGAGATTTCTACAGTTAAGATATTTTCTAAAAAGCCCACTAGACCTATTTAGTGAAACCATTCAAATAGTGGAAAAATGTGTTCATTTAATAAGACATTGCTTACCTATTTCAGTATGAAGTTTCATCTGCTTGTGTTCAGATCAAATGAGTTCACAGATGGACGTATAGGGGAAATCACTTCCCAGTGGAGGGGATCCAGACCGTATTCTGGCAGAGCAAATTTAAATGACGTCCCATGCATGCTGGGACAGCTTACAAAGAACAGCGCATGCCCACATCTGGAAAAACAGAGGCCTTAATTTAATCTCAGGAGCTTCTTACAGCGCTAATCGCCATTTACGTTTTGTCACCGTCGAAAACTGCTGAGGTGACTCGATGCTGTTTGATATAAGGACTATCGACAACAACAACAGTGAGACTGTTTTCGTATATATGTATGCGGAGTTGCAATATTGCCTTTCAAACACATGTCTGTCTTCTGTTCACAGCTATCGCTCCATTCTTCAGCTGGTGAAGCCGTGGTACGACGAGGTCAAAGATTACTCTTTCCCATATCCCCGTGACTGCAACCCCCGCTGCCCTCTCAGATGCTACGGACCCATGTGCACCCATTATACACAGGTACCCGGGCAGCGATCGAGTATTAAGTGCCGTTGATACTGTTGAATCAGTGTGGCGGTGACAGTAACCGGCAGCTGATGTTTCTGTTTTTTTTTTGCAGATGGTGTGGGCAACATCCAATAAAGTTGGCTGTGCGGTGCACACATGCCACAATATGAATGTGTGGGGTTCAGTATGGAAGCGGGCGACATATTTAGTGTGCAACTATTCGCCCAAGTAAGTATAGACTACTTCATTCAGTCGGACATTGCGTTCTTTACATGCAGTCAGAGTTGGCAGGGGGGTTTGTTAACTCTGGTGAACCTGTTAACCCGATGACGACAGGGTGACGACAAGCTTGATCCCGACACAGTTCACCCTGTTCTGTGCTGAGTCGTGCAATGCCACCCATGTTGCCGAGAGAGTCGGATAACCCCCCGATACAAGCCCGTGATCCGGTACCGCGTCGCCAAAGCTCTGCAGACCACACTGAGCAGGAGACAAAGTCTCTGGGGGTAAAAAATCCCAGGAATCAAAGCCCATTTGGACATGTGACGAACCCATGACCTAGGTTCTTTACTCCAACAGCTTTCAGATGTATATAAGAGTCACCGGCTCGGGACACTGATGGCCTATTTGAGTTTGCTTATCACAACTGTGACCTCCATTCTTTGAGACACAAGTTTGTCAAAGGGCAGTTTTGTTAAAGATACAGGCTGGCAATAATATATCATTTAATATTCATTTATCTGTAATTTTCTTTTCTTGAAAACTGAAATCTGATTTTGTCATTAGCTCCCAAAGAACAGATTGCTTGGTAAGCAACATTTTTGCCGTCTCAAGGTCCATTTACTAGCTGTTCTGGTGTTTTCGATCATATCTCACGATCTCCATCAGCAGATAGGGTGTACCAGGTTGTTATGGCATTGAAGTTCAGATTTGAATATTCTCTGAGCACTTTGAGGGCTGTTTGACCAACTGGGGAAATGCTCTCTGCTGATGATGATTATGAAATATGATAGAAAAAGCTCCAGAACATCTAGTAAATGGACAGTGAGATGAAAACCGTTTGACTAACTACTGTTCTCAAGGTCAGGGGTGAACTGTTAGTCTCAATATTTTTGCCTTTTTTAGAATAGAGTCTTTATTGTCATTGTAAATTAGATGCAGTCCTATTGTTGCTCGTGTGCCCTGATTGTTAAGCATCTCCCAATACTTTATCATTAATCATTCTTGGGTGATTTTTCTCCATCATGTCAGACATTGTTAGACCAATTCAAGTTCAGGTTGCACTTTAAAATCCAATTCTGCGGTTCACTCCCAGGTTCACTGACACGCCGAGTCTCTGTCTTTCAGGGGTAACTGGATCGGAGAAGCTCCCTACAAAGTGGGCGTGCCCTGCTCCGCCTGCCCCCCCAGCTACGGGGGCTCCTGCAGCAACAACATGTGCTTCCCCGCCCTCAAGACAAACTACCTGCACTGGTTCAAATAAGCACAGGTTTTTCTCGTCTTGACATAAGCTGACAAACCCACAGTGCCACAGAGACACTGTTTTCAATCCCGCCGGGGGGATTTGCACAACAGCCGCGGACCACACTATTTTGTATATACGGGGCTTATTTAAAGACACAAACGTACATTTGAAGGCAGCAGACAATTTAGCGGTGGTGACTTTGTAAATAGACTTGTAAATTAATTTGTCGCTGTTTTTGACTGATGAAAAATAATTTATGTGTAAAAAGGGTCCTTCAACGCAGTATATTCTGTATGTGGTGCTGCATACACCGTTGTGTTTCTTTTACTAGACTTGTTTACCATTGAACAATGTAGGTAATTAAGGACATAAACACGACCATAGCTGCTCATACCTGCTCACTTTGGTGCTACGGGCATCGCACCTCCATGCTGTGTGCTCTGCCCTCACAGGAATGCTGTGATGTACAGATCAAAGCTTTTGACCTCCGAGGGAAAACATACACTGGTGCTTGTCAGCGCAGTAGCTGCTGTTTGACCCTGCACGAGGTTACGCGCTTCATGCTCGAGTTGAACGCATTTTCCGTTCCTACCCTGGAACAAATTGGCGAAGCGTTGGTTTGACGAGCGTGCACTTATACACTGTAACCCGAAAAAGCACACAGCAGCCGCAAGGACAAGGAATATAGACAGGGACGTCTTTTATTTCACACACATCAAACTTTCCGACACCATGATTTTTCATTTACACAGTGCATTTGAAGTTTTAGTCTGCACTGATTAGGTCGTGTTGCATTTCAGACATTTCATCCCTCGGGGCCTTTGACTGGTTAAATCGATACTTCATATAAAATGTATGCTAGAGAGAAGGAGAGCGCACATAAAATACATCTGACCCACATATCTCGTCTATACTCATATTCGTTTTAATGATCTTTTCACTGATGTCGTAGCCATGGTTTTTGCAGTTAGGCACCTTAATTGTTTGTAGGTTTCCAAAAATACCAGGAAATTATTGTTGTTGTTGTTGTTTTGTACATGTAAAAAAAATCATTAGACCTTGACTATCCTTAAACTTCCAAGTACTCTATAAGTTATTCATTTTTATATGGGGAAATATTTAATAGATATTCATTTTGTTTGTTGTTTTGTAAAAGGATTGTACATATATCTATTCAATTTAAAAGGTACCGAATATGGTTAATTTGCATGACAAAACCTTTGTAATGGTGAAGGAAAATTTACCGAGGTGTAAGCGAACTTGGTAGATCTTTATGAACAAAGCACTAGCACAATATTGGCAAGTTATTGCTTCGACCTTTTTAAATCAGAATAGTTCTTCTCAGTCCTATACTGCTCGGAGAGGGACTCGAGCACAAACCTGTCGTGTAATGAAAACATGTTCAAGAATAAGCAAAAATGTTGACTTTGGTTAAAAAAAGAAATGCATCACGAAACAAGAAATTAACATTTTCCGCACTGACTGTATTTAAATCAAAATCAAGTGAACTGCGTTTTTCTTGTTGTGTTTTTGTATTTGTAATAAAAATGGTCTATTTTGATTGTGTTCAGTTCATTTCTGTGCAAAACTCGAAAAACACTGCCACTGTCCGCTGTCTGGGCTCTGTCGTCTTAGATGTCAGCGCTCTTCCTCATTCATGTCTGATATTGATCAGATGTTTTCGTTTTCAGTTGAATAATGCCATCGCAAAGTCCCACATCCTGCGAATCAAAGGCTGAAAGGGGGAAGAGAAAAAACACGCCGGGGCTACAACTGGATCCTAATAAGTCGGGGGTTGACTTTGGCCACGTCCATCCACGTCTACACAAGTGAACAGGGAACTGATAGGGTTCCGGGGGACCCTCTTGTTTGAGTTGTCCAATGAAACCATTGACCTCACCGAGGGGGAGAGACAGGGACCAGGGAGGAATGCAGGCAGCTGAAAGAGGGGGGATGTTTGTCACTTCAAAAATTGAAATGAAAGACAGACAGGCATACATGCTATACAGTTTGAGCATTTTATATCTGCATGATAGAGAATGAAAGTAGCAGAACATTAGTAGGAAATTGGAGACAAACAGGTGGAACTCGGGATGCAAAGCCATAAATGTTCCAATGTGCGAAGCAGATGCTCTCGCCGTTTTTTCTTCTTCACTTTTCTCCAGTGGAATATGGGCGTGGGCCTGCCTGCATCAAAGTTAGTGTGCATGAGCTCAGAGCGGACTATGAGGTGAACGAGTTAACAAACAAACTAGACTACAGCATGTTTTATCTGTTACATCTGCGTCAGTTAGCTCCAATGCAAACTGGGCGGCAGAAAACATCTTTCCAGACGGAAAACACTCGCCGCACTGCAAATCTGTAATGCACTCCAGGCGTGCTGGAGTTCAATAGCTCACAGATTTAATGCTAAACTTTGCATAGCGTGAGGGCTTTTTAAAAAAGAAAAACTCCCTGCACTCATTCAAGCAGGTTCATGTACGCGGCCGGCCCCGGACGGCGGCACACTCCCTGGAACCAGCAGGCAGAAAGATTTCGAGGAACACATTAGTATGCATGGGAAAGAATCCTTCTGTCTGAGGAAATGCCGGAACTCTGAGCCAAACAGATGATTGGTGGACGTTTGAAAAGGCACAATCGGCGAGATGAGAAGTAGGATGCAATGATGAGTTAGATAACCTGCTGTCGTCGACATGAACCTGGCTTATCCATCAGCGGTGGAGCCAGAGCAGAGGTTAAGGATATGGATTTGGGTCAGGGGGGATCGGGACAGAAAAAACACCTGCAAATGAAGCGTAATTGAGAAGGAATGAGATTACACATTACACCGTCAGCATTGCAAACTCAGATTCACGTGTTCGGCCTCTTTTTTCTGCATTTTCATCCATTGTCATGACAGAAAGTCCACCTCTTCATGCTCATTTGACCCAGAAACAGAATTTAAAATTGAAACCGACAACAATCTTTGGCTTTAATTATATCGGCCAAACGTTTTCTTACCTTTCAGGCTCTTTTTAAGAGCTTCTCAGATTGCCTTGTTTGTCACGTGCATGTGGAAGAAAAACAATCGTGTGCCCATTGTAATTTGTCCAGCTGTCCATACATGCCGTGCAAACGGTTCACCTTCCACCCATGCCGCATGCTTGTAAACGTGTGTCCGACGCATGTTGTCCGCATTCTTCCATTTAACGAAGGTAACTACAGTGATTGTGTTAAAAAGAAACATGGGAGACCGCTTTAATCTCTTTCTCTTCGGCCGACGGCTCCGACGTTTTCACCTCTGAGATGCGAAGAGACATTTGGACAACTGTATTCACTTCTGTTTTCAACCGACACTTCAAGTCCTTTCAAATGAACACACACACACACACACACACACACACACACACACATTGATTGACTCTTCATTCCCTTTCAGGTCTCAGGTCTTCATCTCAGAACATCAACCGATAGAAACAACAACTGACTTTCTCCACTTAAGCTTTCCTTTGGGAGGAAGCTGGAGAACCTGGAGAAAACCCCACGCAGACACGGGGAGAACATGCAAACTCCTCCGCCAGATCGGGATTAGAACCAACAACCTTCTTACTGTGATGCGACAGAGTTAACCACTGCCCCAATCCATCATCCCCACAATTCCAATTTTTTTCCAGTTTGCTGTTGCTTCAGCAATAGATAGACAATAATTTGTCTGGTTCTTGCCATTACCCCGGTGCCAACACCTACTCAGGCCACAATGACGCAAACGCAGGCTCGTCCGAAGGTGCACCGCTTTCCCTCATAACACATGTGACTTGCCCACCTGTCGGATAAACTGCTATTGCTCAAACTGTTCCGTCTGCCCGCCCCAAGCGTGAAGGTGGCGAAACATTCATTTTGGAAAGAAGATGGAGGCTTCGTAGGTCCCGCGCCAGGGTGATAGATTATCAACAGGGTGTGGGTGAGATTGGGGGGAGCTCCGTTTCTAAATGTACTAGCAGCTTTTCCAACTTCAATAACGGTGAAAGGTATGAGAAAGACTTAATGTTTCGAGTGAGCACAATACTGAAGATAGGAGATAAATCTTTTCCGGAGGTAATGGTTTAGAGGTTTGTTGTGCAGCTACAGCGATTTTTTTTTTCTTTCTTTGCTCTCCTTTCTGCTGTGTACTCTGCAACCTCTCTGCCCTCTCTGACTTCCTGCACGGAGGAGTTGAAAACTTGGATCCTCTGTGCCTCGAGGAGGCTTCCTCCTTATTCATTGTGATTCTTTTCTTCTTCATCTGACTCCCGAAAGCACAACAACCTGTGTTTACTTTGCTCCCCTCACAGGTCTTCCTTTGGATATGCAGCCTGTGTCCGATCCAAGCCGCGGCTCTGTCCTCAAATCTCTCCCAAAATCCACCTCCGACGCAGCAACTCGAGGACATCGCAGTGGAGATCAATTTGGAAAAACTATAATTTGATTTTGGACAAAAACAATATTCACCTTATTATTCCTGTTTTAACGGTTTAGCTGAAAACGCAGAGGAGGATAGATAGATGATTGTCCATTACTTTACAGTGCATACTGTACATTATTGCATGGTACAAAAATATCTTAGTAAAACTCTCAAATTAAGGTCCACTTCCTTTCTTGACCCGGAGCTTTTCACCATATCACATGGTCTTCATCGGCAAACTGAGTAAGCCACAGTTGGCGCGGCACTGTAGCTGTTCAAACTTCCCACCACTCTGACAACTTTTAAAACTTATTTTTCATTTTGGGCTTCAAAGGGAAGCCTGACAGTTCATCCTTGACCTTGGAAACAGCAGATTTTCAACTCAAGCTCCGCGTTCTCCAGCTGCTCGCTTCGCGGCTTTTCGACCGTGTCGGATAGTATCACGTGGACAAGAACTCCTTAAAGTGCACGCAATTTCAAATAGTTGGTAATTCGGAACAAGTTGAATTACCGTGAGAACGGTGCAAACGCCGCAAGCTTACAAGGGGCCCTGTGATGCAGTTGAAGGTCACGGCCCAAACAAGCGAGTAAATATTGAATTGAGATGGTTTGTCGGCTGCTGTTTCAAAAGTTCATTTTTATGTCCAAATGATCTAAAAGCAATTAAACATGGGACACTTCATATATGCTGAATATTGAGAGGACAGTAATGGTTGCATGATGTTTTAAAGTTTCAGGATCTTTTTGCAGACAACAGCTGTGTTCTATTCAAAGATATCGATGATGTCCTGTTAGTCCACCCGCCCACCATGATGCTGTTAATCCAGAAATGTCTGCGGCTACAACATACAGTCTACGGGCTACAATAGAGCAAAGTGTGGCCGCATGGGGCAACGATGCAAGCTGCCAGTTGCTGCCGAGAGTGTGCTTGTGCACAGAGCTGCAGATGACATTCAGCTGATCCATTGTTTACCAGCGTGCATTGGCATCTATAGCTGGATTGTGAGATTTCCTGTACACAGGGTAACTTTATTCAGTTTCAGCCTCAGGTTGTATTTAGGGACAGCTTTCACTGGGCCTCACAACACTCATATGGGCTATATAACCTATCCTGAGACAGGAAACAGCAACAGGCATCCTTGCTCCCTGCACTGTAATCATCATTCATAATTATTATACTCTATCATAGTCATACACAATATTCTTCTGAGTCTGGAGGAAACTGACTGCATTCATGTGCCAAGGTCAGGTGGGACCGTGTTGAAATATATACTTCCCAAGAGACTGATGTCATGCGACTTGATGCAGGTTTTTGGATCTCCCCTCAAATGTTGCCATGTACATGTTACAACTCTTTAGCATGCTGTTTGTAATGCTACCATAAATCTCCCAGGGCAGCGGAGTTAACTACAGGGCACGTTTTTTTGCACTTTAAGAGTCGGAGTTACCCATACTTCAAACAAGGCGTAGAAAATAAAGCTTTTCACGTACACAAATCATTTTGTGGTGTCCCGGGAGCCTATTTTGGTCTTTAATGCTGCTTGCTTAGGACTGGGTCACCCTAACATGTGGGGAAATGTTTCATTCCTCACTGCTTTTGCACGGTTGAAATTTTTACATGTCCTCCCTACGCTCGCAACGCGTAGGCAAGTGCTGATGTTTCACGCAATCAGCCAGATTGAAATAAGACACCATTTCACTTTTTTGGGCTGCATGGCTTACGTTACGCTCACTTTTCTCGTCTGGTGACTTTTCCTTGGCAAAGTAAGCTCCTCACATGGTCTGGTTGAATATAAATAAAGCATATCCTGCATACCTCAGTATATATATATATATATATATATATATATATATATATATTCCATTTTATGACAGAGGACATGAACTGGTGTTATGTCATCAAGCTGTATAGTCTAGAAATTAAAAGGAATCACATGTACTGTAGTCGACCCAATATGTTAGACACCGTCACTATTTGAAACTCCACCTTGGTGGCTACAAGGAATAAATCGACAGTTTGTCCAAACGCTGAGACAGACAAGACCTGACTCCTCTGGTTGTGTTCAGGAACAGAAACTGATGCAAAGGTAGGCCCATGTACTGTGTTTGTCCTCCATGTCCTACTGTAGTCTTTTTCTTGGACGGGGTCACGCTATCCTCCACGCGGGGCCTAGCAGGGACCCCAGACGAGCGACATTCTGCAGCAGCACGACGTGGGCCAAAGTCAATGTCCTCTCAGAAGCACAGTGCTGGGAAAGTGCTGCCTAATCAGATGGGCTTTCCTCCTTCACTCCCAACTCTCTTTTATGGTTGTTATCGACAATCTCACAGAGGCTCTGATGCTGATACTGGCTTAATGGACAATTAACTCTTTGCTCTTGTGAAGTACTGTGGTACGATACGAATCCTTCTAATGGGACGTTCTGTGCAAACAGAAGAATTTCACAAAAAGATTAATACTCTTATTATCTCAGTTCATAAAAAGACAACACTATTCAAGGTTCATTTTTCATATTCAAGTCAATAAAAGCATTGCATTGACATCCACTGTGGCTAACCGACCAACATATCGAAATCCATCAAAACACATGATTATAGCGTCCTATCCAGAGGATGATATTAGGTGACATTTGACCAGTCCGCATTTAGCATCGTTGTGAAATCCTTTGGTTTGCACACCACAAGCAGCAACTTGCGCTGAACCTTCAACACAATGAAGAACACGGATGAAGCGAGGGGGGTTTGGGTACCCACAATTCCCCCAGCTCCCAGTGCCTCGACATGATCAACTTACCAAAACTTAAGCCTTTTTGTTCGCTCAACATCTTACTGTAAGACACTGGGAAGTAAAATGAAGGGCCTCAGCCAGATTTCCCTTTTGTGGTTGAAAAGTAGGGGAGTTCAAACAGTTTACTTTGTCATCATGGGCAAATTTTTTTGCTTTCCTCTAACCTGAACTCAAGTGCTCTGGCTGCTGCACTTTGTCTGAGAGCCACAGCATGCAGGTTGTATGTTGAAGGACACTGACACCTGGTGGTTACATGAAGAGCTTGTAGATTTGCTCGTATCCAGACATTTTCTGACAGAAAATCCTTAAACTCAGTATGTTACAGTAACAGAGGAGTCTATTGAAGATAAAGTCACTACTGCTAAAGAGGATAAAAACAAAGTGCAATTAAGTAAACTGCTGCAGGTCATAATACACTGTATTGTCATGTTATTAAAGAAGAAACGCTTACATTCTTTTTCAGACGTAATATATCAGCTTTTGCAATGGCAAATCACTGCTCTTTCATACATAGCAAAATACAATGTTAAGAAATTTAAACTGTGCGAATATCTCTCCAGGATTATTTAGAGTTGTATATTGTTTCCTATTCCATTCATGCGCAAGACTTATTCTTATGTTTCAGAATATATAAACGATGTCAAGGATGTCACAATGAAAATACAGATCAATAGAAACTCACACACCCATAAACAAATACATAGATATAGATACTGTAAAGCTGTGAAGCTTCATTCTGAAATGTGAAAGAGCCAAGTCTTAAATGTGAGACTGAATTGGAATTTAACCTCATAAACTTTTTTCAGGCAGTGTATGACACATAAGGAGCATATTGGTCAGCCTGACACGAATTGAAAATATGGATTCTGGCAAGAATATTACAAAATATTACTGGACAAAACTTCTGGCTCTGGCCTACAGGAGTCAGTGAACGATACAACCGGTGAAGTGTGAAGATGGCACAAATGAGGGAGAGAAAATGACAGATCACGTGGGAAGAATTAACATGAATTGATGCGCTGTTCTTATGAGTCAGGATGGAGGAAAGACAAGCGTCGAGGAAATGTGATTGTGATCTGAGCATGTAACCCCACTCACACTTTTTTATTTGTCCTGTGTTTCATTTGATGCCATCCATTGAAAAAGCCACGATCAACCCAAACCGCCTGCAGCAGCAGCAGCAGCAGCAGCAACAACACCTGAAGAACACAGACCTTCCAGTACAATGTTGTTATTGCTCTCACACTGACATATAATCACCACAAGGGGGCGGAGGCAGACTAATAAACCCAAACTGACCTGAAATTGGATGCCTGAGCTGAACACTGCTGATAATGTCACAAAGCACTGATGTAGAACGCCGGCCAAGTGACCTTGATGCTCTTTGCTCCCATTCGCCGTTCCAACGCCCTGACCTCGACGCAGCTCATCCAGAACCATTAAGGCTGCAGTGTGCCAGATAACGTGGGCCAACAACAGCAAAAAAGAAGTGTTCCTCAATGGTGTTTGTGTGTGGTTTGCTCATTGTGTCCAGAGGCTACTGTTGTGTTGGTGCTTGGGTCTGGCACGGCTCGTGCATTCTGCCGGGTTCACAGGGTTTTCCTCGCAAGACCACTAGCCGAATGGAGGAGGCAGCGAACGGAGCATCTGGATGTGGGTGTGATAGAAAGAGCAAAGGGAGGAAACGGGCAACAGAGAGAGAGAGAGAGGGGAGGACGAGCAGAGGTTTTAGAAAAGTGACAGACACAATAAGGGTAAAAGGGACAGACACAATAAGGGTAAAAGGGAAAGTGTGTGTGTGCAGACAGAATCACACGGGTGGAGGGTGGCAATATCAGGAAGGATACATTTGAAATATTAGTGTTGACAGCACAGCAGGAAGTAGCAGAAAACAATAGATTCAGTAAGAAGAAGGGATGATAGAGGGGGAAGAAATCTCATGAAAGGCTGCAAATACCAGAGCCTCAAGCATGAAATCATTTATATTGCTCGACCGCAGGCACAAATAGTGTACATTTTCTGGTTGGCATCGCAACAAACATTCATCAGCGATTGTGTCGTCCGTTACAGATGGCCTGACCCAAATTACCACAATATAAATCACAGAAATGCCTGTGCAGTCGGTAAATATTTCTTTTATCCACACAATTTCAGTCTTTCCTAATCAGGGTCACGAACGTGCTCTTACAGTCGCTCTTTGTATATTTCTGCTGCAGCCTTCGTGTAATATTTTATATCCCAAAGCCCATGAAAGATAGTTTGAGCATTTAAAATAATTGCATGTCTTATGTATTGACTCATATATTTATGTTATGAACGCATGTGCACCGAAACACACACACACACACACACACACACACACACACACACTGAGCACTCACTCTTCCTGTCAAATACATGCATATGCACCCTGTCACACTGCTCTGCCGTCTCACCTCTCACTCTGTTACTGTCAAACACACACACACACACACACACACACGCACTGCATCTAAATGTGGAGCAGCATTAATTCTATAGCAGATGAATGAAAGTTTTCAGCGGGGCTTCCCTCCTGGGAGTTGGGTAGCGAAGTGAGCGCGTTGCTATTTCAGCTGCAGCGGGAGAGATGAGGGGAAGCCTGCCGGGCCCGACCGCAAAGAGAGGGCCGCCGCCGCCGGGGCCGTGGCCCGAGGCCCCTGCTACTGACCCAGAGAGCAGACAGTAAACCCTGGGTTTATGGAAGTTCAGAATGCGGTGGGTCCCTAATGTGAGAGGCCTTGTATTGCATTTGCAGAAGTAGGTTGAACAGCGGAGGTGACCTGACAAGAGAGGATCTCACAAGTGTCCACTGTGTCCAGCCTACACTGACCTGCTGCAGCTTTACAACAGGCACCAGTGGATCATAACTTGGTAACTCACATTAACTCAAGTATTGAAATTAAATCCAAATTTGAGGTTCTCATATCACCACTTTATTCTACTTTATAAGATCTCTGGCAGATACGTAGATTGAAACATATATATAATACAAATACAACAAATTCTTAAATATTAGACTCCCAACTCTCAGATTGTATAAGAGAGGAAAAAATCCAGTACTTTGAAAAAAATGAGAGAATACAAAATGTGGATATAAATGTGTTTTGCAGAATTTATATTTCCCTGCTACTGTCACTTCACAATCCTTCTTCTGATTTATCAATCCTTCTTCTGATTTATCTCACTTCACAATCCTTCTTCTGATTTATCATTTATCTTTATCCCTTAATTTGGAAATCATTGGTCTAAAGTAAACACGTATAAAGCAGTAAAAGTAGTTTCACAAGCTCAACCTCAACCAGCTATAATAGAAAAATGTGACTAATGCATCAGTATTAACAATCCAACAACGTCAAATATAATCACACATCACATCACATCAGTCACACAGGACATTCTTGTGGGGAACAAGTACTGAGAATTCAAAATGTAATGACTTTTTATTATGAGTGGGCTAGTTTTACATTGTGGTATTTGTAATTTGACTTACGAAAAAGAATGTGAGTACTTATTTAATCCAGTCATCAGGAGAATAGTGGGGGATAGCCCACTATATTATTGAGTGTAAACTGCGATAGCATGACTGGGTGAGAAAGCAGTCTGGTCAGTTCCAGACTCACCTGATGGGCTAAAAAAAAACAGGCGATTTACTGAAAAGACAGAGAAAAATCAATGCTGGCTTGGCCGGTGTTTGGTAAATCACAAGAAGAGTGTGTCTCCCCCTGTGGAAAGTATGTCTGTATGGGGGGGGGGGGGGGGGGGTGATTAGCTACTGTTTCCACATGTGCCACAGCTCCCACTGAAAATGACCAGGTGACAAAAGGCAAAATGAATAGCTCATTTCCATTATGGAATTTGCAGCCGGGAGAGGGGAAACAGTGACAACGAGTTTCGGAGGTTTGGAATTAACAGAGCGGGTTTGTGTTTTAATCCCCCCAAGGAGTCACCTGTGAACAGTTAGACTCGGGTCAAGGGGGCCACTTCTGCTGCGTGGCCCCACAGAGGAGGAAGTTCTGGTTTAAGTTAATATGTTATTGACCAGGTAAGAGCAACAGTGTAACAGCAGGGAGCACATGACTTCTCTGAGGATGAAGCATCGTCAAAGAAAGGATAGTGATCCTTAAGATAAATATGACAATATGATAATACTTACGTTTTTTACATAAGTATATCAAAGGTATAGTACCATAACAAATAATTGAAAGCCACAGTCCAAATAAACTTTCTGAGCACAGTAAATAATAAAAGTCTCTTATTTTTGGATGATCCTGTGGAATAGAGACTTTCTGTAATGTTGGTGTGTCAGAAGGTCTCAAGTTTAACTTAGTGGGCAAAACAGTGACGGAGGGAGAGAAAAAAAAACAGATTCTGCTGAGGTTATACTGTACAGGCTCCACGTGCGCACGGCTCCGGGCGCGCGCGAAGGTCTTGGCACATGTGTGCGGGCGTGGGCCGTTTCCGTGTGTGGAGAGGCGTGGCCAGGGGCGGCTCCGTCCGAACCGCAGCCAGGCTGAGGATAAAATGTGCATAAGTGATGCTTTCGCAGCTTTGGCGCACGAATCCCGAAAGAAGAGGGACTTTAACTTTCTCTGTCACACTGACGCACGACGGAGCAAAAGCGCACCTTTTGGGTTCGCGCGTCATACTGCAGCTGTATCGACAGTCGCCAGCCTGAGCTCTGCAGCTGACTTTGAAGACGGATTTTCTTTTCTTTTTTTTATCAAAAACTTTTTTTTTAAATTTCTTCCTGGAGCAGACGATTCCTCTGTCAGAGATCCGAACAGGCGGGCTCGGTTCCAATTCATTAAAGGTAAACGACTTCCCGAGTCTACATTAAATCACACCGATCCATTTCTATTTCAATATGCATTACACTTCACATTTCTCCCATTAGGCATTGGCTCGTTATGCCAGCCCCTGTCAGCACTGCAGCATGCAGAGCAAAACGTTCACGCACACACACACACACACACACACACAATGTGAATACATTATGAATCATTCTGTTGTTGTGGTTTTGTTTGTTTTTACAACTGTACTTCTTACTGTGATTTGAAATGCAGTATTTCTATTTAACAGCTCCCACGCTGTCTTCACTGGTTCTTGATTTAGGGCGGTGGGCGGTTGGGGGGGAGTTGTAAAATATTCAAGGGATTTCTTTCATCTTTCACTCAAACTAGTCATCCCGAGGTCGAGGGATGAATAGGGGCGCGCCACTGCTCCTGCTGCTCCAGACGGCAGCCTGCATGGTGATGCTTCCCAACTCCACGGGCTGGCAGCAGATGCTGGACAAGTATCTGGACGAGGACGGGGACTGGTGGGAGGCCAAGCAGAGGGGGAAGAGGGCCATCACCGACAGCGACGCTCAGCTCATCCTGGACCTTCACAACAAGCTCAGAGGCCAGGTGTACCCTCCTTCGTCCAACATGGAGTACATGGTAGGTGGACGGATAATGCAGAGATGTGCATCTCAACAAAATGATTCCCATACAGTTTATACTTAACTGAGCTTGTATGTGTTAAAACGCTT
The DNA here is from genome assembly GCF_022379125.1 of Scophthalmus maximus. NCBI lineage: Eukaryota > Metazoa > Chordata > Actinopteri > Pleuronectiformes > Scophthalmidae > Scophthalmus > Scophthalmus maximus. The sequence continues at coordinate 4,067,009 of NC_061535.1, forward strand.
TGACCCCATTCTGAACTCCCCAAGGGGTTTTGCTCACTTGTGGTCCCTAGAGCTCAGAACTGACTAAATCACCTGACTGGCTCTGGCACTCGTCCCACTTGGATCACTCACAAGCAGCAAGCCAGCATCTAAGCACCTTCACACATGAACCCAAACACACACACACACACACACACACACACACACACACACACACACACACACAAAGTTTATACCCATGTGACTTTGGTTGTTTTGCCAGAAGAGAAGAATTCCACCAACTTGCCAATGATCACATTACTACTAAAGTTTTTCATTTTTTTTGCTCATGCTAACAGATTTGTTTGACTTCATCCCCTGGCCATCACGTGTGTGTACAGCGCCAGATCACTTTTCACAGTGCAATTAGAATCAGAGCACGGCACCAGGGCTTGTTTTACCAGCTGTCTCACCCCCCACTAAACACACACACACACACACACACACACACGAACACAGGCACACCACCACACCTTATCAAAGTTAGTGCTCCACAGACCTGGAAGTTTTCCAAGTACACTACATGTGTAGTAACTGCTTGACCGATACAGTGCATTGCCACCAACAGTACTTGGCGATTAAATATCCCTACAGTGTGCAGGGGATAATGAGCTTTTATCATCCTTTCATCTGCACTTAAAGAGCTGCTGAACAAAAGGCTGTATTATTCTATGGTAAAGGCAAATAAACAGTTCGTGCTGGGGGCAATTGCTGGACTGTGTAATTGTATAATTGGGAGGCTGGACTTGAGGACCCCTTGTGTGTGTGTGTGTGTGTGTGTGTGTGTGTGTGTGTGTAGCTCTGGTAGGGGCACACTCTCGTGGAGAAATGCTGAGCCAGCAGCGTGGCAGCTCCTTTTCTACTGTCTCCTGTTACAGTTGGCTGTTTTTTTTAGCTGCAGGGGCACCCAGGGGTGAAATATGGAGAGGCGTGCAACAAGAGGACGTGAGGTGAGAGACAGAGAGACAGAGACTTAACGGGGAATACAGTAGTGAAGATAATGGAGATTTTGCGAGTGTTGAGGAGGGGCAAAGAAACACAGATGGGGGGGGGTGGGGGGAGGATAGCAAAACAGGTGTCAAAATAATCGAAGACAAGATGTGGAGGGTGAAGAAATGTGAGGCAGGGGGGAATGAGAAAAAGAAAGACACATTTTGCACAAAGTAAGAAAAGACGTGTATGAGAATAACCCCCCCCCCCCCAAAAAAAAAATCGTATTTGCATTTCAGTTATGTCAATATTTAAAGGCACAAAACTGCTCAGGTCACACATGTCTGCATTTTATTTTGAAGGGGCTCCGTATTTGTCAGATTTTCCCTCTGTCTGTGTTGGACTGCTGTCAGATCTCAGCAACCTCACAGCTTCACTGTACTGGAAGACTTCATAGACATGCTCCTCTGCCCGCCCACACACACACACTAGCGATCCTGTTGCACATACTTTGCCGTTTGCCCATCAGCTCAGTTATTGTCTGCCATTGTATGAAACCTGAGTGCATCTCTGTGGCAGTCTTTACAGAGACTCGAAGATAACATCGATTCAAATCCCTCTCTTCCCCTCCCCCTTCATCTGTTTCCTTTTCTTGCCCTCTCTCTCTCTCTCTCTGCCTCCCTCCTCCCGTATCCCTGGCTCCGTTCCCATTCTGTCATTATCCAACTCGGAGGAGGCAAAAAAAGAAATTCCCCGGAATCAGCATTCACACTCGGTAGCGATCCGCGGAGCTGCAGCGCTGCCTCAGTGTAGTGGGGACAGCGGTTCGGCCTCTCACTTGCATGTTGACCCACAGGTTAAAAACGGAGACAGTGTCAGTGTTTGAAGTGATGTAACACAAACAGATGGCATCTTGGGAGAAAGGTCCCCACCTGACTTTATATTTAGCTTTGCCTTTGCTGGGCTGCACTCAGGTGGTAGCGATGTTTGTGATTTAGGATGAAGCCGTATTGACAACTCAGGATGCGAGCGTCTTTAATTTGCATTTTTAATTTGCCGTTGGATAATGTGGCTGTTGTGATTCACAACCTGTTTCGACCCGCCAGATATTAATTAAGGTCTAGAAAACAAATTTGCCTTGAATTAACTAATCTAAGATGTTTAATTATAGTCCCGTGGACGAGCGTCTGAAACAGTTGGGGGGGGGGGGGGGGGTTGATTAATAAAAGTGCTAAATACATCATCAGACTCCGGGGGAAAAAGATTAAGCAGAGCAGGCTAAACATCCTTTGTTCCAGCAGCTTTGTTGAGCTCGTCTTGGAGGATCCCTAAGCGCTCACAGGCCGGATGGGTAGATGGATTCTCAGTGTCCACACATATATATCAGAAATCTAGAAAGCGAGGTGCCGAGGGAGATCGTAAACAGGTGCTCAAAACACATCCGTTGGTTTCTCTTAGATGTAAAGAGCGACAGCTGGATTCTATGGTACATGCGAAAAAAATTAAAAGTGCGCCGGTCCACATGCGAGGTCCTGCTCCAGGGAAACCACAACGGTGAAAGGTCAACATTAGCCCAAAAAGCAAACATGCCACCCTATTGTCACCAAACTGGACAGTCTCCAGGCCTCACGTGCAACAGCTGCATCATAACCACGAATATTGCAGACGGTAGAGGCAAAAATGTATATCCCAGGGGGGGGCAAAGCCCACGCTGAACCTACCTAATGTAATGCCAAGAATGTAAACTTAGCACTTGCACAAAAAAAGTTTTTTAACAACGAAAGGCTCGCAATGGCACTTTCCTTGAATCCTTGATATCCTTGAAATCTTCGCTCCTGGAAAACACCTTCTGGTTCCTCTTGTTTGGATCATAGATCAAACCAGAACCTCACAGTTCGGCGTCCCATCCAGATGGGAATGTCTGTTTGGATTTAGGAGCTCCCTCAAAGCTTCCTCTCCACTCTCGGTGGGAGTTGCATGTGTCAACATGGCTGGGAAAAAGGCCTTCAGCTTCAGTTTCTCACTGCCAGAGTGCAGCATCGTTTTTTTGGATCGCAGCAACTATTGTTGATTAATGTTAAAAAATGTTAAATTAGAAATGTAAAATAGAAATACAGACTGCTTTTGTGCAGCTGTTCTCTGGAGGTGGATATATTTCCATAGCTGATAGGCTGCCTTTAGCATTGATATTCCCAAGATATAATAAAGCCCAATATCAGACCACCATACAGTATACATACTAGTATTTATTACTATTGATTTTCCTACCTTCAACCTTCTTATCAAATCACCCTGTCCCCTTGTCTTTTCACACCATTCCATCACCTCCTCTCCTCTTTACTGTCAAATTTCTGACTCTCTCGGCCTCTCTTTCTCCGATTCCCACATCTTCCCCCCTTTCTTTTCATTACTCCTCCGCATGCACCATTGATTATGAACAGGAAACCCAAACTTGCAAAGGAAGTGCACCCCTCTGAACCCTTTGGAATGCAACCAGATGACGGAGTAAAAAAAAAAAAAGAGAAAAGAAATGGCCACAAATGAAGTGTTAAGTGAAATAAACAATGCAGTGTGCACAGCGCTGAAAGACTTTAGCAAGGGAGGTGTTTTTCTTTACGGGCCCCAGCAGAAGTGCGGTTGGTGCGGTCGGTGGGTGGGGGTGTCTTGGTTGTAAGGGCCTCCTCTGCCGGGGGGGCGGGGGAACTGTACAAACAACAGGAGTCCAGTCTGACAAGCCGGCTGCTCTCTATAGATTCAACAGCCGAAACACATGCGAAGCGTTCGACTCTTTCTCAGCCCGCTCTCCTTCTCTGTAACCGTCAGGATGATGGAATGAGTTCCCTAACTGGAACGATTGGCATTCGAAATTTTTTTATTACTTGAAACATACTTCGGGGACTTCGGAAACCACGTCTTTCGGGAAGGTTTCTCGCCACGACGCCCTGGCCAGAACTTTGGTGATTTTTGGCCGGAGACCCGCCAAAGTCGTGGTCACAGATAAATGTTCCCAGAACCTGTAACCGTTCATTAATGGTCGAAAAGCAATGTGCTGAGCCTGCTCAAGTACGGAACGTCCCATGTGCTGTGGTTCTGCAGATCATTTGGCAGCTACCGCAGCACAACGCAATGTGTTTCGTTCCGCTTATCGGTGTGAACATTGATTGTTTTCTCGGGCAAGGATGTCACTTGTCAGTTTCCCTCGGAGAAGGGCTCAAATCTCGCCACTGTTTCTGTGCGAGCATCATTAGTGATTGTAGTGGCCACAGAACAGATATGACAATACTGACATACTGACACCGATCTGCAGCTCCCCGGCAACCGCGACAGTCATTTATGAGCAGAGATAGAGTTTCGGGTAAACAAATTCTCATTCCTCTTTTAGCCGCCCGACTCAGTGTTTTTCGTTTGTCGCGGCCTATGGGAGATGACGCTTCTTTGAAAAAGTGCTGTGTCAGTCATCATTTACCATCATTGTGCAAGACAGACCACAGGCAGCTACAGATGAGGTTTGCTCTAACTCTCCTACGCTCTCTTTTTTGCCGGAGTAGAGCTGAATGAAAAGTATGCTCCACAATTCAAACCTACTTACCTATCATTTTTACAAGTATGATTCAACCAAAATTACCTCTGTGTTATTTGGACAAATAAATCCACCCAATAACCGACACAAGGAGCGACAGAAACTTCTCAGAGGCAAGAGTTAATTCGCAGCAACGCCAGACTTCCTGTTGTTAGGTGTGTGTGTGTGTGTGTGTGTGTGTGTGTGTGTGTGCGCGCGTGTGTGTTTCAAGAGTAATGCGGAGAACAGCAGTTGTTTCTGGTGGGACTGAAAGTGGTTGATGGACGACGGAGGCGGAGGCGGTGGTGGTGAGGGAGTTATTTTAGTGTCTGTTATTGGATTAGATTTCAGAGAGGGTAAGCTATGACTTCCAGGGCCCAATGTGTGAAATGTAGAAAAAAAACCCAACTCCTGACACCTGCGTTGGTACACCAGCGCTCGCGCTCACACGTTTCTACGAGCGCATGCAAACTAATTAACTCTCTCACGGAGACCTGTTGCATTCACAGTTCGAGGGAAGGTGTGCAATTAAAAGGCATACATACAGTGTCTTTCAGAGGAGTTACAGCTGCTGTTATTCTAACATTTTTGATGGTATGAATGTAGGTCAGCAGGGAGGAAGGACACTCTTCGCATTCCCAGAAAACCCCAAAAATGGGAAATATGATCCCTCAGCATGCAACCAGAGCCAAACAGGACTGAGAGGGCAATTGAGAGGGAGAGAGGGAGGTAAAGTGAAACAAAAGCTTGTACGCAGACATATCTCACCAGAGACATATGGAAGGTATTACTTATGGGAAGAACAGCTTTAGCATTTTTTGAATAACACCCAAGCTTACCGGAAAACCACTCCGGAGAAGCAAGACAAGTCGGAAAGCTCGTTCTGCAGCTGCAGCAGGAGCTGAACGTCAGCGTATTGTAGTTCAGCGTTTAGCTCGGATAAGTAATCCCCTCAACATCTCACCAAAATAAAATCACCCCATTGAAGATTTTGTGTTATTCTCTCGTCCTCTGTGCAGACGTGGGACACGGAGTTGGAGCGCACGGCAGAGGAGTGGGCCGAGACCTGTCTGTGGGAGCACGGCCCCGCCGGATTACTGCCGCAGATTGGACAGAACCTGGGAGTGCACTGGGGGAGGTAAAGGGTTATTCGGAAGTTCCTGCATATATAGACTTAATCGCAGGTCGAGGGTGAAACACATGCAAGGCCGTTATAGTCAGCGTCAATGTAGCTTCATGATATCGGGTGGAAGATTGACTAATGGAACGTTTGCATCTAATCCTTTGCTGCCTATTATTACATGGGAATATATGTACTGCTCATCCATTTTTCTCAGATCCTGCACACACAGGGTCATTTCACTCATGACCTGGCAATGTAGCGCAATAGAAAATATGTATGGCGCAATCATTGTGCCACATTAGTGAGCGCGCAGTCAGACTCTTCTGAGCACACAGTGGGACTCTCGAGCAGAAGATATTAATCTGGCCAAAGAAAAAATTGCGTGCTCAACTCTGCCTACACGCTCGCTCAATCTCTGGTCTGTGTGCTCACAAGCACCCGCATGCTCGCGCACTGTGTCTCTGCGCTCTCGACATCTAGTGTTCGCCTGTAACTCTGCCTGGACGCTCGCTCGAGGTGGCACAGCATCATTAAAAATGCACCAAAAAAAACAGCCAATCACAGACTGGGGGGGATGTAGACAGCCAATCAGAATTGCTCCCTAGCCCCAGTCTATGATTGGCTGGTTTTTCGAGGGATTTTCAACCATGGACCATGGATGTTTGTGGTGTTATTTTCCGTCATTCTGTATTATTTGTATCTTAAAATCCCTCTTTCTCGTATAAATCCCTCTTTCTCTCGCAAAATATGTCCACAACAATCTGTACAAGGTGCCAAATTCTTTGTCCTTCACCCTCGACTAGAATGTGAAAAAAACAACTTTTTAACCGGGGACGAACGTGCAGAGAACCTCAGAGATTGTTGCCATCAATATGTACAAAGGTCGCTCTGTTGTTTTGTTTCGCACTGGCAATTATCCGAACATCATGCAACGCATCATCTGAAGTGTGGGTATCGCGTAGTGTGTTGAAAGAGGACTCGCAGTGAACAGGGAACCGCTTTGATGCATTTCACCAAACTCCCTTTACCAACAGAGGCACGAGACAATAGAAATGTGGTTTCGGACTGTTGTCGTCACAGGCTGCTCATCTCTCCAGGTATCGCCCACCCACCTCCCACGTGCAGGCCTGGTACGATGAAGTGAAAGACTACTCCTTCCCGTACCCTCAGGAGTGTAACCCCCACTGCCCCTTCAGATGCTCCGGCCCGATCTGTACTCACTACACACAGGTAGCTACTGTCCGGATCATGCTGTCCTGCCAGTCTTTTTTTTTTCTGTCTGTAGTTTGTGTTTCACCGCCTGCCGTGTCGTTTCCTTCGCAGCTTGTCTGGGCCACCAGCAGTCGGATTGGCTGCGCCATCAACACGTGCTACAACATGAACGTGTGGGGACAGATTTGGGCCAAAGCCGTCTATCTCGTCTGCAACTACTCACCGAAGTAAGCGCGCCTGTTGCGCTTGTACTTTCACGGATACGAGACAGAGATACGGGCTGCAACAGCTTTTATGATGTGACAGTAAAGTGATGTTCAAATTCAGGTCGCACACAAGGAGGTTGGAAAGCGGAAGCATGTTTACCAGTTTCTGCTCAAGTAGTGTTTTGTTTGATGAGCCTTGCTTTTGATGTGAACCCGAACAGGGGAAACTGGTGGGGCCATGTGCCGTACAAACATGGAACCCCGTGCTCCGCCTGCCCCCCCAGCTATGGAGGCGGCTGCAAGGACAATCTCTGCTACAAAGGTATGTGTGGGCGTGGGAGTAGAGAAAGCCATAGTAAGAAAGCCCGGGGGGAGGGGGGGGTAGGGGGGAAATTACGCTTACCCTTGTTTTTGTGACTTTACTCGAAGATGACAGTTCCTATCCTCCACAAGAGGAAACTGAAGAAAACAACTTCATCGAGCGGGAGGCCCCCCGCACTCCGCAGAAGCCCCGGCCGCGGGCCTCCAAACCCGAGCCTCCCGGCCTCCCTGCCCCGGCTCCCACCGAGCCCCCCACAGAGGACCTGCAGAAGAATGAGGTGGTCAACGCACAGCAGATGTGTAAGCTGCCATTTAGCTGTTTATTCTGTATTTAGTTACATCTCAAAACGGGGGGGATCTGGTTTTAGGGGATTGGGAGGTGCACAGAGTGGCAAGAATTATAGGACAATATCTGCAGTAAGAAGGGAAAAAAAGAAGGGAAACAGATTTTTAACATTGAGTCAAAACCAAAGAGTTTGTGAGTAGCTGCCTGCTCAGTGTTCAACAAGCAATAGTGGGAAGACCAAGTGCAAGGAAAGAAAAAACTGTCCGTGACCGGAAACATTTTTTCTTGCAACTTATCTTAAATTGCCTTGATTTTCTGCGCTCTTTATCTGTCATCTGCCTGATTAACCTTGACACTTTCTGACGTGTACTTAATATTGCAAGTCACTCTTTGGAGCAGGGGAGGGGAAGGTCTATTTTAGCACGATCCCCTGCGTGTGTGTGTTTGCTTTCGGATGGCTGAGGGGTGAGAGGGGCTCGCTGTGGTTTTTAAATGGCTTCCTCTCCGCAGTGCAATGGGGCCTTTGCTTGTAAGCGGAGACGCTTCCTCCAGTACTGCTGACCACCCTCGAAACCCCTGTTGCAGGAATTCTCCCCTTTGATTCTCCAAGTACCGCAGCGATAGCCTTCGCCGAGCTTCACTCAACTCGGCCTTTCAGATTAGTTAGTCGTCCGCATTGGAGCAACCGGTTCATGCATGTTGTTTCCTGCGCATGCACTCAAAGGCCTTTTGTGTTTTCGTGTGTTTCAGCTCAGCTTGTGAGCTGTGACACTAAGCTTCGGGATCAGTGCAAAGGAACGACGTGCAATAGGTACAGTTCAAATCAAATTTAATAACGTCAACAACAACCACAAAAACACAGAGTTGCGTGTACAGTACATTCCACATGATCTTTTGTGTTGATCTACAGATATGAGTGTCCTGCTGGGTGCCTGGATGCAACAGGGAAAGTAGTTGGGACAGTATACTATGAAATGGTGAGTACACAAGTGGATGCAAATCACTTCCTACAGTGGTCTGTATTATGCCAGTTAACAGCTGTGTATTCTGTTAAATGTGTCCCCGGCATCTTGCTTAATGGTGTGTCAGCAAGGGTTATGCAAATTATTAGTTATGCAAATGTGGCACATTTTCTTCTCTTTTTTTTTTCCAGCAATCCAGTGTGTGCAGAGCTGGCCTACATGCTGGTGTCATAGATAACGATGGAGGATGGATGGATGTAACGAGACAAGGCAGAAAGGAGTTTTTCATCAAATCCAACAAGAACGGAGTCCAGTCTTCAGGGTGAGACTAGCATATAATAATTAGATACGGAATGTATGGATGATACGTGATTGGAAACGAGGTAAAATATACTCACAAAAAGTAAAGAACAACGTCTGATTTCATTGTCGTCCGTTTCTTCTCCACAGAAAATACCAAAGTGCTAATTCCTTCACAGTTGCCAGAGTTACAGGTTAGTCTGAAGATAATGTGACACTGTAATTACAGTTTTCAGATGAATGATGTGCTGCAGTTGTATTTTTGTTCCCACTGACTGTCTTTCTTTCGTACAGTCAAAGCCATCACATGTGAGGCCACAGTTGCGCAACAGTGTCCTTATCAAAGGCCTGCAAAACACTGTCCGAGGTATGAGTCTGACCACCTGCGTGTCATTCCTCACCTTCCTGTAAATTCCGGACGTTACCCATGTCCAATTATTCTCTTTGTAGGTTATACTGCCCGAGAAGCTGCTTAGAAGAGAACCCTCACATATCCAGAGTAATTGGAACCCGAATATACTCTGATGTATGTCCCACTTTTTGAAGCATGTATAAAAAGCTCTCCGTGATTTAAAAAAAGAAAAACTGAATTTAAAACCAGAAATGAATAAACATTCCTCTCGTTACCTTTTCCTTTCGTAGAAGTCCAGCATATGCCGGGCAGCGGTCCACGCTGGAGTCATCAGGAACGATGCAGGCGGTTACATTGACGTGATGCCAGTGGACAAACGGAAACACTACATTGCTTCGTACCAAAATGGCATTTACTCAGAGAGGTATGGGATGGCTTATCTGTGATTATTGTTGGTTATTTGTCAGAGACAGAATGTAACACTGAGTTCCACAGAAGTATCTTTAACACTTACGCATTGGATAAGGTGAGAGTCTGGTATACCATTGTACAAGTATTGTTTCTCTGATCTTTGGGAGAAGAGTGAAGGGGGTTACTTTGCTGAAGCTCGGAGAGGGGGAATGAGAAATCAATGGCGCTCAGGTAGAGAGAACTGTATCTACCCTGCCCTTTTCTGGTGGACCTTATCTTTTCAAGATGCAGGCAGTTCATTACATCTCTCACGTAGTGCACATAGGAGGGTGATTAGCATGCCTCTAGTTTAAAATAATTGAAATAGTAGTAAAGATGGGTTCATTCCCCCTTTTGTTCCATTGCTCCCAAAACGGGAAACAACTGGACAAAGGCCTGAATCTTAACACAAGTGGCTCAAATAAAGATAAGAAGGAAGCCAAAACATAACGCAATGACAATACAGGATCTCACAAGGGATCAATACCGTGTTAGATTTAAGACAGGTGTAGCGTAGTCGCATTAATATGGTGGATGAACATAATCCAAACGGTTGCAAAGAGGGGATTGATTATGTGTCAGACCTCTTTCTGTTCTTTTGTGAAAACACACATATATTTCAAATGCCGCCTCACCAAACACGAGTCGAGAAAACAGCCACTTGAAAACTAATTCAACACATTATCAAATACAAACCAGACCCATCCGCATCTCAATATGATTTGTTGTCTCACCAAATGAATCATGTAGCGAATCACGGAGGCCATAGTGACCATGGGGGTAATGTAAAGGTAAATACCTTGTTAACATCCATGAACTCCATGAGGGACAGAGCGCCCTCGAGTAGAAAATAGCAGGTTTGCATAGAAGCTCTGCATCTAAGTACTAACCCGGTTGAAATCCATGTATAAAATGTACTATTTCGTTTTTGAGAAGCGTGTGCAGCTCTGACAATTTGAATCAGGATATGCATCAATGATTAAGGAGGTACTATTATTCATCAAACGTTTGGTCGGTTTTGGATTCTGTCCGTAGAAAAAGACTCTGATGCCAATAAAGTGAGGGCATGTGTTGGAATTCCTGCTGCACCAGTTTAGCGCAGCATTAAGGTTACAGGTCTGTACCAGGCTCTGTTCAAAGCTAAAACTGACCCACATCCCACGTAGCATGTTGCATTCTTTCTACGGAGGATGTTAAATTACATTAACTTTGGAATGTTTTGGTGGTCTACGGAACGACTGTTGTTAATGTGACCTGCGCAGAGGACTGACACACGCACAGCCTTCCTTTTTTCTGTGGCCTTCACTTTCTCTCTCTCCCCTCGTCTCCCTCCGCCACATTTATCTTTGTCACTCTGGAGAGATGCCTGACGTCTGTTATTATCTGCCCATCATTTATCTGTCTCCTCTAACGCCACAACATGTCTGTCTTTGTTGGATTAACACACACAGAGTCCCCTGGGTTTGTGTAAAGGATGGGGTGGTTCATCTGTTTTTTTCTCAGAGCGCCGCAGCCTCTATCTGTTTGTGTCTAATCTGTCATCAGAGTGTCAGACATCACACTGACGCCGGCGTTTCCCTACGTAAAAAAAAAAACTGAAGTGTATCCGTTTGGGCGGGGTCTGTCATCTGCGTCTCTCTCGGCAAAAGGCCGGGACACGTTCTGTGTCTGACACATGCCTCGCACACAGACTGACTCTGCCTCGTGTTTCTCTCTTCCCCCCTGCAGCCTTCAAAACCCCCCTGGAGGAAAGGCGTTCCGGGTGTTCGCTGTGATTTGAGTCCCCCCGAGGGCGGCTTCACCAAACAGAACGTGCACTTGGGCCGTTGAATAGGCGGTAATCAAGCCCTGTTGTCAAACTCAATGAGTGAAATGTTTCTGGCTTTGCTACACTCCGGGGGTTAGGGGTCGTCACCATGACAGTGTAAACCCAGCAACAAAAAACGTGACACATACACAATAAGAACCCGCTTCTCCTCCCTCGCATGGAGTTTAAGTTTGTCGTACCCGGTGGGAACGTTTTTGTTTTTTTTACAAACTGTAAATATCTCCGGTTTGCTACAGTAATATTTTGTTGTATATATTTGTTAATAATATTACACATGTTTTGTCCTGGTGCCATTGTCTTGCCTTTTTAAACAAGTAGCTCGGTATGGATACTGATTATAGAAATCTCACGATATAACTTTTTAATGGCACTTAAGGATGAATATCATTTTCATTGTCTGGCACATTTTTACTGGTGCTCTGGAGAGATGTTTATTTTTATATGATTATGCTTTTACGTTGATGTGATTTATAAAGGATGCTGCTATATGTTTTTTGTTTTTTTTTGTATTTTCATTCGTAGCACGATGTGGTTTAGTCAACACTCCCTGCAGGTCGGGAAGTACACTCATCCCTCAGTTGTCATTCTCCAAAAAAAATCCCCTATGTCCCTATTTTTCTCACGCATCGCATGCATTACTGGATGCCGCTTACCCCAAAAGTTGTTTTCAAGTCATATCCATTCATCTGCCTTTGAGGTTGATAAACAGAAACAACAGTATGCAGCAGCTTCATTTCATGCAGTGTACGTTGGGGAGTAACAACAAATATATCCGCTCATATTTTCGTTTTCTTTTTTTCCAGCTCCCAGCTTTCTTTAATCCTGCAGTCTTTATTATGGGCAATTACAGTAATTGTATTGTTGTCTCTGTCTCTTTGTGCATTATAGATATATATTTTCCTACCTCAGGTTGTTAGGAAAAGTTCATTTTGCAATAAAATATTACAGCCTCCACAACTCTCACTCATTTGCTTAATTGTGGCATTTAAGTCGCTCAAAGTTAATTAGCCATTTATCAGATGGCCTGGTTAAAGGTTTTTTGCATTATACATTTATATACTGTATGTAACCCATTATACTTATTATTATTTTTTATTATTTTAATCAATACCCAGTGCCTTTTTAGAAATGAACCATCCAGGTACAATGAAGAGCATTTGCCTAAAGTATCTGCTTCTGAGCCACTGGCCCAAAATTTGAAATGTAAAATGTATTTTAGAGATTGACAAATGTCTCATTCAGACTAATGTTAGCGTTGGATTTCCTGCTTCAAATCTGTGGTCGCTGTGGGGAAGGAGGGGTGGCGCTGCATATTTTTTTTTTCTATTGAATTTGTCTTGTAAGTTACATGAACATAACTCAGACGCATGTTTACTTGTACGGATTTATCCCAGCCTCACACACACACACTCACACACACACACACACACACACACACACACACCACACTGCCTCAGATTCATTACTAAGCATAGTCAAAGGTAAATTTTGCATGAAATGTGATCTCTTGAAAGTGAACACGTAAATAATATTTTGTAGCTGCGGACTTAACGTAAAATCTCTTAATTGTCCACAAGTGAAAAAAGCTACGCACAGAATAATAAAGCCAAACTGGCTGAACATTGACACTGTCAGTGGTCCTTGAACAGTTCATCTGATACAGGTCAATCTGGGTCATAATACCCTCATATTAAAACTGACAATCTGCAGTCAAACCTCAACGGCAATGAGACATTTCACATTTGCTTTAACCCAGTGGATAAGCGTGCAGAGCCCAAAACACGGTGGATCAAAGTACCTCGGGGAGTCACTGAAATGCCAGTTTTTTGTGTGGGTTGAATAAAGACTGAACCCAATCCCCCAGACATCCACATCCATAGCCGCGTTTGAGCCTGAACTACTGATGTGAAATTCGCACAGGATGTGACACCACCCCTCCCTCCTCCGATATCCACACCGGTTATTCGCTCAAAACCTCGGAGAGAGGGAGCGTTTGATGTGAAATGCCCAGGCTCCCCTCTTGAGGTCCGTCACCGGGGGAGCAGAGTTGTCACTCCTCGTTTGCTCCTCCGCGGCATCGGAGGGAAATGACTGATCCATAATGGCTTCCGCCACATCGGGGTCCGACAGTGTTATGATGTCTGGTGGGCTGCAATGGGTTGTGACTCAAGCTGCCAGTCATTGTTACTGCCCAGACGAGTGCTGCTAAATCTTAATATATATTTATACAGCCACTGGCCCGGTGACACCAGCGTGACACGACATAAATACAATCCGGTTAGATTCATTTTCTGTGTTTTACACGGGAGAAAAATAGTGAGTACATGTCGATTTGCATTAGCAAATGTCATTGCACACGTGGTAGTGCACGTCCAAGTGCAAGTGCACGCTACAGTCATGCTGAATCTCCTGCACGCACTGACACGACATGTTTGTAGATTCAAACCCGTCACTTCTGATTGGCTGGGGGTCTGCAGGAGAAGGGGCTGCGGCGTGATTGATAGGCCGTCCGTGTGCAACCCGGGCTCCGTGAAAGAATAGAGAGGCATACATCAGACAGGTGTCAAAATTCACAGCAGTGCGCGGTGATAAGTTGCGTTCAGGGGCCTGAGAATGAAATGAGAGAGGACGAGGGGGAGAGTGAAAGGCCGAAATCGCAGGACAGAACAAAGGGCAAGGAGGTCACCTGTAGGCTGTGTTTTGAAGTTGTGATTTGCTGACACCTTTCACGAGCACACGACACAGAGTTCCTCATCCTTCCCTCACCATTAGAGTTTTGGAAAACAATACACAAACGCCAGTGACAGATTACCGTGTCTCATTTGTGCGTGACCCTGGCAGACGGACACGAGGAGGATGCATTAGGAGTGGAACTGACAGAGCGACGGCTCACGGGCCCATTAGGACCAAGGAGACTGAGTGGCCCGTGAAGACAGATGGGAGGAAAGACAAGCTCGCAGCTCGCAGGGCCCGCGCGGTGCCACCAGTGTTTTCACACTGTCGCTTAAAATAAGGACGGCCATTAATAACCTCCTCACTGTGCTCCGGTCTGCTGCAGTCTGGCGCTTCTCGCAGAGCTAAATGTGGCGCTGCATGGCAGCAGACTGGCAGACTGTGTCAAAGAAACCATGTACACCTGAGGAGAGGGAAAGAAAGAAGGAGAGAGAGTGTGTGTGTGTGTGTGTGTGTGTGTGTGTGTGTGTGTGTGTGTGAGTGTGTGTGTGTGTGTGAGTGTGTGTGCGTGTGTGCTTCTGACTTTGTCTGCGCCGCATACGTTTGAGTGGATGTGCTGTATATTTTTGGTTTAATCGTATTGTTTTTCACTTACTCACCTGTTTGCTTATGTGCTGTGTCGGTGCCGCCTGTCTTGCCACGGCTGGACGGGAATCAGATAGCGGTGATGCAGTCAGGGAAGCCGTCAGCGCCGAGGTGCAAAAGTTATGGTTGCCAGTGGTAATGACTGTGTTCCTTCTCGTCGAAACCTTTACTTTGGCATATGAACAAAACATAAAATATGACAGGGGGGAGGGTGTTTCACCCCCCCCCCGCTCATGATCCAAAAATATTACATGCACATAGCCACACTGTGAATTTGTTTTTGCAAAGATGGAGTGGGTACTTTGGTGGAGAAGAAGAAAAATAAAATGAGTTTTTCCTGAGTGGCAAGGTGACTCATATAATTATTGACTTATTTTAGGCCTCCGTACTTTTAAAACAAACCTCTGACAAATGTTAGACATTTGATTTATAATAACCGTTCATTTACAACTGGCTCTGCTGTGGCTTATACCCTCACAACTACTGGAGTGAGATTGAAAATCTCAAATAGTTGTTGTGTCAGTCCATTCATTCAGCGATTTCCACCAGAATATATACGATTTTCAAAGTGATAAAATAGGTGGTGGTTGAAGATTATTTAAATGTTTTTGCTCTTGTCTGTGCTGCGTGGTTCTTATCTCTACCTTAACAGAAAAGAGTGTCTTTAAACTTGTGTGCAATATTTCTATCGAGATCTCTCAAAGGCAAAGGAGAGTGTCACATGGTTCCCTTACCGGACTGTTTTACTGAGGTGTGAACAGTGTGACCTAATACTGTCAAACCAATGTGAAATCCTTCATGTGAATGGCTCTGGTACGCTGTTATTATCAGCAAATGTGCGTATTAGCAGTGCATATTGAATGCCAGAACAAAATAGTGCCATTTTAGCGTGCTGAAGTCACGGCAGCTTACACAATGCCAGCGACTCAAACTTGGCCAGTGTGTTGCACCAGGTTAATTGCAACAGGCGGAGTAGATCAGAAAAGTTCAGTCCTGGCACAAATAAAAGGAGGCTTCCCGAAAGAAGAGGTCCCTGAAGTACACGTGAGCTTTTTTTCCGCTGCAGCATTATTGTGTTCATGTATACTCAGGTGAGTAGAGCCAATTCTGTCAAAGGTAACTCCTCACAGATTATGTGCTGCATTGTGCGTCAACATATTAATATGTTGTGCTCTCTCTCTCTCTCTCTCATTGTCCCCCCTCCTTTGTATGCAAACAGTGTGGAACATAAATGCATCCACAGCCGGGTTTTTTTTTCACGCTTTACTACTAAGGAAACATTGCTATCAACAATTTGCACACAAAAGACACTACCGCTGACATCTGTTCCCGCGTAAATGGGTGTCAGGGAAGCAGTTGTGTGCTCTGAGTGCAGATGTGAGCCACATGTATAAGCTCTTTCCTAAAACAAGCACCGTGGAATATGGCAAATCTGTGCTTACAGCACCTCTCCAGGACGGACTGGCTGCCTCCAAGACGGCTGGAGTCTGCAGTTAGATCTGCTCCTCAGAATAAATGAGTCCGAATCGAATCTGGGCATTTAAACATACAAATTCACAGTCTTTCCTTCGGAAGAGTTTAGGGGCCAATTTTTAAGCCTCCCAGTCGTCCCCGGATACTTCAGGGGATCATTGTTTCACAGCAGCCTCACTTTCACAGAGGGCCATTTTTTGCAAGCCGGCTGTTCACTGAACAAAGGTTTCCTGTTTATCCTCCAGATGTGGGTCAGCCGAGATTACACTTAGGATAACAATAATAAGAAAAAAGCAGCTCCGGAATGTGGCATCAGTCCTCACGCACAAAAAGTCATCCATAATAGAGGAAATAGACTATGCAAGGGCACAATCAGAAAACCCGCCTGTTAAAACAAACACTTGTTTGCGAAGGGAAAGAAAAATAGATGCTGTGAGAGAACTGGAACGGAGCGCGAGGCGCCTGGCAAGACATCAACGGACCAGTCTGAGAAGCTATATACGGTACAAATGAGGGTCATGGACAAACAATAAGGCCAATGCGTGGCAGACAGGCACACACACTCCCCTTGCAATCAGTCATAATACAAGAGAGAGGAAGCGGCGGAGTCTTGGGCCAAGGACTGCAGGGCCCAGGGGTAGTGGAAGAAGAGCACAGCATGAAAAAAGAACTTTTTGAAAAAAACTACAGTTCATAGTACACTACCTCAAATGGAATCCCAAATGATGTTTGTTTTCAAGTTTTTTGCGCGAGTCAGCACAAATGATTCCTTTGGTAGCTGCCGGCAAGCGCATTGGTACAGTCGACGCTCATGAGCAGTGGCAGATATACCAAACACAAGTCTGCGGGAGGAGTGTACTATACTGCATTTATATTTGGGACCACGGTCGGGGGGGCAGAGAGTGCAAAACAGAAAGAGGGACGACAAATCAGGCGCTGACGACGGGCCGCACAATCGCGCAGGAGGGCCAACTCTGGACTCTGACGTCATCGCTGACCTTTCGTGTATTTACAGAGGAGGTTTGATTTCCACTCTTTTTTCCATGCTCACACACGAGCCGTTGTGAAGAGGGCTCGGGAGGTAAAAGAGTAGCTTTGTCCCCCGACCTGGACGGTGAGCACTGGAGTCATGTGCTCCTGCCAATCCCGGCGAAGGGCCCACAAGCCTCGGCCATTGAGGCAAAGCACAGGCATCACCTGTTTTATATTAAATCAGTCAGATTAAATAAGGAAGCCAATAACCTGCAGCTCACAAGGTGCATTTTGGCTCAAAATTGACGCTTGGCTACTCTAGTCGTGCTTGTTAAAACTGCCCCCCCCCCCCCCCTTCTGTATTTTAGCACCTAGCAACAACAACCTACAAAGAACTCCTATTTTTAATTTATCCACGTTCTTCTTTGTGCACAGATCTTAAAATGAATGCGACAAAGCACTTGCTCCGTCACTGACAGATTTTCGTTTTCATGCAGCAACACAAACCGTCTGATACACGGCGCGTATATATGTTGCTCATCCGTCACCTTGTGAAATCTTTGAACAAGCATCATTATCATACAGCGGAATCATGAAGACATTCAAACAGCCTCTTCAAAGTACTCCCCTCCTCACGCTGCAGACAATATTGCCCTCTGCAGGGCATGCACATTAGTCACGCTTGTCTGTCGCAACTCTTTTTTGTTGTTTTGTCTTTTAGAGGAGAGGCTGCTATGAGATAAAGAGACACAGCACCACACGTGTTGATGAATGTATAATTACACAGTGTTTAGAGAGATGGAGGATCGGGCGGCTGCAGAGTGGCAGGGACCAGCATCTGTTGTGCCTGCTTGTCCTTTAGCATTAATCCCTACTTAGTCCAACATGTGGGGCTTTGTAGTTGACCTTTCCCCGGAGGGAGCAAGAGAAGCAGCAACATGAACGGCGAGGAAAAATAACAAATCCACAACAGTTTAGCAAAGTAGAAATGGACAAATGTGATGCCAGGCTTTTAATGTCCCATTGATTTGTTGTTGACAACAAAATAATAATGTTGTAATAAATGTGAAATAGATTATTTTTTTAAATGACAAAAAAAAAAAGACTGCAATGACTGATAACTCCTCAGGACCTGAAATGAATTAATGCCGGGGACATGGGCACTAATTCATCAAGTGTCCCTGAGTATGAAAGACAATTAAAATGAATGAGACGGTCGCATGAAGGACCCGGTCAATGATCCAAGACCAGTCACTCCCTTACTTAGAAAGTTGATGAATTCAGAGCTTCTGGCTTCCAAAATTAGCCGTATTAAATGGAGAGAAAAAAAAAAGAAAAAGAGAGAGAAGAAAAGATGAGAAAAGCAGGCCTCTCATCACTCTTATATGGGAATGGAGTGAGGCGCCTATTCTGCTCCTCCATTTTTTTCCACGAGGAGCTGAGGGTGATGAACTGTGGTCGTCTTCCATGAGAAATGCCACAGCATCAGAACAGCCGAGTCTCCAGCCGGGGGGTTTCTGCCTCACCGTGACACAAGACGGACCCCAATTTAGGACACAAAGCCTGGGTCAAAACAGCCGGAGGTATAGCCTTTTCCCTGAGAGCGTTCCATTCCTTTTCACTTCATTGTGTCCATGCTCTCTCCTGCTCCCTCTCTTCTCTGTTTCTTTTTGTGTGTATCCCACCCTCTTTCTGTACCTCCTTCTCTGTTAGCATAATGATCTCTTGTGATAATAATTTACTGCTAATGTTCATTTTCTGACTCAAGCACTCACTTTCAAATTAGGAATCTTTTCTTCGAATGCAAATGTGCACATTAGTCCATTTCGGATGGCTAGAACTTGAAACATCATCACCATGACAGGTGCATCTGCAATATTACCTTGCAAATTAACTTGCACACGCAGACGCGCCGCTGCAAATTTAATCTCATCCTTGGCTCTTCAAAAAAAAAAAAGAGGAGATTTTTCAGTTAGTTCGCTGACGTCCGGGACCCTTGCACTAGGCTTAGCGACGCGCTGCTCATACACTCGTCTGCGATTGAGGCAAAGGACCCTTTCAAATCGACTCACCTTCTACAGAAGGACAGACAGACCCTCCAACCACTTCTACCTCCAACTATTATGGAGTAAATCACAAACATGCCACGGCTCCATCCTCTGGGACTGCACACAACCTTAGCTCTCCTGCACCGTGTGATGACCCAACGTCCTCCGTTGCCCCCGCCCAAGGACCCACTGAGCACATCTCCCATTCTGAGAATTGTCTTCTTATTTTTAAAAGAATCTGTCCACACTTTTTTCTTCCAGGCACTGACAATTAATCAAACCCAAATCCCATCGTGCCTATTAACATATCAGGCCGATGCGAGTTGCTTCAAAAAAGCATGAGTACAGGAACCCGGAGCAGAACATTACCATAACTTTGCCTATGTGATCTCTATTTTCTCTTTCTCCGCCAAAATGTAAAAATTGCTTACCTGGCAAACAGCTAAGCATGGAGCGGCATTTCCCCCCCCCCCCCCCCTTCCACTCATTCTGCCCGCTTATCTTTTTAAGGATGTGTTAATTATTTAGCCGCTTGTGGTGTGAATGTGTGCCAAATAGCACTGAGACAAGCTAAGCATCCAATGGAAAAGGCAATTTTAATATTTCACGGGACCATCAAAAGGATTTAATGTTTACTTTTGCCTTGGCTGTGACTAAATAAACGGCTCAGTGTGGTTTTTCGGGATTGCTTAGTGCTCTAATGGACGGCGTGGTCTCTCTGTGCGCAGTGCAGCCATCCAATTATTAATCATCGTGAAGGGACTTGGATATGTGGTGCGGAAACGACTGTGAAAAATGGTAATGATTACAAGGTCAATACCTGATAAACTGCTTTATTGGACAAGAGTTGTTTTCCACAGCTCAGCAGATACCGGCTGCATCGCTTGTGACCTTGGTGAAGGGCTCTGTGCTCTTGAGTGACTCCCAACACATCTGACCCTGTTGGCAGCCGTTCATGTATGTCAGGGCCATATGTTGTGTCGTGTAGCATCCTGCACGCTGACCGTGCAGCCGCTCTCTACCTGAGACCAAGCCTGGTCGTCGGCCTTGTATCACAGCAGGCAATTACTCCCCCCCCCTACTCTCCTCTTAGTAATGACAGTCACCATGAGCACAGTATTTAGTGCAATGAAAAGACATTGTTGCTGTCAGCAGTGTTTAGAGACAGGACGACAAGGCGGTGGGAATGGAACGGGGCCATGTTGTACAAAGAGGATTATGAAGACAAAATAATTTTGACAAGTCTGAAAATTTGAGGACACTTCCAGGGAGATATGAGTATAAACTATAAATGTCGAGCTGTGTGTCGGAGCGGTGGCAGCTTGCCGTTCCGTGCGCCCCGGTGGATGTGATGAGCGCGGTGGAAGATACAGACATTGAGTTTTTTTTGCCTCTGTAAAAAAGTTGACACTTGACTGAAAAGCTCCTCTCACAGTGGCAGCCATCAATGCCACACTTGAACAAAGCTCTGCCTCTTTCTCAGCAGAGGATCTTCTTCTCTCGGTGCAACACAACAAATACATAAATTAGTATGAGCAAGGGGTGATTGTGCAGAGTTACAAAAGACTGCGCGGGAACAATCACGACCTCATTTATAAAAAAGAAAAGAAAACCGGGTTTTCTGGCACTGCAACATAAATCCGTGGCGCGTTCTCATTGTCTCATTGAAATGTGTAAAATAATGGAGTCTGCGAAGAGGTACCCTGCAAGAAAAAGGGCTGATAGCCACTTGATCACAAAGTTGTTTATGTAATGCCGTTAGATAAGCCATCTCTCCTCTCCACATTTTAATCAACGTAAGTAATGGCAGCCCCTCATCTCAATATACCTGAACCATCTGCTGTTTAATACCAAGGATTTCACTGAGTGTGATTGCACAACCTGAGCTACGCCTCTCACTACATCCCGATTGGGATTATAGCTTTGGCGAGGCTCACATTTCATTTATTTATTTTTTTAGATTTCTGGTTTTTTGGACTGCCAATCTGCAGCATTAAATCTACAATATACAGGAGAAGCTGCAGGCAGCGGGTTGTGAGCACTAATTGGTTCGTATACAATTTATCAATTCATCTATTAATGGGGCACTGACAGGTGTGATTTTTATTATTCAACTAATCAAATAGCATCAATTCAAGGCCACCTAATAATGATAAAACATGGCTCTCACACACCGGCAATCTCGAGTTGTATTTCCTCATTACGGGGCTGTCTGGCCAAAAAGTGGGTTGTAAATTAGTTCCTGATGTACATTTGCATATCTTTTTCTATCTCCACATCAAAACTCATTAAACAAGTAGCCTTATTATAACATGGTGAGTGTTATGAATGATCAACGCGTGCACCTGGATCTTGACCTTGAGCCCTTGCTCGATACATTATAGCAAATGCACATGCATTGCTGAAAGTCACACAGTCGTGATCTATACCAGTATCTGTTATAGCTGCAACTACCAATGCATTTCTTATCAATTAATCTGTTGATTACATTTTCTCAAATAATCTGTTCAGTTTTCGACAAACCCAGAGGTGACGTCTTTCAGACTGGTTGTTTTTGTCCGACCAACTCGAAATGACAGCGTGTATTTTAGCCAAAATCCTCTGGATCGCCCCCTGGTGGTTGGCTGCAGTATGTGCCAACGTGTTATTAGATGGGATATGGATCAAATTAAAAAGTCAAAGTAAGCTACTAAATAAATTTTTCTCCAAAAAGTTCTCTGTCAATTTAGGTAGTTCTTATCACACTGAAGTGTTCTAAAGTGTTGGTGTTTCCAGTTTTTAATTAGATTTTTTTTTAAATGTATAGGGTTCACAGGGTGAAACTTCATGATTGACTGCCGAGACTATATACATTTATTAATATATTTAAGTTAGCTAACGCCTGACATTGGCAAACACCAGCGCCCATGAGCTAGTGGCCATGGCAGGCCGAGAAAAAAGTGTTAATCCGCTCAAAGGTTACAAAGTGTCACTTTGACGCTCAAAGTCGATTTTAATAAGCTATTATTTCATCCCAAGACTATGTGACTGTAATATTACGACCGTGGCCCATTTTTCACAGAGAAAACGACTGACCAAGGACAAACATCAGTCAAACAGGCCACAAGGCAACACTGATTAATTCATTTCCAATCGAGCCTCTTGGGCAAATGAGTCATTGACCGAAGCACAAGTCCTACAGTAGCCTTTCGGGACAATAACTATGGTTTCAAAAAAAGAAAAGGAAGAAACGAGTAAGAGCATTTTAAGCGGTTGCCTCCGTTGATTTAAAAGGGAGCTCTCTCCCGGCCCTGCCCCCCTCCCCTCCCCTCGGCGCATATCCCCCACCCCCTCGCTGTTTCAGGGGATGGTGTGGTCCAGGAAGCGCGCCTCCGCTGCGCTCGCCTCCACTCTCCTCTCTCCTCCGGCTCGAGCCAATCAGCTGACGAGTGGCACCTCCCTCCTCTCCCGGATGGAGCGCGCCGCTGACACCGGCCAGCCCGAGCGCTGACGACAGGAGCAGGTTGTTGCCCGCCGCTCGCTCGCTCGCTCGCCCTGGATGTCGCACCGACCGAGCCTCGAGTAGAAAAATCGCCGCCCCCATCCCAATATAAAGGTTGCTCTATATTTAATTCGCCGCCTCGGGCAGGGAAGCCGCCCCCCCCCCCCCCTTTTTTACCATGGCTTCCAACTTCAACGACATAGTCAAACAGGGATACGTGAGGATACGGAGCAAGAAGCTGGGGGTGAGTACTGTACTGTTACTGTACTGTTAGTGTTACTGTACTGTCACTGTACTGTTACTGTACTGTTACTGTACTGTCACTGTACTGTTACTGTACTGTTACTGTACTGTTAGTGTTAGTGTTACTGTACTGTCACTGTACTGTCACTGTACTGTTACTGTACTGTTACTGTACTGTTAGTGTTAGTGTTACTGTACTGTCACTGTACTGTCACTGTACTGTCACTGTACTGTCACTGTACTGTTACTGTACTGTTGCACTTGGCGTCTCGCGCCGGCGGAGGAGAAGTAAGGGTGGCGGGGGGGGGGGGGGGGGGGGGGGGGGGGGGGGGGGGGGGGGGGGGGGGGGGGGTTGTGGGGTGATGATGGAGAGAAAAGAGGAGTTGCAGTTGTTTGCGGTATTGTGAGAGAGAGAGAGAGAGAGAGAGAGAGAGAGAGAGAGAGGGAGGCTGTAGTTGCTCCAGAGGCAGCCGTCCTGCTGGGAGCTCCTCCAGAGGACAGAGGCAGATTGGAGCAGCGGGCCAAGTTTCACTCACTGCTTTCTTGTGCAAAAGACAAAAAAACTAAAAACTGAGATGTCGACAAAAGTCTACAAGATTTTGACAGCCCCGGTGGTCATGTGCATGTGCCATTGTAAATCCCCAAATTATTTTTGTGTGTGATCCCTCTATGAGTGACTTTATTTTTCTCTGACAAAGTTCTAGTTCAGTGACTGTGTTTGGGCTCCCCCAGAGGGGCCGAGTGGAAAGAGAAACATCTGGGTAGAGGACATTTATATTCAGGGTTTGCTGAAATCCAAAAGAAATTCGTTGTCTTTGTAGCCCATTTGCAACATGAACCCCCCAAAACATCACATTTTATACTATATTTGAATGTGTCTATGTTTTTAATTCATTCATTATCCAGCTCAACATTTCTTTATGAAGAAAGTTTCAGGCATCGTTATTCTGACAGTGTTTGTTTCGTTTTCAACAAGTTCTATTCCACTATCACACGAGATGGTGGGAAGCAATGACAGATAATCAGAGAAGCAGGAATGGGATTAATGTTGTTTTGTCTTTTTTGGGGGGGGACAAAGGTCCCTTTCTTCTGAGCAGAACTGTCTGTAAATAAGCGTGAAGAGAATAGACGCTATACAAGACAATAAGATGAGACGAGATAAGACAAAAGAAAAGATTTCTAGTGCAGATTGTGGCCCTCTGGTCGACGGGGAGCAGAGCAGGTTGCACAATAAAAAGTCTAACGGTCTTGTATTCTGTAAAAGTATCGTGTCAGACAGTAACCACACCGTGTTAAAGTCTCATAAGGTCACATACAATTGAGCGCCACGGGCTTATACGTACATCCCCTTCATTATAGTGTGAGCAGCAAATTAACACTGTGTCGTATGAATTCCAGGATGGACAACATAATACCGGGAATGTGCCACGAACGCGGATTTCCAGTGAGATACAGCAAGGAGATGAGGGGGGAGAGGAAAAGAAATGGCTTAGCTGCTTTATATTGAAATGAATGATATGTATATTCAATTATGAGTGCCTTATTGTCTGACTCATAAAGCCATCTGCTTTTTTGTTCATAATTCCAGCTCATTACGCTAACAGAGCAGCAGCATCCCCCATCTCCTCTGATGAAGTGTGATGATGCGGGCTAATGATGTCTGCCTCCTCACATCTTCACCTGTGCTCCATCAACACTCCTCTTCCATTGTTTGCTGCTGTTCAAGCTATCTGTGACCACTGTCTGAGAGCGCTCGTTGTTGAGTAAGAGTAACCTTTGCTTTGGCCCCCGTAGGACTTGTACAACCTAATCCTGATTTTTTTTTTTTTTCATAGAAAGCACAAGACATGTTGTTGTTGTTGCTATGCAAATGAACTCGCCTCTGTATAGAGCCACAGTGGACGCCGTTTGTTTACTTCTCTCTTGTGCTATTAGCAAGGATGCATTCAGGAAAAAAAAAAAGAAGGAATAATAGGCAGCGTGTGGAGAGCCTATATGTGACTTTGAAACGCCGGTGAGGGCGCACACTGCGTTGGCTGTGCTCGAGCTACAGATGCCACATCTCTCCCGGCTCCACATCTCATCCTGCTGTTTGTGGAGAAAAAAAGCAGTTTGTGTCCCGATCGCCCACTCCCTCAGCCCACAAACCCGCGCGCTGCCGTTTCATCATAGAAAAAGCCACGCTGCGATGGCCTCAAAGGACCCCGCTGGTGGATGATAAAAAAAAAGGAAAGGAAAAAAGAAATTACCTCTTCATGCGAGGGTTCGTTATTTCAGGCAAATTATTTTAGGTTCTGAATCAGGTAGGAATAGGTCTCCATCATCAAGCAGTGACACATCCCCTCCTGATTATTCCTCGTTTCAACCGTTCTGCTGCGGAGGGGAAATAGCGTGTTGGCGCTAAATGGCATCTTTTTCAAGTGTTTTTGTGTCGTGTTTTTTCGAGTAGAGATGAAAATTCTAATGTGTGACCGGAGCACATTGCGTGGGCTGAGCGGAAAGATAAACATCTGGGTGGAAGAGAATTATGCTGGGAGTTGGCCGAAATCCAACCAAAGTGTTGTTTTGCAGCCCATTTGCAACACGAACCCCCCCCCCCGAAACATCCCATTTACTATATTTTTATGTCTATGAAGAAAGTTTTAGGCATCATTATTCTGATATAGTTTGTTTTATTCCAACAAATTCCGTTCACCATCACATGAGGTAATGAGTAAGCAGCAATTTCTGACGGGGGAGAAGCTGGATGTCGGACGACGTTTGACATTTTTTACTTGAAAATGCGTCATCGATGAGCGAAGTAGTTGCATCGATGTCTCAACTAATTGTTTCACCTTTGGATGCCAGCGCTCAGTTTTTTGTGAAAGTTCTGGGTGATCAGAGCTATGGACGCATTTCTGTTGGCACTGACAAATTATGGAGCTTTGAAAACATAGGATAACTTCTCAGATTCTTCAGTTCTAGGCCAGAAAGGTCTCGTGTGTTTTTTCCTCCCTGTGCGACAATTATTTAAAGTTTTCTTTTTTTTTGAAGTGTTCAAAGGTCTCTCAAATACCATACATCAAGACTTTGCATCATATTTGACCTTCTAACGCGCCCACCTCGGTCTCAATTGTAATGCTGTGTCATTTAAAATGTATTATACATTATTTTTTATTAGAAAGTGGTACAGTCGAATGGTTCCCCTTTATGCGAGGTGCGCTAAAGTGGTTGCACTAACACCAGCATGCTTTGGCTGAATTCATCAGCATCCGTCAGTGTGATTGGCTCATTTCCAGACCCCATCATGTGTGAAGGTTGAGGCCACGAGGTCAGCTGTGTGTTCTGCGGAGTGATCAAAAATACCAACGGGGGCGCTTTCTCTCTTACCTCTTTCTCTTTTCTTTAATGTCTTCTTTTCTTTCTCTTGGGACATTGGTTTTCTTTCTCCCCCCCCCCCCCATTGACATGAACAGCAATCATTCCCCACATTAGCCAACTTCTTTGCCTCTCTGTTGGCCGAGCAGACAACGATGCAGTGTTCCTGAATGCACAAGTATCCCGTCTCTCATCTCTTTTTCTTCACTTCCTCACCTTACCGCCCCATCCCCTCACCTCCCGTCCCCCGGCATCTCACCTGTACACCCCGCACTTCACAGTGTCCCTCTCATCTCCTCTCCCTTACTTTATCTCTCCTCGTCCTCTTTTTCTTCCCCTTTATCCGGTGATCTCCCTCACACCCCCCTCCCCCCCCCGCCTCCTTTCGCTCGCTCACCTTTCTCCCCTTCACTGGTTTGCAGACAGTTGAAAGACCGAGCACAAAAGCGTCCTATTCATCACCCGACACTGCACCCTCCGTAACCCCAACAGGCTATTCCCCCTGACACTGTGCAAAGGCCGACGCACACGCACACGCACACGCATACACAAAAAAAATAGGCTTGGTTCAGCGCAGAAGAATTGCCGCACACATGCACTCAACAAACACGTAAACAATCCGCTGCCAGGGAACAGTGTGTGGATTCTCAATTCATTTTCATCATGTGGCTCTGTACAGCACTGTACCTATTTATTTATGTCTTTATTTCTGTACGACATGAAGTCGAACTGAATGCTCACGAGAGCCAAAAAACAAGTGAAGTGCCTCCGCAAAGAGAACAAAAAAAACCCAAACATCAAATCTGGCAGAGCGGAGGAAACGGCAGTAGTGATGCTGCCATCAAACAGGTGCTTCTCTCTTTTCCCCCTCCAGAGTGAAAAACGGCTGATGCTAACAGAAGGGTGGACGTCTCTTGGAAAAAGCTGAATAACATGACCTTTGAGTCATTTGTGTGCCG
The DNA here is from genome assembly GCF_022379125.1 of Scophthalmus maximus. Lineage (NCBI taxonomy): Eukaryota > Metazoa > Chordata > Actinopteri > Pleuronectiformes > Scophthalmidae > Scophthalmus > Scophthalmus maximus. The sequence continues at coordinate 4,094,407 of NC_061535.1, forward strand.
CTCTCAGTCCAGGTACATGCTTCCCAGGTTTTGGATCACTGTTGTAAATTGAAAAGGTCAGCTGATTAATAACCCCCCCCCCCCCTTCCCTCACCCATCTCTTTTTTCTCGGAGCCTCAACAAAAAATGGTCATTTTAAGTTTGCTGCAGGGGAGTCTGTCTGCCATTCAGTCTCTCCATTCACAAACATGTTTTGACACTTCAAAAGGAGCTGTAAATCCGACACTGGCTCAGGGGCACATGCATTTTAAGGGAACGCAGGGGCGCTCCGCGTGTACGTCCACATCACACAGGCGATTTAGTTCTTGTTGCCGTTTTTATTTCACGCCACGATATCTTCGCCGAAATAGATGGCACCTCGCGGCAAACTCACGACTGACTTCTGTTGCATGCAACCAAATGTACAGGAAAACATTTGAAAGAGTCTAATTTGACTTATTTCCACTTAACTGGGTTGATTTTTTATAAACACGAACAGTGAACTGGAATAATGCATTGATATTCCGAGGTGACATTGGGCATCTTAAAATCAGGGGAGTGTATCGTTATTCTGTTGGACAGCAGAGTAGCCTGATCTCCTTTAAATTCAAGCCCTAAATCAAAACCACCAAACTAACAAAAGTCTTCAAAATATACTCACATGTATAAAACACTGCTACTGAACTTGTAATAGCAAGAACCAAATTGAGAGGGAAATTGTGGTACTCTGCTGCCGTCTAAGTGCAGTTATGAGGGTGCCTTGGTCAAACCACAGCATTAAATGTCAAAGCAGAAAACGCATTAAAAATGCATTATGTCTGGCCCAGAATGAGGAGGAGTGAAAATACAATCAGTATACAAGTGTGGATGCAAACAAATAATGCACACTGAGTGTTTTGGGTTGTTCATCATTCTAACGCTGGGATATCATTTGCAAAAAAAAATGGTTTACAGTCCTGTTTATCGATTTATTGAAGAGATTTGGGGCCTTAAAATTACTTTTTTATGAGTGAACCATTTTCACAGTCTTGGGTACGCGTACAGTTTTTTTTTTGAGGGGAATAAATGTCTGTAATTGCAGTGCTGGTGGTTTTTCCACCTTCAGTCTTGCAGGGATGTTTTAGGGGAAGTTCAATGTGTGGCAGAAGGTTTCATTTGCAGGGCTGTACGTTTACTTTGTTTGCACTTAGCACCGGGGCTACAGGGGGTTTATACTTTTGTGGCACAGGCCACAAAAGTTGTAGCGAGAGTAAAGATTTGTTACCATCTCTTAAAACCAGCCACAGGTAGTGCAGTTTGTCACAAGCAAATTACTTGTCGCATAAAAGGCACCCAAATTCCAAATCTTGTGTGTAAGTGTGTGTGCAGCACAAATCTGTCTGCTGGCCATGTTTTATATTTGGCTTCCTGGCCCTCTCAGGAGAGGACAACCTTGAAGGCTGGTTCGTAGGGGGTGTGATTTACGGCGTTAAAATGCAACTTAATTTTTCCTTTTTGAAAGGTTATTTAAGTTATTTCTAGTTGTAACATCTCTGTCTGATCTATCCAGCAAGCTCGACTCGCTGAGGAATTACGGATGGGTTGTACCTGCACGACAGACTAGAACTACCAAGTAGAAAAAGCAGTGTGTCAATTGATTCACCCCAGACACAAGCAAAAACGCAAACCCTCACATCACAGTCCACACAAACAAGCGTCTCTGTTTCAAACACACGCGCATGCACACATGCACACACAGTGAGCTAATAAAAGTAATTCATGTCATTTAGTTTAAAACATTGGAAAACTACAATTTCTGCTAAGGCAGTCCTTAGTCCTGCATTTCTCTTGCTCTTATAATAAACAAAATAAAAATGAAGTAGTCTAATAATCTGCACCACATTGCACAAACGCATAGATCTCAACATTAGTTTGGTCCAATCATGATTGATTGATCACCGTTACAAAAAAATGAGGGTAATGTAATTAGCTCAAGATCGATAATAACCCAGAGATTTCCAGACCTCTGGGCACATTCAAGTCGACAGTGTCCGAACATTTATTTAGTTATTCCTCCCTAAATGCCAAAAAAACCCAAAACAAAACCCTAGGGTAGGAACTTGGAGAATCATTACACACCTAATAAATATGTCAGATTTTTTTTTTTACATTCATATATTATTTCCTGAGAAGTTTATGAAAATGTTGAAAAATGCCTCATTTCCCAATGTTCTGATCCGGATTTGCAAGATAATTTAATGGGAGCTTCTTGTTCATCAATTCTGTGATGGTTGCCATTACAGTAAGTGATATAAATAAAAAATTAGGTTTCTTACAAATATGTTTATGTATCTTTAAGACCTAATAAATGGAACAATGACAAAGACATTATCAGTGCAAATAAAGCAGGGTTTTTTTATCATCAATTTGGCCATTAGACGTGAGGACAAACTCAAGATTTAATACTCTTTTATGCACTTTTCCCAACCCACGGGTGCTTTCCTCTTATCTCGGGCAACAAAAACTCCCTCCATTATCAGTTATTTCTCTTTTGTCTCCGTCAGCTCTTTTTGACTTACAAGTGGGTATTTGTGTCCAGTAACAAGCAGGCTTTATGTGGACAGTCTTTATTGTGCTGGTGTGTGGGTATGTTCCCCCTTGTTGGCGCACGAGCAACCACCATGGCCACGGCAAAAGAAGTGGAGAACAATGTGTCTATTGTCCTAGATGGCACAGCCATTTAAGATAGGATCTTGCCACTTTTCGTGCACTCACTGTTAACAATGACAGGCCGTCTAGAATGGCGGATGTCAGGGGAATTTTTTTTTTTCCACCCCAGGAACTGTACTTGTCAGTGGGGCGTAGAAAAGACATCGTCAGCTGTGTTCGACTTGAAGCAATTGAGACTTCCAAACGAAAGGCATAAATGTGACTTGTGCAAAAATAATCATCAGATTAGCAGAACATTGGATTATTAAATCCAGTGGCCACAATTAGCTTTGTTCACCACTTCTCTCTGATTACCCAATAGAAACTGGAGCAGAAAGAGGATTTTCAACATGCCTTGCTTTGGTTATCTTTACATTTGTGGGTTGCGGGCGCATGCATTCCCACTATTAGGTCTTTCTTGTGTGACAGATGAGTATGGAACCGACGCATTAATTCACAGATATGCCGGGCTATACATTGTGTGGTCATTTCCTTTCATTTCCATCAGCCTCCCACCCGTCAGACAAAGACCTGAAGACAAATTACCAGCTTTTATTGGCCCTGATGAATTGCATCTCTAGCGGGATATGGGAACAACAGCCCGACGCTCGTTATTCAATGTGAAAAATGTGCCTCTATTATAAAGTTGCTTTCATAAATAAATCTCAGACCTCACTTGAACATTCCACATCATTGATTCCCGTTGTTCCTCATTATCAAAAAAGCTTTTTTGTCCTGAACGGGGACAAATGTTGTTATTAGCAGATAGTAATAAAACCAATTGATTAAGTAATGTACCATAAAAAGACCGATGGATAATAATGCCCCATTGTATCAACACTCCCTTTTCTTGTCCACACTAAATATCACGCTCTCAAGATACTAGACAGAACTTGAGTTACTGCCCTTGTCCACCTTTTCTCTTTTTCCTCGCCATCTCAGTCTCGCTTTTTTGTCCCGCTATCCGAAATCTATTCACAAACGCGCCGGCACTGTCCATAACAGCTTTGTGTTCCCAATGTTTTCTGATGAGCTGCTTTGTAAAGTGCAAAGTTCCCTAATCCCAACAGAGGAGAAGTCACAGCCCAGTAGAAGAGGTCTCTCTTCATGGCTATTTAATCTTTCCACTCCCGGCGGACCATTCACGCTGACAACACATGAGGCACTCGATTCAACACCATACATTTAAGCAAAAATAGAAAGAACATATCATCTGAGCACATTTCGATTTTTCTGGTCACTTTTTTTTTTTTTAAATCACTTGCCATGCTAGCGGTGATGAGCGACAATGACAGTCCATCGTTTATTCAGCTTGTTCACCACTCTGGTATAAATTGGAATACCTCCGCAGCTACTGGATAGATCATAAGATTCTGAAACAGACATCTGCAGGCTGACAATTGTGAATGAAATTGCTGCATGGGCTGCCAGCTCATTTGGTACAGACATTCACATTCCGCTCAGGATGAGTTGTGATTCCTTTCACTTTGACCATCATCAGGTCAAAATTTTAATTTGTCCAGCACTTTGTTTATGACAAAATAGCCCCAAACACATTCCTGTCAGTCTCAGCGACTATAGCCTACTTGTTGTATAGTGGAAATTAGCAAATTAAAGCATGTAAAGCCGCTTCAAAAAAGATGGTTAAAGATTGGCATGTTTACGCATCATGCGTCTACAGCAAACCATTCAAACAAACTAACACAATACTAGTCATTTTTGTATGTTAACGTCTGTACTACTACTATTCAGCCACATCACGATTAAATATCAAAGGCCCCGACTGAACAATTTTTGCCCAAATTGCTTAACTTTTGTTTAGTTTTGTCGCTTTCTCTCAGGCCAGTGAGTCTATGGAAATCGTGGAGATTACTATCCGTTGAAAGGCGTAACTGAGAGATTCTCCTCCACCTGTCTTGTGGCACTGAAGCGAGGACAGATCATCTACTCAAGCCGTTCATTAAGCCCACAGAGAAGTTACAACAGTCAGCCATTGGCTGCTTTAGCTCAATCACTCAGAATGATGTCACTGCTGTCAGAGAGTTGGCCAGCCAGGGATGTGTCTAGATGTGAGTGGTGAGAGTCTTTTCTCTATTTTCTACTTTCAGTAGAATTAGTGAATACATTATATTTTGGGGTTGATTCTCTATCACGCGGCTGAAGAAAAAGACATAGTAATGCAATTATGTCCATTCACAGTAATAGGAATTCCCATAATAATGTCAGCTGCGGTCATTTTGAGAGGTGAATGTATTTCGCTCCGTACTCGAGTGCCTCTGATCCATATAGTTCACCTCCCACGCAGTGCTCGGGCTTCACGGGTCCCTGTGGCACCGTATCGCTACATTGAGCGGATGCGCTGGAGACTCACCTATAAAACACCGGGCCTAGAGGAATCTATCATAGCTCCATTAACACTTCTGCTTCGTCCTCCCCACCTCGCCCTCCTCCCCTCATTAATCAACAGACCGGCCCCTCGGGGCTCTATTCTGCAGCTAAGTTCACTTTCGGCTTGAGTGCGTTCGTGTGTGCATATAGGATGTGGACAGTGTTTAGGTGTATTTGCATACGTGAACTTGCATTTGTATTTTCATGTGTCTGTGTGTGTGTGTGTGGGCAGATATACGCGAAGAAGGATCTTACTTTGTGTATGAAGCCTTGCCATTATATTGTTGGACAAGGAATTGGAGACAAATCTAAGATCCATTAGCGATTTCCTCAGATGTTGCTGCTGCTGTCTCCCGTCCCCCCTCAAACGTCTCCTGAAGTCAATTTAGTCCTCATGTGATCTGGAGGAGCTGTCGAAGATGACAGGTTCACACAGTCGCGTGCAACGTATCAAAAGTGGACCAGATGAAGATATTCTAGAGGAAGACAAAAGTTCCACCTCGCTCTTTTATATTTGAATCACGATCTCTAATGAGTTCTCCGCCTGCTGTTACCTTTCATCAGCCTGCTTGCCAAGCAATTTCCGTACAGCGTGGAGCCAAAGTTAGCCTTGGCCGCGTGTCTACGTGTGTTAGGGGGCTTGTCTTTGTGCCTTGTGTTCTTAATTTACTCAGTGCAGTGCATAGGCAAACATTATTACTGTCTCACTGGACAATGAATGAATGAATTCAAATATTACACCTGATCTGCTTGAAATGCGGGCGAATAGCCTTGTTGAGTTCGCTCAAGGCGTTGACTGAACACCATTTCAAACGTGTCCCTAGTATTAAAGCATTGTGTTATTAATCTGATGTTGAAAAAAAAAACAACCTTTGTTTGTTTCTGCTTGTGTGGAGTTGAGTTTGTGCTCTCTGCTCTCTGTCTTTCCCAGGGGAGTTCTTTTCAATAGCAAGGAGGTGACAGTTTCCCTCTCGCTGAGCACTGGGGGTGACGAGTGTGGCACCTGCCCAGTGCGGCGTGAGGCGCTCCAGATGACTCACTCACGTCGCCTGCTCCTCAGATTTGCGCTCCATTGTGATGAGCCCAATTGACCTCAAGTGTGGGCCAAGGCCAATGTGATCCCCCTTTCTGTTAAAACAGCTTTTTTTTTTTATGAATTTTGGACAAGGTCTGCCAAGGGAAATGGAGCACAGAGTATAGTAGCCTTGGCAGTGGCACTGCAAGTGGATCGTTTAAAGGTCATAATGGGGGAAATGATGGCTCTTAAGAGTCATAAAACAATTGAAAACATAAGGTTATATGGATGAAAGTTTTGGAGTGAATACATGATGTACCATAATGCATTGTAATGCATGGGGTCTTAATATGTCAGCAGATTAAGATTGACTACTTATAAAAAAGGAGAGGGGAAGTTCGACGTGAGAGCGGACATCGGGGTCAACGTTAAGTGGTGTTACCCCAACTCCCTCCCCATGCACACACACACACACACACACACACACTCCGCCCTCCCTCCCTCTCATTGCCCTCTTATGTTCTCAGTTGTTCGCTCTAATTTCAGAGAAATGTCTGTTGGGGCGAAGTGATAATTGCATTCCTCAATGATTTCATGCTGAGACACACAGTGACACTGAATCAGAGCCCACTTAATCCAAGGGAGTGTGTTCTTTGGAGGGAAATGAGACAAAAACAATATGACAAACTCCATCGGACCCTCCTCTTTGACAAAAAAAAGAAAAAGAAAAGTGCGCTTCCACGTTTCCCTCCATGGCAACACGTGCGTGTTTATCCCCCCAGTGTCCTCTTTGATTCGCAGACCAAATGTGGCTGAGTCAATTTAGTTCCAGCGAGCACAAATCTCCGCTTTCTGGTTGCGAGGGAATAGCTGTTGCAGAAACAGAGCCTGCTGCTCTCCCCAGCTAACCGTATCAGAGAAGCAGCCCGAACATCAGTGAGCGAGTACCTCTTTAGAATTAATCCTCAGGGAATGGGGGGGGGGGGGGGGGGGGGGGACTGCACCAATGCATGAGGATTACTGCTTTTAGGGCTTCTGAAGAAATTCAAACAACAAACGCTTGCACAAAGTGTCCTGGAAAACACTCGGCGTTTCGCAAAATATCCTGCTAAATGTGCACTGAGCTCTTTGGTCTTGTTCGATTTCACAGCCCTTATTGATATGATAATCAAGTGGCCGGCTAATGGACATTGCGCCAGACAATTGGTCGAAGCTACATCATGGTCGTGGGCAGGAGCTCCCTTTCATCCTCTCACTTCCCACACAGGCTGGTCGGTCACTTCTGAGGCGCTGTATTCGGTTTTCACAGTTACAGCCCCTCACCTGTTGGCCTAGATGCTAATTTCTTCTTCTCTGGACAAGAACCAACATACAAGAGGGGAGGGGGGGCGGGAAATAAGGCTTTGTCTATATTTGTAGCTAGATTCATATGGGGTTTGGTGCTTTTGTGCATGCAAGACAGTATTCGCCTTCATTTATGGATTTAGTTAAGTTTAACATTCAGCCTGGCTATAGTGGATACACAGTGGTGGACAACTCATTCCAGTCTTATGAAGAAAATAACACAGCTCTGTAATGCCGCTCTCCGTCTATGGGGTTCTTGTTTGCCAAGGGTATTCTCAGTCAAATCCTTCTTTGTCTGCGCGTCATTGTCTGTGAACGCTCCAGCCTTGTACATGGATTAAATGGAAATTGCTGTGTGTGTATGTGTGTGTGTGTGTGTGTGTGTAAGTGTGTGTGTGTGTGTGTGTGTGTGTGTGTGTGTGTGTGCGTGCAGAGGATTGCTGACTAAAGCTGTAATACATAAAGAGGTTTGGATGAGGGATGGTTTAAAGAGCAGGCAATTGTCATAATGATGACTTTAAGCAAAATTGTCCCACCGTGTAAAGGCGCCTCTTGTGCATTCGAGTCCACCACAGCCTCATATATACTGTAGCAAACAGTGCCTGCCAACCCCGCTGTCACGAGAATCAATAGTGGCTGAAATATACAGTGGAATAACTTCGCCACCTGGAGTAGGCAACATTATGAAACGCTGTTGTTAGATCATGGGGGATTATGATTGCAGCGTAATCCTTTTGTCCTCCTCCTTTCCTGTAAAAAACGGCGTTTCCTCCGCCGGCCACTGTCAGTTCCACTCTGTATTCGTCCAGTTCTCTGAACGGGTCGATGCGTCTAATCTGACACGAGTAATATGCCACCCTGGTTCCGCCATAACCCCCGGCCCTCTCCACTACCTCCCCTTACTCCTCTCTGCCCCCTCACACCTGAGAGAAAAAAACTTCAATATTGACCTACATCTCCTTCAGAATAATTTGGCTGCTACTTTTGTGCTGTTTAAAAAAAAAAAGGGGGGGGGGGGGGGGGGCTCTGCTACAGTAGCTGTGATGCCTGGATCAGCACAGTGTGACACTTTAACTAATGTTTGCCTGCTCAAGGCTGCGCTGCCCAGCGTGGGTCGAACATCTCCCTCGTCTCCCCCGCAGCAATACGAAACAACCGTAGGAATTCTTTTCCCCCTGTGCTCGACAGATGCTATTTGCACGAGAGAATTGAGAGGAGTTCTGTACTGTAGGGCTGGTTGAGGAATCTCATCTTGTAGTTTTAAGGTTTGGGGAGGCAGTAGTTCTCTTAATGTTTCATCTGAAATATGGGGTAAAAAGAGGAAGGGGGATTTCTGTCAAATATACAGCAATCGTAGTCCTCAAGATCCATCCCCAATGCTCTCACCAGCAGATTTATTTAAACGCGTGACTTATCATGAATCCTAACGGAGGCCTGCAGCCAGTGGCCTCCGCGGCTCCGGGCCTCTTCAGACACTCTTCAGATGCCCTCACCGCCTCCTGACCATTTTCATATATCAAAACTTTTTTCTCAAGTAAACTGTCATTTCTCCCGCTCTCTTGTTTCTGTTTTGCGTCTACCCAGTCTTTCCATTGCCCTGCGAATATTTCCATCTGTTACATGGCCAATTTTGAACGCCACTTGCATGTGCAGTCTCCGTCACACTGGGCAGACGAGACAGTCCCCCCTCCCTTTGGCGAGGAATCAGCTGGAACCTGTCGTCCACATTGTGACCAGGATCAAGTTTTTTAAGCGACGAATACTCGGGTGTGTAATGCCACCCAGTCACACAGCCGAGGCCTTCAAAAAATGAAATAAGGGTAACTAATACTATGATATTACATTTCGGGACCAGTTTGGCCCATGAATGTTTGATGAGAATGTCCAATCATGCATAGACACAAGAAAAGAGATGAGGAACGGGAGAGGAGATATTTAGAAGAGTGAGAAAGGGCAGGAGGAGAGACAGAGACAAATCGGGCTTGGAGAGAAAGTGAGGAGGGGGAATGTGTGTGTGTGTGTGTGTTTGGGATGGAGTTTAGGGGGTGGGGGGTGATTACTTGCTGCTGAGGTAGCACTGCATTACACATGAGGATTTGGAATGGCCCAGATAAAGTAATCTATGATTAACTAGGGCGCGGCTGGCTCACCACCCTGCCAACAGCTGTAGTCGGGGGCGAATTACAAAATTATGGGATGTCCAAACATTTTTAAAATGCGGCAGGAAATATATTTCAGTCCGTGGGAGGGGGAGGCTGGGTGGGATGAGAGTTATGTATGAAGTCAAAGGTGACAGCCGGCGGCTGGGGAGGAGAGTGACAGAGGGAGCAGGGGCGCAATTAAGACAAACTTTTGTAACCGTCACATTTGACAGAGGATTGTTGACGCGGTGGCACAGTCCCCGGAGGATCGGGGAGGGGGAGCCGGAGGCCGGGGTCGCGGTTGGCGGAGTGATCACTGTGCGGTGATTGCAGTAACAACTGTCCGACGGGATAACAAATCAAATTAGAAAGATGGACACCGCAGCACAGACCCCGGCCACTGTCTGAAATTGATTGCCACCTCGAGGAGCTGATAATGCCGGGGCCGGGTCTGTCAAAGTCCATCAGGCGTCATTATCACCAGGGGAACACTAAACCTTGTGCAGAGCTGAATGAGGAGAAAGACTTGATGAGCACTGCTGCTAGGAGTTAAACCAAAAAAAAACAACCCAGCAAAGAAATGTTTTAAGCACGTAGACATGCTGTGTCAGTTTTTATTTTATATTATCTTTGTCGCTTTATCTGTGCTCCTCTATGACTGTAAACTAAATATCATCTTGAGGTTTGGGGAACACGTTCGACATTTTTTCACCATTTTATGACATTTTATGGACCAAACGACTAATCGATTAATCTGGAAAATAATCGACAGATGAATCGATTATGAAAATAATCGTTTTGTTGCAGCTTTAGTCTTCATTACTTGCTAATTGTCACTAAAGAGTTTTGTTGAGCAGGACCAAAAGGCAGGTGAGGTGGAAAAAAGTATTTAATAAGAAGCAACAACAACAAGAAAAAAAAAAATCTAACTTCCAGTCCTTAAAGGAGAAAATGAACAAAATCCAAACTCAGTAAACACCAGGGAACAGAGCAACAAAGTGCAGCGCTGACCCATCTACAGCAGACGAGCCAACGGGAACAAAATGAGGCACGGAGACTATATACACACAGGAGGGCCCAGGTAACAAGACAGAGGTGAGACACGTGAGGAACACGTGCAGACGATCCCAGGGAGTCACAGGAAAAAGTCAAGTGACCAAATAAGACACAGGAAGGCAAAATAAAACAGTAAATACCAAACGGAAGATGAACAATGAAGTATTGACTTGAATTGATCAGCTCAGGGAGGAAGAAGTGGAAAGTGGTACTAAGCTATTGCCAGACTGCTGTTAGAAACCAAAAGTGAGTTGAAAAGACAGCGGAGCAAAATTCATCATCTATTCCAGATTCCACGTGATATTTTATTTGAAAAAGGGAAGATACTTTTTTTGGGGGGTAAATATTTAAAGTAACAATGGATTCACTCATGAGATATTTCAAGTTCACAAGCTCTCTCCGAATTCGCTTACTGCCCCTTTAAGTCAGAGAAAGCCTTGACCAGATGGTGCTAGAATAAAAGCCAGAGGGACATAACAGTACGAATTGATCCCCTAGGGATCTCTTGAATATGTTGAGGAGATTTCTTGGAAATCCACCCAAACTGTTGACAAGATATTAAACTGGGAGCCACAACTGTGCACCTCATGGCGGGACTACAGGGAGGTCAGTATTCCTCATCTGGGGACTATGAATGTGCGTTTTCAGTCAGTCCGTTAGTTGTTGAGATATTTCAGTCTGGAATCTAAGCGGTGGAGCTAAGTGACTGACCAACTCGTCTTTCCTTACAACCACACCTGTGTTTTATTTGAAAGGCTCAGTATTTTGCATGCTTCGCAGCAGCCAAATCCTCGTCTGCTACCATCATGGCCGAGTGTTGAAGGACTAGCCTGATTGAAGTGCTCTCTTGTCTTCAAGTGCAGCAGCAATCGTCTTGAAAGAGCTTTTGTAGGACAGATCCCTTCCTACATTTGTCCCTTTTTTTTTTTTTCTTACTGAAATATCTGAGGAATAATAAATGCATTCGCACCTCTGAGGTACTGCGATTCCGTTTCAATATTCACCTGCACTCCCGAGAATCTATCAGGCGGCTATTTTTAACTCCGCCGTGTGATTAGTCATTTACCCGAAAGCAGGCCGTCATTGGAAATCATTTTAATTTCTTAAGACGGTTCCTCAGTTCGTCCAAATGACAAGTGATTTTGCCCGTGGGGGGAGCTGGGCCCATATTTTATTGAGAGGCGGGACGGTTCCTCAATAACGCCCCAAAGTTTGATAATGCTGTGAAGTGAATGGACTCTGTGTTTGAGAGGCCAGTTACACTTAATGACTTGGAGAGATGGCTCATTACCGGAGTCCACGAGGTGCCTGATTCTTCATCAGTCCTCTCTGTCAGGGTTTTGTTTTTTGTTCCAGTTTATGACAAAAAAATACCTGTCTGAACTTTAAGGCATTTTTTGTGACAGTAAATGTCACTATCCCATGAAGAAAGGTGGTTTTATTTGTGTTCTCAGTTCGTTTTGAACCTTTTTATAAGAGTGCCGTTGAGCAGTCTGCTTCCATCTGTCTGTCTGTGATCATATTTCGGCCGTATTCCCTTTTCCGGTCCCCCAGTACAACTGTCTCAGTGTGGTTGTTCTGGTAGAGCTGGTGTTGATGAACTAGCTGCACCTTGCCAAGTGCCTGCTGAAGTGTTTTCCTCACCATGGACAGGCCTTCCTGAAAGTGAAGGGATTGCCCTTGAAATGTTCTCTTCAGTTGGCTGCTTTTGCTGCCGCCTATTTCCTCACACTGCATTGCTATTTGTGGTTGTCCTTCTTTTCTCTTTTTTTGATAGCCTAGAATCATAGAGATACACTTCAGAGATACACTGAAGAGAGAGGATGTCATTCAGATCGCACGCACAGTTTTTTAAAGAATGGATTCAACCTGTTTACTGCACTCGCATGTTGTCGTGTTGCAGGTTGAATAAAAAGTGGATTTTCTTACATCTTTGGAACACAGTACAATAAGATGACAGAATCAAAACATGCTTTGGAAAGTCCTGGTATATTTTTTCCCATTGAAATTTACCCATTTGCTCAAGGTCAGACAAACTGAATGGGCAGTGCTACTGAAAACCAATTTCCAAGCATTTCTATTATACACATTTTCTGAGGAACTCATATTTGGGCTCGTCACGGGCCACTCCACAGCCATTCAGTGTTGATTTCAGAGGCTGCTGAGAGTGATCATTTTCCAACAGTTTGTGTGATATGACTCCATTAATTTTTTTCCCCTTTACCCTTATATGTCATTATTATGAACAGAGATTATTATCCTGTGGTTGCTTAATTTTGGGGACTAAATTTATGGCGATAGGAAAGGTTGTTGTTATAAATTGCTTAAGTTATTGAACTATAGCAAACTAACAACACTTTCAACTTTAAGCTGATACACTATATTCAGATAGGTCGATTGTAATAGACATGAAAATATATACTGTATAGTATTGAGTGTTTGGAGATGCTCTCCATAATTTGATATTGACAATTTAGATCCCCTTGTCTTGGTTGAGAAAAATGATATGAATTATTTTTTTTCAGAATTATATCTGAACAGTTGAACGAGTTACAGTGACTAATAAATGTCTTGGATAGGGCTGGGCGATGTGGCCAAAAATGTTGTTAAGATAAAAAACATTGATAATCATCACAATAAATGTCAAATTATTATTCAATGGCTGAATTTTTTTCTCATGAGAGCGGTTGTTCTTTTAAACTCTTTTCCACTGGCCCCTTGTTAATGACACCTCTCAGAATTTAAATGAAACAATAAAATGGCTCCTCTAAATCTTGTTAAGGATTATAAAATTATAAAATTACGAACCCTGTTACCTCCTAAATATTGCTTTTCACAGAAATAATTATTTTGACCAGAAGATCACATAAACACTTTTCTCTTCAAGAGACCTAATATTGAGGTTATAATTTATTTGACCCACCACTGTGGAGAAATGTGGGGATGGTGGTAAATGCACGTGTTTTTCTATACACAGTTTTTCTCCAAGAGCCTTTTTTTTAATATGCCGGTCAGTGATTACAGTAATCAGACTTTGAGACTCCAACTCCCAATCAGTCCGATGGGAAAAGTTCAGACTCCAGTGTTCTGTAGACTTTAAGAGGACTCCTGCAGAGAAGCTGCTTGAATCAGGCAGAAAAGGCATATGGTGATCAGGCCTGCTGCTTTTTTATGACTCTAATCTGTATTGAACCGATCTTTCCAGATAGTGTATTCTCAGAGCGCTGGGAGGAACAAATAATATCAAATGAAAAAATCAAATAATAATTTGAAAAGTGACCAATCAGAAAAACCTCTGTACCTGTTCCATTATTCTGAGTTTGTTGTCTTTTAACACTTGACCACCATCACTTTTAATGCCCACAGGGTTCTCTATTTAAAGGGTTTTCTGTTTAAGTCAGTGTAATTGACAGGGTCAAAGGCAATGTCTCTTAATCCATCTGCATTCTTGTTCACCTCTGGTGTTCAACCTCGTTGAAATGAAGTTGGATTTGTTGATTTTGAGTCGTAATTGGAGAGGACATCTGAAAACGAGAAAACAAACAAACAAGATTATAGCTTGATCCAGATCAGGATTCAACGCTGAAAGGACGCAAGGATATAAAATGCAACCAATCCCATGACATTGTTGATGTGTTGCAGGGGCAATCAGCCTCAACCCACTGCAGCAATCAAAGGCAGAGACGTGTTGTTGCCATTCCGTTCACAAGGCTGCTATTTACCCTATGTAAATAAGCCAAATTCAAATTTTGTTTTGCAGTTTTCTTTGTGCACGAGATACCATTTTTTTGTCAAACTCCGAATAATGATAGATTTGCCGTGCCTAGTTTGCGTAATTGACCAAGGGACAGCAGGTGGGTGGGTGGAAGTGAAGCTGCTTTCACAGAGAAGCAATCAGCAAAAAAAACTAGGGTGCTTTTATATTCCACCAGAGCTGTCCCTCTCATCTGTTCTTTGTTTTTCTTTTTTTTTCCGGAACTGGCGTATTGGCTTTTGGTGCCAAACGGTGTGTTCTGCACTGTTCCGCTATTAAATGAGTCAGACCGAAACCAGCGGAGAGTCTCATTCATGTCTGTGTAATTACACTCTGAACAAGACCCACCACCGGCCCAAGAATAGGACTGCCTTGACAAATCATTGACAACTGTGGAACAGGCAAAATTAAGCCCTCTACATTCATACCCCTTGTGCACAAGCTATCTCACTGAGCTTGCTTTTGTGCTGGTATAATTACTTAATCTGAGCATTCCTAGGGTGAAATACTTTGTGTGCAGCAAGCAGGAAGCATTGCATTGACTCGAGCATTCAAAAGGGAATTGTGGCTGGCTTCAATTTTTGACAAATGCAGTAACAGCCATTGTCAAAGGCGATTAATGTCCATTCCCATGTTCAAAGGCGCAGTTTTAGTTTTATTTTCCTAATAGACATTATCATAGAAATAAATAAACACGTTCAATTTGGTGTAAGACTCCATCACCCCCGCTCCCTTTGTCTCCTTCGCCGCCTCAGAGGAGTTTATGGGCCGTGTGGAGGACGGTCCACAGTGCAGTAGAGAGTGTGCGGTGCACTGCTCTGTGTTGTCTCCTGCTCATAATGTTCCCGGGCAACACTTAACTAGAATGGAGGCCCATCAAGGCAGACCGATAAGGACCTAGGGATCCACTCTAGTCAACTACTGCAAAGTGCCAAGTTCAACTCAGTGGGCCTTTTATGAAGTACACCAGCCGAGTAAACAAATTAATCGCACGTCCGTGGTTCCCCACCACAACCATGTGGCCCAAGGCAATCGTACATCAGGCAGAGTGATAGCGGCTGTCTCCACCAGGAAATAGAGTGGTCCTACTATTAAAGATGGGCAACCACATAGGGACTCATAAGCTATTGGCCATCACACTTATTCTGCCGCTCAACTGCGCTGTTCTGTCTGCAATGGGTTTTTATACCTCGACATGGTTTGTTTAAAGAAGGAGGATGCGTTCGGGGATTCTGGCTTTTCAAAAAAATGAGGTTTGCGCTTAGTTTCCTCCTTCTGATTTGACCTTCGAGGATTGTACGATATATCTGTGCCATCTTCAGCTGGTGGATGGGCCAAACTGTGGTCCGGTAATCAATGCAATATACAGTAATTTGCTGCACCAGAGAGAGAGAGCGAGAGAGAGACAGAGTGTGTTCATTTGTGTCTGCACATTGTGTGGCAAGACAAAGTGCAGGCGTGTGTGTGTGCTGCAGAGCCTTTAATAAATGGAAGTATTCGGTCCAGTTTGGAACAGAGTTATACAGTTGTTACGATTGTACAGCAGTGGGCAGTTTGTGCAAAGCTCTCAGGAGCTCGAGTCATTTGGTGGATTTGAAATGTTTTGCTCTAATAACAATTTTGGAACAATACTGTGTGTGCTCCATGTGTTCTGAAATCGTGTTTAATGTCTGCCAGGCCATATTGCCCTCATAGGAAATAAATAAATGAACTTGTCCACGCCACTGAACAAACGGGGAAATGAATGAATAAGTTTATCAGAGTAAATAGAATATCCTGAATTTGGGATGTTTATGATTAACTGTAAACATTTGTAAATAAATCAAACAATTTTTATTTAACCAGCCTACATTTTATGCGCTCTAATTTGCATTTGCCTGTGATAAAATTATGTTAGTACTCTTATTACCATGAATATAAATTAAAGTTATTTGTATGCATAACATCTTATTCACAAATAATGAGATTAAAAAATTCCAAAAATGATGTAGGCAGATGTATTTTATTCATGGCGCATTGTGTGGTTTTTATTGTACTCGCATAGAAATGACCTTCTCTAGAAATCGTCTTGCATCAGAACATAATCAGCCTGAAATCAGTGTTATCTACCTTATGTCCGTGCCTTCCAATTGTACACAACCGAAATAAACCCCAAAACCGATCCATATTTTTGAAAGCATACACTGCTGATTGAATTGCTCACGTATTTGGAAATTTTGCTGAGGTGGATTTTAGTGGTTAATAGTAACATTGACTTTTAGATGGTAGCTGGCATTGGTTTCCTCTGTTGTGGGGCAGCAGCGGTAGACTTTTCTGTATTTGTTCATTTGATTTCATCTTGAGCTCTCCTTATCTTTGGTTATTATTTTGTGGTTAGACCTCTCTGCATAGTGAGTTGGCGTTTTGCTGTCGTCTGCATCTCCACTTACCATTGCGTGTTTCTCTGCTGTAGGGGAGTCGTGTTTCTGTAACCGGGATACTATCGCTCTCTGTTGTCAGATCTTCCGGAGGTGTTGGCTGGTGTTCAAGAAAGCCTCCAGCAAAGGACCCCGCCGGTTAGAGAAGTACCCAGACGAGAAGGCAGCCTACTTCAGGAGCTTCCACAAGGTAAACACGCACACAAAACCTAAAATAACTCAATGGATTATGAAAGTCATCCGCTAGCTGTTCCAGCTCCTCAATCGCAAGGATTTGGTGCTTTTCTTTATCTGCTGTTCTCACGAACAAAACACGAAAATCAAAGAACTGTTTTGACGAATCACTTTGGACTGGAGATTTGGACTGAAGAATATAGATGGCAGATTAATCAATTTAAAATGTAAAATACATTATGTTGTTAGGCACTTTTCTAAAATCAAACTTTACACAGCGTTTCACAGTAAATGGAAAATATACTAAAAACAGCTTTCAGCTTTATGAATTTTCATTTTTGTGTGGTATACAATCCATGAATCGATACGAAACACCTTTTTAAATTGACTTAGTTCCTCATTGCAGTGAGGGCTTAGGATGCTGAGCAGCCAATCCTTATTTTAATGATGTGACATGCACTGTCCAGATTGCCACCAAATTTGAAATCAATATTGATAATCGCGATAGTTTGACTCCTAAGTATTTGGTCACGCC
Organism: Scophthalmus maximus; assembly: GCF_022379125.1. Classification (NCBI taxonomy): domain Eukaryota; kingdom Metazoa; phylum Chordata; class Actinopteri; order Pleuronectiformes; family Scophthalmidae; genus Scophthalmus; species Scophthalmus maximus. Next base: position 4,111,898 of record NC_061535.1, read on the forward strand.
TCGACCTTTTCGCTGAGACCACAATTAGACAACCCTTCATCTGTAAAATACCAGAGCTAATGAAAATATATCTTGTTTGCTATTTATTCTTCTTTGGATATTCATAATCTCAATCTTAATTTAAACCATCTAAGAATAGCACTCAGTAGAGCGCATACCTCCGACATGGCCGAACAATCCTAAACATTATTCCTTTTGTAGAAATATAAAAGAAAAAGACAGTTGTCTGGTAACCTAAATGATTTATTTGTCACGAGACATAGTCCTGATCAGTGGACATAGAAACCAATGTAACAAATATTTTACTCTTCACTGAGTTTGGTGAACTTAATATGCACAATATTATATAGCAATACTGTGGCATCCTTGGTTACCCAACACACACCAGAACAGCAGCCGCTCACAGGTAACTCTTTTATTAAGAACAAACACAAAACATCAACCAACTGAAATGCAGTGTGACACTGCCCGGTTTTTCTGTCACAACGCTCGTCTTTGGGTGCGGTCGAATTGTCATTCCTATCTATTCCTACCTACTTTGGGTTGAATCGTTTACGTTTGTGCATGGAGCATTGAAGCTCCTTTCGTCAACATTGAATGAGTTAAATCTAGTTACATGAGGTGGACCCGAGCTCCGTGTGAGTCGCCACTGTTTGCTACGTCGTGTTGAATACGGTTGCACAAAACGGTTGAATTTTCGGAAACCGTAAATGGAATCAGCGGTGCGCCACCATAAAGTGTCCCCTGTCGGTCACTCAGTTGTTTGCGGTGTGCAACTTTACCACCATATGCCGGCAGAAAATCACACACTGGGGCTTTAAAGACAGTGATTTGATTAATATTAAAATATAGTACTTATTATGATGTTAGGGTTGCTTAAGATAGGGTGCGTATTACATTGTATTCAAAGACAGAATAGTAAACCTTAGTAAAATAAATGCTATCACTGAGATCTACACAGTGTTACAGTACACACACCCAGCAAGAGCCTTGTTTTCATCTTCATATAAAAAGTTATTTCCGTTGGCCACTGATGATGGCGTTAAGGACCCATTAAGATACATTTTGCACCTTTACAATATCTAGTCCTCGGGACCTTTTTCCTCCCTATTGAAAGTAATAATTCAGAATAATATCCTTCTCCCCACCTCTTAAACCCTCTGACGTACCCCAATTATGGGTCATTATCATTGTGAGTGGAGATGATGTTAAAGGAGAGGCACCTTTGACGACCTAATGGCAGATGATAGGGGATGAGGACACCAAGTTTTAAATGTGGGTGTAATTTGATTTAGTATCCTGTAACTGTCTTCTACCCTATGATTATAAATTTTGCATTTCTTTTTGGTAAATCCCTCAATTTCCCTGAATACAGGCGTACACCCTGAAATAGGTTGATGTTTTAATCCACTTTGTTTACCTCCCTCGCTGCTACCGTACAAGCCGTACATTGTGAATGAAGTGTTTCCCTGCCCACTACATCATGCTGTCACACGGGGCATCTTGTGTGGCGGTGCCCCCCCTCCCCCCCTCTCGTACACCCAGCGCTATAGTGAGCGATGAGTGCACACATGCATCAGTGCGTCTGGTAATGCATCGCCACAAAGATCAGGAGAGGTCCCGGACGTCTGAGGGCTTCATTCAACGCTGCAGTGGTTTGGGAGGAAATGGGCTGCACTGGTGGCTGATTTACAGAATCAACACAAAGGGGATTGTTTCGTTTCCCCCCCCCCCCCCCCCACCTCCCCATCCTAACAGCTACTGGATAGATTGCCTTGAAAATTTGTCCAGACAAATCTGCCCAGAGGATGAAGCCAAATGACTTTTTGATCCTCACTTTTCATAATGAGGTTGACATTTTAGTTCTTTAGAGGCATATCTTCACAACTATCGGGTGGATATACACAAAAGTCGGCACTGTACATGCATTAATAATATCACCCTCAGGGTAACTGAGTAACTTAATACCTGCAAAACGACTCTCATTTTATTTTCATCAGCCTCGTATGTACATAATGCTAATAAACTGATGTTGGCATGGTAACGGCCAAACCAAGATGTTGAACATGGTAAAATTATACTGTTAACACTGGCATTGGTCCACATGACAGCACTTCTCGTCCATGTCTCGCTGTGGCACGATACAAAACTCACAATCAGCGACGAGCACACAATCACCTCCAACGTCTTCTCTCAATTTTTCCGGATGCAGTAATTTGGGTTAAAGTAACTGGTGCTGCATAATTCATTTATTCATTTATTAGCTCCAACTCCAACATGCTTGATGTACATGCGGTGGCACAGAACCCTTTCCGCCAACCCTGAACCCTGTAAAACCGATCCTACTTTGAAGTAAAAACTAGGCTTTAGCGCTCTCGTGTCCCTAAGGCTGCATTCAGGCATGGTCAGCAGAATGGGAAAAATGAGGAACGCAGACCTTTTTTTTCCAACCCGGGAGTTTTCATTCATTATTCCAAGGTAACGCTATAACCTTGTAGTCACACCAGATAAATGGACACAATTCGATTATTGTGTTGTGCAATGTTGTTGTTACTGTAATCTTTTTAACTGTGGCACATTCGCAGAAATAAGGAAAACAGTTTGTCGACTCGCTCGTAGCACTTTTCCCAGAAATCTTAAATATCTCAGACTCAGAATTACAAGTCGGAGGCTGGAGTAAATGTTTTTTCCCCCGCACAACTGCTTGTAATTAAGGTTTCACTGATACGACGTGAGCCTCACAGAGTCACGAGCCTGCCTGTCGACTGCTGCTCTCTCTAATATGAAAGAAGAAGAAGAAGAAAAGAGGTTCACTTTGCTCAGACTCTAGCGCCTTAGGCTGGAAATGCACCGAAATATATCCCTTATACACAGTTACAAACACATGCATGCACGCACGCACACACACAAAGGGAGAGGCTAAAACACGCACACTTACACACTTAACCAAACAGAGAAAGGGATGAGAAGCCGGTGGAATTCGAAGCTTAGAAATTCCCACATTCGATGCTTACTTTGTATCAGTTATATGTATTCTGAATAGCCGACCCGAGGACAAACAAATACCGTATCTTCACGGGGGAAAAATAACCCCCTCATCTCATATAAATATTTTAAAACAATCTTTGGGGGGGGAATAAGAAACAACAAATGAAAAATATTTCCTATCTTTCAATATCCATAGCCTCCTCTCCCCTCTCACACCTTTTGTGTCGCCTCGTTTTGTCATTTAAAAAGCAGACATCTGACAATGGGGGGGGGGGGGGGGGGGGGGGGGCCTTATTATACATGGTGTTATCAAGCAAAGAAATCTGTTGTCCACATATGTTGTGTGTATTATGAGGTCTTGTCTTTTAACCTTTGACGACCAAGCTTTAAAATATGGGCGGGGAGCCCAGCTAATTCATTCCCAACAGTCTGGCGCAGGGCCCACAGTTAGCACACAATGGACTACAATAACGTAATGGGCCTTATCTCCCAGGCAGCGTGAGCACAGAGGAGACTGTTGAACAAAATGGCCTGTAAATGCGGGTGATATTCAATTAAATGTAATCTTCCCCTTCTTTTTTTCCCCACTCACGATCAATCTCCTGGTAAAGTGATTTAGATGCTTTTGATCGCACGTCTGCCTATTGACTGCAAAAGCGGTTTGGGAGGATAGGCACTTGAATAGTGGATGTGCGGTGTATATAGTATGGGTGTCGGGTCGCATTTATTCATACAGTGCTTTTAGAATATTATATTACACACTACGCTGCAGCAGGAATCGAGCAGCAGCGAGCTCACACCGCACGTGCTGCCTTACATTTTGAAAAGATCTCTTTGTAATCGGCAGATCAACTACTTATACTATTTATTTATCCCTTGAGATCTCCCACATATCTATATCATACCATATTTTATTTGCCATTCTTCATATGCTAAGCCTTGAACTACTATTGTACTTTCAGCAAAGCAGTGCAAGGCGGCAATTCAGCCTTGCAGCTGCAGCTGCTGACTGTGTTCATTCAAGTAATGCTCTGCTGCCACTCTCCCCTCCCTCCTTCCTTAGATCACCGAGCTCCATAGCATTAGGAACATTACCCGGATGCCGCGGGAGACAAAAAAGCATGCTGTGGCCATTATCTTCTTCGATGACACATCCAAGACATTTGCCTGCGAATCAGGTAAGGTCCCTTTCTTTAATTAAAAAGAAATCAATTCAGTCTTTTTTTTCAGCCAGGGATAAAAACATTACCTTTTGGGATTGCTTTTTACATTCTAAGACATGTTTGTATACCATACATCTTGGATCAGGACTGGAGGGGAAAAGTCTGGCAAGGAGTTGACGAAGAATAAGGAGTGAAAGGCGGAAAGAGAACCAAAGAGGTTAAAGCAAGCAGCGGAGAGTTGGCGTTTGGCCAGATGATGCTCATTTGACGCTACATCAAGAAGTGGGAGGATCTGTTGCAAAAATATTGATTTTCATACTGCAGGTATGAAAAATGATACCGGGCATCATTTGCGGTGCGTTTTTTAACCCAATTGTGGACTGTAACAAACATTGGATGTGAATATGGCATATAGCCTTTCTCTTGCATTGGATCATCAAAAGGATTATGGATCTGAAAACTGAACCAAGCTTGTTCGGAGACAAATACAAATATCCCAAAAAGAAATCTGAAGTGTTGATTCAAAGGTCTCAAATAGGCCTCATGAAGATCTCCTGATATCTTATTTTCTTAAAAGAAATAACTTTTCTGATGCCTCGACCCAAGCAGTGCCGTGTTGTTGAGTGCGCCGTCAACGAAACAAGGAGCAGAACAAAAGACGGAGACGGATCTTACCTTTTTCCTGACAGACATCTGTCAAATATGATCCATAGAGCAGTACAAGAGTGCGACCTGCGGATAGAGAAGAGATATGAATATTGCCGTTACGACCCTGTGTCAACTCCTTAAATTCCACAGCTGAATCTGGTGTGAGGAACTATAAATACAACTGTGTATATATATATATATATATATATATATATATATATATATATATATATACACTGTATATATATATAAACCAGTCTGCTACAGAAAGCAGAAACAAGGTATCCAGATTGCTTCATCATCTGACCCTCAAATATTCTCTCAGTCCATCCCTCAGCTTCCGACCTTTTCTCTTCCTCTCTGACACTTTACCTACATGACGTGCTTCTTTGTCCTCCTCCCAATCACATCCACCCACGCCTCCGCACAGACGGAGAGACATCCACCCACTCCTCTTCTTCCTGCATGGCACACGGACCAGCGAGGCTGCCTCGGTGCTGATGAAGTGTTTGTTCAGCCGATTTTCCACTCGGTGGCCTTAAAAGTGTGGGAGTTTAGAGGCACTTAAAGGCCACAGCAGCTGAATGAGAGAGGAGCTGAATCCGGGGAGGCATGAGCAGGGAGCTCACGTACAGAGCCGCTGTAGCTGCCCGTGTGTGTGTCTGTATTTGTGCTTTCTGTTGTGTGTGTGTGTGTGTGTGTGTGTGTGTGTGTGTGTGTGTGTGTGTGTGTGAATGAAGGGCTCCAGGCAGCAGCAGACCTTTCCCTCACCCTGCAAAGTTGTGTAGATGTGTCCCATTGGACACCAGAGTTGATCTGACAAACAGCCTGTCTCACTATTCCAGCGATTACACAGGCCAGCTTGAGAAGTGAATGGAGTGAGGACACTGCACAAGCACACGACGATTTCTGATTAATTGACACAGAAGCGTTCCCCGCGCGAGACGGTTGTTTGGTTCTCACACTTCCACGTGCCTCTACACACATCGCTGGCTATGGATGTATCCCAGAATTCCACAGGGCCTGGAGTTACGGAGCTACGCCAGGATAAACAACTCGAGCATTTGCCTCATTTCATACCTCAGTGACTCTCACCAAAAGCTCACATAAGACAATTGGAAGTCGTGTCCATTGTAAACACATTCTTTTCTCTGACTAAACAGGAAGGCAAAAATTGGTATTCACAAAGCAACAGACTGCCACGCATACTTCCACATTTGATTTTGATTCAGTCATCCAGTGGAGGCCCTCCGTCCTCTTAGTGCCAGCTGTCACGTTCCACCTTCCACACAAAGCTGCTCTTAAACAGACTTCTTTAAATAGAGACAGCAATCATATTTTTTGGGGGGCATTTTGGCCAAAATTTGACTAAATGACTTCTTATGAGCCCTCAATGGAATAGTTCTGGGAAGTATGCCTCATTTGCTTTCTTGTAGTGATGTGTGAGTTGACTCCTTGCCTCGGGTCAGCTCTCTAGAAAATATTGTGGGTTGCGGGGCGGGTCAAAAAGTGATAAGGCAGCGTTCAGACTGTGTCATAAATAACTTATATAACTTAATATGCTTTGCATGCTCTCCCTCCTTCTGTCTTTTTCTCTCTCATGGCCACACAAATGCACTGGAGGATGCAGGTCCTCTAAGGCCCCGGTTATCAATAATCTGCATTACCGAAATATCAACAGATACATTGTCAACGCGCAATCGTGGTTTTGGTCCACACTGTGTGTTTTAGAGTGCTGCTAATAGGGTTCACAATATGATTCATCAGTTATCATTTCATTATCATTCATGAGCCTTCAGCATTTATTTTAGCTGTCGTGAAAAGTTTCATTTTACAGTGTAGAGTGGCCGTTTCCTGTGGCAACAAATACTGTATGTCTACAAGCACCAGCCAATCAGCTGACATATCCTTTGAATGCAGAAAAGATGTAAAAAAAAACAAAAGCATTTTGTTAAGCTCCAAGCTCTACACATCGTCACGTTTGTGTTTTCTTTTTATTTAGAGTTATTAATCATAAAGTTTATGGTGTATGCTATGGTATCAAGCCTCAGTTACATTTCTTTGTTGTTAGGGTTTGATAACAACATCTCAGCAATCGCCGCCAATAGTTTTTTTTAAATTTTTACTGTAAAAATGATTTTTGGGGGTCAGAAAGAAGAGCCTACCAGTAATGATGAAGCATTTAAATTGAAGAAAATCTAATTACAGAAACAGTGCTTGAGAAATGGGGGTGGGTTTTGATTGCAGATTACACTATATTTTTTAAGTGGGCTATGAAGTGCTAGTTGGTTGCCATAACCATAACTTGCCAAGAGTTTGAACATTGATACCATTCATCAGTATTCATTAAACAAACAAAAAAGGACATGTCAGCTGATTGGCTGTTGCTGGTAGACGTACAGTATTTGTTGCCACTGGAAACGGCCATTTGTTCTAAGCTCAAGTGACTGGCTGGTGGTGTTTGCATCGAATGTGAGATTGGTTCACTCGCTTGTTTAGTCCCCTTACTTTTGACAGGTAAGCGCAGAAGGGTACTTAAACCTTCACTCGTCTATTTCAATCCTTGTTACGTTTTACTCTCCTCTTGACAAGCCGACGCTGAAGCCCTCTTTCAATTCAAGCGTATTGATTGAACAGATGATCGGTACTTTCAGTTGTGACTGCGTACATCGTGCAGCCTTGGAACAGAGTATCTAAAGGAGAAGGGGGGGTGTAACATTCATCTGTCATTGGCTGTTGCTGAACCCGCTGCCTCTTTTAATCCGCAGCGAATCGATACGATTGATCCCCCTCCCCCCGTTACTGTTTGCTGTACTCATGTCCTGTACGTGTTGCATTTTATTTAGAAAATTCCCTGAGTGATTTATGTGTGTATGTGCATGTGAACGTGTGTAAACATGCTTCAGGCAGCACAGCTGTTGTAGTGTAATTTGGAAGGCATGTTTTATAATGTCCGCAGCATTGGATGTGGAGGAGGTGTGCGTGTGTGTGTGTGTGTGTGCGTGTGCGTGTGTGTGCGTGCGTGTGTGTGTGCTTGGTGGTGGACGTGCCTTAATGCTGTGCTGCTGTGCTGCTGTGTGCAGAGCTGGACGCCGAGGAATGGTGCAAGCTGCTGTGCGTGGAGTGCCTGGGCAGCCGTCTCAACGACATCAGCCTGGGAGAGCCGGACCTGTTAGCAGCGGGGGTGCAGCGGGAGCAGAACGGTGAGTGCCCAATTAGTCCCCGCCAACACAGACGGTCATTCGGGGTCAATCCCACTCACTCAGCCCGCCATCAAGCAGTTAGTGGCTGCAGTCCGGCCCCGTATGTGTTAATGCGGCCGAGCCCTCAAAGGGTTAGGGGAGCAGAACAGTCACTCTCCAATTAGGTGTTAGGCTAATAGGGGCCGTTTTTTGGCCAATATCTGATCCGAGATCCCCTGTAACAGTGTTCGGTAACATTAGCACGTGTTTGCTCAACTTCAGGAGCACATTTGAACGTGTGTGTGTGCGTGTGTGTGCGTGTGTGTGTGTGTGTGTGTGTGTGTGTGTGTGTGTGTGTGTGTTGAGAGGACCCTGTGTGTGTGTGTAAGTTAGAGCACAGGTCACAGGCTGCGGTTGGGGCTCTGTTCCCGGCCTAATGAGAAGTGCTGTGCATCACTGGCTTCCCCTCATAATGAAGCTTGTCACAGAGATGGATGAGATTATGGCTCCTAAGGCCATGTGAAAATAAATGTGCCTCCCCGCATATTCCACTCGCAGGAAATGGAAATGGAAAAAGGAGAGGAGACAACAGTGCGCAGCCATCACAGCGGCGCTCATTTTCTGCAATTTGCAAAACTCGCGGAGGAAATTGAAAAGGCAACAGGCAAAGAGGAGCAGTTTAAAGTTGTAGGAAAGGGCGAGTAATTGGATATAATCTGCCCGTCATTTCACTGCAGCGGTAAAAGTGAAGCTGTGATCTTCAAAATAACTTGGCGTCGTTTCAAAAATAAGACCTCAATACACACCTTTTTGACTGCGTTGCGTTGCGGTGAATCCTCTGCTTCGTCTATTTGGCCGATCCCCGCTGTTTCAAGAGAAGTGCTTTATGGAGACAAATGGAGAAAATGGTTAACTACCTGTTTGAATGGATGAAACAAGAGGCTTGGGCCTGCAACCATGTTTCAATTAACAACCCCCCCCCCTCCCTCCCAAACAGAAGGGGCAGATAATTAGATCAGAGTTCAATTTCACTGTCCCTAAAAATATGCCACACGATGACATTGCCATTTTCTATCCACAGCAGACACATGGCCTTATTTTGAATCATTAAGCGTAATTAGTGAGAAGTAATTTAGATTATGGAGAACCCTCTTCCTCTCCCTCTCTCTCTCTCTCTCTCTCTTTCTCTCTGTCTGCCACAGAGACGCTAGATTAAAGTGAATGATCCCAGTCCAGCTCACTGGATGGCTGGTGAGAGCCACTGTAGAGGAAGTCAAGGAAAGTACTATTTAAAATGCATCAGGAGTTGTTTCACTACCACTGACATGTTGCATGAAAAACACAGTCATGATTAAGAGCAGGCGGTACATACAAAATGCTTCCAAAAAGAACCCCACTCATTTGTATCTACACATTGTTGATATCATATGGAAACACTATATTTGCAGTTGCAGTTTAGTTTCATGCTCGCACCTTCGCACATTTCTTATTATCGATCCACACAGCAGAGAGTGAGCAGTAATCCATCACGTGACGAGAGCGGATCCCGTCTCAGGCTGTCATGCAATGTCCTTATAACATTTAAACAGAGCTGCATCCTGAACTAATCAGAGTAGGCGATTTGATTTACATATCTTTATCTTTATATAGAGCTACAGTTAGCTCTGTCTTAAAGTGAAATCTCCCCACCAGTTCCTCTAGAGCGCAATTAAATCAATGAGATATCCTGTAAGGGTTAATTTGATCAGAGGTATTGGCAGGCAGATTCTATTTTAGTTTTTGCCTTTGGACAGAGCCAGACTGGATGGTGCCTCCACCTTTGTGCTGAGCTAAACTAACCAGCTACATATTTAACAGATTTGAGTATCGATTGTCTCATTTAATTATTGTCAGGAAAAAAACAATTAGCACATTTCCCAAAAAACTATTTCTTTCGTTCAGACTTTCTGCAAATAATAACAAATAAATGTATGGAGATTTAAAACAAATTAACAAATATTATCACATATTCTATACATTGTGGTGTCATGCAGGTTACACCCCCTGGCTTTGCCCTAATTTCCCTTAAACTATTTGGATTCAAACATAGAGTACATGGACAGTTTACGGAAGCTGGTGTGTTTTCAGATTTTTTTTTTTTTGTTGATGTGCGTGCCACAAACAAAAATCCCCATTATAGTGGGACTTTTTGAAATGAATAAATCGGAACTGTTTGCATGCATGCAAATATGTTACAACAACATCTTGAACCAACCAACCCGTTAATGCTGGATGAAAAAAAAGTTGAGCTGTTTCTTTAACTTTTGCGCCATTAAAAAACAGCATGAATCTTTCCAGAGCGTTTCAATGTGTACCTCATGCCCACCCCGAACCTGGACATCTATGGGGAGTGCACCATGCAGATCACCCACGAGAACATCTACCTGTGGGACATTCACAACGCTCGCCTCAAACTCGTCATGTGGCCCCTCAGCTCCCTGCGCAGATACGGCCGAGACTCCACCTGGTTTACCTTCGAGTCCGGAAGGTAGGTCTGCGTGCAGATTTGTCCATGTGTTGTCCTGAGTGATTGAAATGTTGTCGGCAGGAGGGGGGGGGGACGGACACAACAGCTTTGTCTTGAAGATGCTATTAAAACTTTCACAAAGCATCGTTGGATATCCAGATCATCCCGGGATATCAGCGTTTGCCGCAGAGCCCCTCGGGCGACGATGTGACAGCTGCCTCTGCGAATGGGTGTCTCGTTTGAACGCTGCATCCTCTCGCCCGTGTGCGCTTGACTTCAGCGGGCCATTGTATCAATGTGTCTGACTAAGTGCACATTCAACCATGCATATTTGTAAATGAGCAATCCAAGAGTGAGCGCGATCAAAGTGTGTGTACTTCTCTCTCCGTCTCTGTGTGTGTGTTCCTGGCGCAGGATGTGTGACACAGGCGAGGGTTTGTTCACGTTCCAGACGCGGGAGGGGGAGATGATCTACCAGCGGGTCCACTCGGCCACGCTGGCCATTGCCCAGCAGCATGAGAGGATGATGGAGGAGATGGAGAAGAGCTCCCAGGTATATATATATATATATATAATTTTTTTGTGTGTGTGTTTATCAGATACACACAGCAGAATTTTTTTTGGACTGCCAACATCACTAACAGCTAACAACGAGTGCAAGTGTCAATGTGCCATTGCTTCAGTCATAATTATTTAGATAGTTAATATTGGGCGTCACACTTGATTCTAGAAGAAACACTGAGGAAGAAGTATTTGTACAACGATCCACACACACACGCAAGCACACACGCACGCACGCGCACGCACGCACGCGCACGCACGCACACACACGTGCACGCATACACACGCACGCCCACCGTCTTGTTGCTCTTCTACTTTGGTGGTTTCTTCTCTGTCTGTTTGATTTAAGCAGATCAAACAGACACTTCATTGAGGCTGTTCATTATTTGTAGAAATCAATTAACACTAAAGCAATAAATCATGATTTTCCACTCAAGATTTTCCCCCACACACACACAAACTTTGCTTTTTGTCCCCATAGAGAAGACGCGTCCACATAATGGGACTGCGTAAAGAGAATTAAGCCCCCACGACACACACAACAAAAAAAATACACAATGAATGTTGCCTTGGTCGAGGAGGCCTCTGACCCCCCCATGGTCCTGGCGTACATCCCTTCCTTCCTTCCTTCCCTCCTCCCCTGCACCCCGCTATCATCTTTATTCCTTATTTATGTGGGCCTGCCTAGTGTCTGATGAGCCTTGACCATATGGCCTTGCTCTCGGACCCCACCATTTGGGAACATTTCCAAACGCAGCGTTTACCCTCAGCTCTATAAATCACACTGGGGGAGCTAAACAAAAGTCGGCGCTCGGGGGGGTTTGCAGAACCGGGGCGAATGCTACTTTTGAGCAAGGGGAGGTTTTTCCGGTAGAAATACTGACACATTTCAAATATTCCACGTAATTTAATTGGGTCCATGAAGCCCGAGATAAAACTTGCGACTCAAAATCTAAAGCAGTGACTCAACATCGCCGTGATTCCGAATGAACCCTCATCTCACCTGCCAACAGACATTCAGAGTGGAAGCCTGCCATTCAAGCAGCAGCACACCAGCACCATGCAGACTCTTTGGTCACTGACACGCTTGCTCGTAGTGCTTTTCTTTGTACCACATTGCAATATTCTATAGTCCTGACCTTACCGCCGTATACAAATACACCTGAGTTGAATTTCCCCGGCTGTGAGCGAGTGGGCGATTGATTGAGAGTGACAGCAAGTGAGAGACACTGCGAGCTCCTCCTCTGTCCGTTTCAGATCCACTCCAGAGAGACGCTGACCAAGTCCATCTCCCTGCCACGCAGCGCCTACTGGCAGCACATCACGCGTCAGACCAGCGTGGGAGACCTCTACAGTTACCAAGGTACTGCACGGGCGTGACGTGCGCTAACATGCTCATACGCACGGCCGTTGCTATTTCTCTACCTGCTCGTGTCAGCGGTAATTTGTGGAGGCGAAGGGGAAGACCGGGTGGAGAAAACAGGAAGGACACGCAGAGAGAAAGTGATCACATGTCGTAATTGAGGAATTTCACATGGAAGTTGTCAATCTACACTTCTTTACCTGTCAAACTATTTATTTCTCTTCCCATTTTTACACACACACACACACACACACACACGGAAAAGGAGCAGTCAAGGTCTACTGTCGCCAGGACAGAACGCGCTTGCCGGTCCTGGGAGGGGGCCCTGAGCAGAATTTTGTTCAGGGCCAGGAACCGGCCCTGTATAGGCCGAGAGAAAAATGTTCCTTCAAACACATTCATATCACAGTAGGTGTCCTTAATGTACACATGCATTAGAGTGTGTGTGTGTGTGTGTGTGTGTGTGTGTGTGTGTGTGTGTGTGTGTGTGTGTGTGTGTGTGCGCGCGCGCTAACGTTTAGACCAGAGGCATAAAGGTGCTTAAAGCGCTGACGAGATTGCGCTTTCTGTCCGGTATTAGTTGATTAGTGGACTTATCAGAGAATTATAGGCCTTTTAGCGCTCACTGATAGAGCAAAAATAGAAAGCTAGGCAAAGATGAGAGTCGCTCTGACATCGTAATTTTCTTTTGAATAGCTCGAATTTTTGTAATTTTTTTTCTTCTTTATCATTTAATTGTGGCCTGATAAGCCTGAAAAGCGAAATGCGAGTCTCCCGTTCCAAACAGCAACGTGTTCTTTGCTCACGTACGCTAAACACGGAAGCCTCCTCCACCGCGCGGGGGTCATTATTTGTAGGCCCAGTCTCTGTAAACTCCCCCTTTTTCCTCTACAAACTCCGGTGAGCAGAGGCGCTCCTCCCTCATCCATCACCCTGGCACCTCCGGCGGGTCCTCCCACACCTTCCCCGCGTGTCCGTCCCGTTTCGCAACAACCCCTCCAACCTTCTCGTGCTCATGCACATTCAGCGCCCGCCATTATCTCCCCTCTCCTTCCCCATGAATAAATTGAATGCGCCAGCGTGCTTGAGGACGCGGCGAAAGGTCCCGCCGAACAAGGAGGACGCCGGGGCGATTCTGGCGAGCGACAGGAGACGAGCTCCTTTTCGTGACGCGGGATGTTTGGAGTGCGAAAGGCATGTCAGGAGAAACCTCACCCTACGTCCGGCGGTGAGAACAACGCGCGAGGAGAGCCGTACACAGTCAGATTTAACCATTAATTAGTGGGTACGAGTGGATATAGTTACCATATTTTTTTACACACCGCTGTCAATGTTCGGTGAGGTCAGGTTGACATTTGTACCGCTGCTTCCGAAACTGGCCTTCCACCATTTTAAGCTAATTTTGTGTCCACTCCCTTTTAAAATGTATTTTTTACCTATGATCTCAATACACCCAACTTATTTGGCTATTTTAAGTCTTTATTGATTACTTTTAGCGGTTTACATGCTATGACTTATCATCATGTTTGACCATTTATCCATTAGCTTTAGTCGGCTACAATTTGTCCTCCAGATTTAGGAAGATTAGATTAGATTAGATTTTCTGTGTATCCATAACATTTCCCTAAATGTTTGCACCGTTTATTCACGACCTGGTTTAGCCGTTTGTTCATCAGCCAACAGCCTAGAATACTAATATGATGATTTACTGATTTTCATGCACATGTTGTGTTCAGGTGTTTTCATTTCTATCTTGTCGAAGTAGTTGAGGTACTCACTCACAGTATTTGCCCCCCCGGCGATTTGCCCCTGAGGTATAAGTAAAAACTGAAAGGGAATCGCAGCATAGATCAGGGTATGAAATAATTTGTCAGTGATGAAGATGCCATTAGCCCCTGAAATAATGATTTGGAGCAAATAAAGGTAAGAAATCAGGAATTTGGACCGCGCTGGCTGACTGCGCCTGCTCGGCTCGTATCGCTCTGCGCATGATGAATATCCAATCAGCGCAGTCAATTTGCCGAGTCATGCTCGGGTTGCTTTCAAATACCCCGCGGGTGCAGGGGAATAATTAAGGAACACGGTTTCCTGTCGCATTGAGGTTTATTCACCTATTTTGTTTATTTCCCTGCCTCCGATAATGGAGGACCTGGCAAACGGAGCGCTATAACTCCTTTATTTTAATATATATCTCACATCTGCTTTTTATTCGGCATGGAAATGTCCTAAAAATACATCCCAGAAGCCTGGTTTGCTGTAACTGAATCGTCAACTGAGTTTCGTTTAAAAGAAACACAAAAAAAGTGATCATCTTGCTGCGAAACACATTTAAGCGGCCCAATAATTCAGAAGTTTTAATCTCCGGGAACTGTGCACTATGTCCTACTTCCCTTCCCTCCATTTTCCTAATACTATTCACTCTTTCACAGTTCAATGAAACTGCTGTGATCAGTGAGTTGGCTGATGCAAAAAATAAGTGCATGCACTTCAAAGTTCTCATGTTCTCATGTTCAATAACCACGCTGGGACGCTCTAAAACGCTTAACATTTAAAGTCAATTAATGTGCCAAAGCAGCGATAAATAGTCACCAAATCTCTCTCAGATATGCGTCGTCATAAACACTTTCACCTGACAAAAAAATCAAAACTCAACTCCAATAAGTATTAAGCCTTTTCCCAGTGGAAGCCCATTATAAGGGAAAGGCTTAACGTGCTTAATGTAAGATAACGTCCCTAATTATAGGATTTCGCTTTAGATTTTTTTTGACAGGTGAAAGTGTTTATGACAAGACACATCTGAGAGAAATATGGTGATAATTGATCGCTGCTCTGGTAAATTAAGTCACGTTAAGCCTTTTTCCTTATAATGGAGTTCTATGGAGAGAAAAACGCTTAATGTAAGATAACGTGCGTAATTATAGGATTTCTGGTTCAACTTTTTGGACAGGTGTAAGTGTTTATGACGACGCATATCTGAGAGGAATTTGGTGACTATTGAGCGCTGCTTTGGCACATTAAGTGACGTTAAGCCTTTCCCCGTTAAACGTCGAGTGCCTGTCAGAAGTGGCTCAATTACCAACAACACTTGAAACTTTTCTTTCGACTTTCACGTTGTTGTTTTTTTCGTCATTTCACACAGGCACACACACTTTGTCTCTCTCTCTCTTACTCTGTCTGCGTTTCATTGTGCTGCACAGTTTAGTGCCGCAGCATTAGCAATTCTAATGGAACGGAGCGCGGCTCTTCGTTGGATAGGCTGGGAGCGATACGAAGGGGGTTTTACAGAGAGGGAGCGAGCATCAAAGGCACATGGGGACAAGACGATCGGAGAACAGGAGGATAATGCTTATCTCTCATCTGAAACAGGCGACGGGGAATATTGCGGATGTAGATGCAAAAAAGGCAAAATTAAAACAAACAGAATCCCATGAAAGATTCCTCACAGTCAGTTAAAACAGAGTTCAGACAACGGTTTTGGTCTCTTTCTGTTCGGGCGGTTAGTCATGAGCATGCATTATTGGAATTCACATTTAAATGAACCGACCCAATCTGTCGGATCCATAGGATTGATCTTTTCTTTCGATATAGTGTATTGTTGTTCCCGCAACTGGCTTCCACGCACGCACGCACGCACGCACGCACGCACGCACGCCCAGAGCTGCATGTCAGCAGTCTTGCATAATCCAGCATTTGTGGTACAGGCCCCCTCTCTCTCTCTCTCTCTCTCTGGTTACAGCTGTTACCAGGATGCCATCTGGGTTATGGCACTGTGGCGAAGGAAGGTGCAGACAGTGTGTGTGTGTGTGTGTGTGTGTGTGTGTGTGTTTGCCTGTCAACATGTATCCATGAATAGCTGCTTGTGGGTCTGGGTTCCACCATTATATCTGTCCGAGTTTTTGTGTGCGCCCCGGACCAGCAGCTGCCTTCCCCCGGTAATGAAGAGGCACTGATTAATCACTCTCCGCTCCTCATCGGGTCGGGACAGGAGGAGGGACGCTGACACCGACATCTCCCTATTTGTTTTTAGTGGGTGGGTGTTTTTTTTTTTGTAATAGTGTGTCTACATTTGTGTCTCTCTCTGTCCCAAACGCGTGGCTCTCGTCAGGGGGCCTGGCACTGCGCACCGCGGAGATGATGAGATCTGCTTGGCCCTCTTTTTTTTTCCCAAGCCCAAATTGGCCTTGGTTGGGGAGAGGGATTGTCTTGGCAATGATGTGTAAGGGACATGCCTGGTTGCCCACCTGTCGTTTCAGCAGTCTATTAAGCACAGCGGGGATGGGACTGAAATACCCCCTCCCCCCCACCATCTTTCTTTTACCTGCTGTATTTTTTTCTTAAGCATGGACTGAGCTCCATTTAAAACCTAAAGCTGGAGTATTATCTCATTTGTCTTTATTTCAGGTAGTGGTGGACTAGTGTGTGTGTGTGTGTGTGTGTGTGTGTGTGTGTGTGTGTGTGTGTGTGACTCACCTGTTATGGCTGGTCCTGCTCTGGTCTCATCCTCACACCCACACTGGCCCCTCTGTGCTTCCTCTTGCAAGCTGTTCACACAGGACAATGCTCTCTCAGTGTTTTTCCTCGCCCGGTGTCAGTCTTTACTCGTACATTGTTTCTCTTTGCACATCTATTATTTTATTTTTTACTTGACTCTCTGTGGCTCTGACACACACACACAAGCCACTTGACAATGATTGCCACGCTGACTGGGCCATGTTTTATATTCCATGTCTGGTTGAGCTGGCAGAGTGTCTCGGGGCCTCAGCCCCGTTCCCTTCGGTGGCATCATGACTTGCGCTGCAGGCCACACAAACACACACACACACACACACACACACACACACACACACACACACACACACACACACACACACACACACACACACAGGCAAGGGAGGCAGCGTGTGTGTGTGCGTGTGACACTGTATAAATAATTAGCACAACTTAAAATCATTTTTGATAATAAGCATTTCGGCACCGGCAGCGGGAAGGGGAAATCGCTTTGTCAATTTTGTCAGTATGGCCCCTTGAAGAAAAACAAAGTCAAATTTTAATTTGTTAATCAAATTTCAATTAACCTCCGCGCGGGAAGTTATTAGAAATGTACGAAGCGTATTGACATGCAGCAACGTCCCATAGCGAGCGGCTTGAGAAGGCCCGGTATATGCTATAGGTTGGAATTGATTACAGCGTTGTGTTTTTTGCACCTGCTGAAATATTGATCACTGGCCACTTCCTCCCGGTCCGGTGCATGATCAGCAGCCTGCCGGCCACTTCATCCTCAACCTTCCTCAGCGTGCACGTCTCCAAACAGCATCCTAATGTATTATTAATAGTCTCACGGTTGCACGGAGCAGCCCCTCCGCCCACAAGCATCCATTACTCCCTCGCAGTGCAGTTAACCAATATGCACTGCAGAACAAATTGGTCCAATTAATTTAGATTAAGGTGGAGAAGGGGAGAGGTGGGGAGAGAGAGGGGGGAGCGAGAAGGCGGCAGACACTCCGGGAAGACGAGACGTGGAACCGAGCTGCGTATTTAGAGGTGAAAGGTTGATTTCACGTCGCATCTGATGCAACCGTACAACTTAAAAAAAATAATTTCTTTGTGTTATCTGAGAACCGCCTACACATAAGGACTTTTAAAAGATCATTTTTGATCTAAATTAGGAATGCCTGGATGATCTGATGTTCTTTATAAAGATATCAGTATGGGCAGTAGCTAAGCAACAGTTATACCACGAGGATGCTGCGGAAAGAAAACAGGACATGTTGTTTCTATCACGTTAAATATGATTAACAAAAACAAAAAAAGGGGCTCTATTGACTCCTCTCTTCTCCACTTCTTCTCTCTGCAGGCACCGGCCTGACAATGACTTTTATCCCCCGAGCACAGACGTTTCCCAGCTTTCTGTCTGATGAGCCGGAGCGGGAGCAGGAGGAGAGCCAGCAACGGAAAGAGGCGCCGTCGCCCTCTAGTGGCTGCGAACCCACCTGCAGCCGGAGACCCCTTCAATGACAGAGAGCTGCTCGGGAAAAAAAACTAAACCGGACACTTTGCCCATTGCTGTAGAGCGAGTATGTAGAAATATGTATAGTGACGCGTGTAATATATCATTCCCCGGCGATACTTCAACAAAAGTGTCAACTGTAGAAGCAAGTGGTACATGAGGAGATGTCCTTTAAAAGAAAAAAAAAAGAAAGGACAGATGTTTTTATTGTCTCTGTAGCTTCAAAGATTGCACCAAAAATCCTTTTTTAGTGTAGCTTCAAAGCGTTTTATGTTGTCATTATGCTGTTAAAGCCAGCATGACCCCCTTATTCTTTTTTTATTTTAAATCACTGCACTACATCTTACAAGAAGAGAAAGGTATACAAACTCACCAAGGTCTGCTCCAAAACATTTTTTTTAAAAGAAAGGCTTTTGATCTGAAATTGACAAAAATCCCATCAGGTTCATATTCCAACAATCTGCAGCTTAGCAAGCATCCTAAGAAAGAAAGACATTGACATCTCTTCCAGTCTTATTGTACTCTGCTTTCTCTCAACCATGTGAAATTGACACACACACACACACACACACACACACACACACACACACACACACACACACACACACACACACACAAACTGTTCCACTTTGATAGCAGTGATGAATCAGCTTAAGAGCTTAATCGGTTACAACCAGCAAAAAGGAAAAAAAGGTCATTGAGAAATGTGCATCAAGGACGCAGCGAGCGGACGGCCATGTCACAGATGATAGAGTGCAACCTTCCCACAGTTCGCCTCGTGGTTAAACTGCCAACCTTACAGTACATTACAGTGCACATTTAGATTTTTAATAGCGTCTTCGAAACTCCTCTCCGGCCTCATGTACTGCACAGTATCTATGAGAACATAGGTCCGTCAGCCAGAGCAGAGAGGTGAGATGCTGGTGACCTGATGGGGGTACGTCATTGTTCATACATGATTAAATCTACATATTTCACTGACAAATGCAGACGCAGATTGATGCCACTCTCTTCTCAGTGTGCTGGACGTGAAGCTATACCCAGGAGAACCTGAGAAACGACAATTATTATTTTTTTTTTTTTTACAGTTTTCCTTTTTGTAATAGATTAAACAAATGATACGTTTTCATATGCTGCTGGCTGTAGCGTCACAGTAAGCACCGAGAGAGGTATTGATCTTCTAATGTCACTCTTGTCAAAACAACAAACTAAAAAACTGTGCATCTCCCCAAACAGTCATATCTGCTCCTTTCAAAAACGAATAAGCGTGTGTGATGATTAAAAACAGCGCTCATGTTCTCCTCCACTATAAGAAGTGCCTTCCGATGCAGACCACAGTGTTAAAAAGAAACTCGAGCAGCGTGGACAGTCACACCTGAAACTATAAAAGACTAAAGCAGACATCTTTTCTTTCTTTTTTTCTTCCATAAAGTGTGAGTGTGACACCTCCTTGTTCTGCCAGCAGACAGCGATTCATCTCCCCATATATTTGTGTGAAGGCTTTTTTTGTGTGGCTTCTCAAAGAAAGGTGTGAATCTTAAAAGAAATGAAGGCAACAACACTGAAACTAAAAAAAAAGAAAAGAAATAGAGCGGATCCTAGATTGCTGGATGTAAATCTACATGCACTTATTTTGTGTTCAAGTTGAGTTTTGTCACTTTATATTTGTTATTTAAAATAACAACTGTCATAGGAATTTGAGCCTAAAACATGTGCCAGTCTTTACAAACCCCCCCCCCCCCAAAAAAAAAGGAGTCAGACGTCCCAGAGCCTGTAATGGGAGTATGTAGAAAGACAGTTGACATATCTGTCCACATTTCTGCTCTGCTCGTCTTGAGTCTTACTGTAGCTCAAGTGTGGTTAATAAGTGTATGTGTAGACGTTCCACTACATCCTGCGCCGACTGACGTGACTGGGGGAAAAGTTGGTCAATTTGAATAGTCTGCACTGAATATCGTCGCAGCCACTCACTCGTTTGTAGGTATGACGTGTCATCATATTTTCTGTTACTGTTGAAATGCGATTGTGTTCGTGTCCACCCATGTGTTCCGTTACTGTCCGATTGTATGTGAAAAGCACTTTGAATATTGAGTGTAGGCCTACAGTTTTCACTAAATGTACATACGTTGTGTTTTTGATGATAAGAAAATGTAATAAATTGAATGTTCTATCATGTGTCATCTTTTTTTTTTGTTAGTCTACAGGCATGTTGAACATGATGACTTTGATACCCATCTGGTATTTGTACAGCAAATGTGCCTAAGTGGAACAAAGATATTCTGGCACAAACCCTCCCATAAAACTACAAATGATCAATTACCGGTTCAGTTTTTGTATGGATGGAACAAATGAGGTATAATATGCAAGCCACAGAGGAGTTGGTGGACAGATTTCCGTTACATTTCATTCCCTATATACATTAAGAATTTAAGTGGGAACTCAGACTCATCAAAATTCTACTTTACAATTTGGTTATTTAATTTTTAATTTTTTTGGGGGGGGATTCTCCAGGAGTTATTTTCAATCTGCAGTTTATGATTCTTTGCCTTGCACACACTCACAAATCACAGCAAGTAAGCGCGGTTGTGGCATTTGACACATTTCTTTATTTACACCACAGGGGGTCATTAATACACACACACTTCCACGCATCGGTTTCAGTAAGGCTGAAAACACTAACACAGGTATCACAGTCAAATTTACAATTTGCAGCTGCTACGTGTTGATTCCAAAACTATTGTCCGCTTTATGTCGACATGTCTAACTTTGTCCACATTTGTCTTGTTTCCTAGCGGAATAGCCCGCACATCCATTACTGCCTCTGCCACTGCCTCCACTTCTAGGGAGATAAATGAACCACGTTACACATAAACAACACACAGTTTAATAGCACTACCATAAACCTTTAAAAAAATCATAAAAATAAGAATAAATACAACTTGGTAAAACTTGTGAAAGCTTGTCATAAAAAAATAGTTTGTTTAATTACATTTCATTAAGCAGATTCAGTTTAAGGAAGCAAACACAGGATTAGCTAATTAGAGTTTAACTTTCATAATAAGAGCGTGTTGTAACTAGAACGCAGCCATCCTGAACGGAGAGCCCCTCCGGGGAAGAAGCGGCAGTCTCAAGTGATGGTACAGTGCTGAGTGACTGCTTTTCCTTTTTCTTTTTTTTTTTACGTCAGATGATTAGACGCCATTGTCAAGCTTTGAATTGGAAAGCAGGAGGGGATGAAAGCAAACGCAGAGCAATTACACAGGCTTTTTGTCAGTCGTGTTACTCAGGGGTTAGGGAAGTGAAAAGAGCGATTACACAGGGCCTTTGTGCGCCTCTGTCTGCGTGATGGTTTACTGTCAAACATTGTTTTGCACCCAAAACAGATATTTTCCTCAACAGTAATTATGCAGCACGTACTACATTTAATTAAGGGCTGGACCCATCCAAACATGTCAGCTCTCCGAGACTTTACATCAGCACTGGCTCGTTAACGCGTTTCAAACTCCCAACATGAATATTAATCACTGTCAAGTGTGATCCCTGCATCTGATCAAAACAAACTGAAATGACTGGAGCTCAGAGCTCCTCAAAATGCCTTTATTTTTGTGTGCGCACACATATATATATGATTTGTAAAGAAAAACCCTGAGGGCACGATGACATCTGTGACAGATTAAACTCTGCGCACTCACATTAGGCACTACATCATGTTTACGTCTGCTCGTTTATCACGAGGCGGCCGTCTGGTTTTGTGCGGCTGTGTGGCCGGCATGTTGGCGTACACGGGGTAGGCCCTCATCTGCCTGGACTTCTTTGAAATCCTCGCACATGCGGGTATGTTCTCGTAGACGTTTGGCTGTGAACACGTGTTTGATTTTTGGTTAGCATCCGAGGCGTTAGACAAAGGACATGTGGCAGGTGATGAATGTAAAGACTGTTAGTGCAGCAATAAACAGGCCACTCTGATATATGATCAATTATAACACAGCTGTTACAAAATCTTAAAAAATGTTATTCAGCATCATTAATATTAAATACAATTATACATTAAATATCTGGAAATATTTTTATCGAATAAAAATGGGCTATGAGGAAATAGGATCGTGACAATGTCATTAATCAGTCATACAAGTGATCATACTTCAACATTATCAGGTCTAAATATTACTCATAAGGTAATAATCAGTACATACTGTTACTGTACACTATCTATCTACCATGGAATTAGTATAAAATCATATTTTCAACCAATTCTTGTGACACTTTTGCTGCATTTTTCGACAAGTCGCCGTATCACATTAACCAAAAGCGTTTACACAGTTGGTTATTGTAAAGCGGCGTAAGTTAAATCAGCAGCGTATCAGGTTACATGATGATGGGTTGTGCAGAATTAAATAAGATTAACGGTGGGGTGTTATGGTATCGTAATTAAGAGCATGTCTGATGAGCAGGTTGGGGAGAGTCTTAAAGGTGTCGAGTGTGAAGACGAGTGTAGATATCATGAATAATGCAACACTTGCCTGTCTCTGAGATGGGTGCAGTTTGACTCTGTACTCCTCTCGCCTGTTCTTCTTCCTGTGCGGATTATTAAAATAACAGTAACACGTTTGTGTAATTCAATTTGACTCGTATAGAAACAAATCACAACGTACCTTCTGTATTGGAGGAGACTTGAAACTGGAGATTGAGACCATAAACTCCTCAGGAAAATGATTACAGACGTTCTAAATCAAGTTTTTGCAGCCAGAGAGTCACCCTCTGCTGGTCATTCAGGAGAATACAGGCTTCAGGCACTTCCGCATTGGCTTCACTTTCTGGACTTGGCGACTCCATGTTTATATACAGTCTATGCTCTAATTTGCCAACATCAGCATGCTTACATGCAACACTTAGATGGTGAACACGGGAAACTGTACACCTGCTCAAAAACAGCATCTTGGCATTTTCATTCAGCGCACAGTCATGTTAGCATGCTGAGGATGAGCTTTCGGATACCCACTGTAGCAGCTTTTCTTGAACTAAACAACTATCATTAAAAGTGAGTAAAATGAATCTTCACTGTAGACTTCTTTAGTTTTATGCTATTTAACTAAAAGAGCACTCAGTAAAGTGGATACCTCTGCCAAGGTGTGCTCTTATGAAAGAAAAATAAAAGTGAAAAGGGAAGTTGCCTGATTAACTGCACCAAACTGTATCTTGATCTAAGAAGCACCATAAATGTCTAGTTTTTTAAACATCGAGATCCGTAAATTATGTCGTGAGAAATTTAAGAGATATAAGGAAAAAAAAACTTGTATTTAACCACATTTGCACCAAAAAGCAAAGGGTTCTTTCCTGACCCACGCACCAACACCAACTGGTTCAGTGCTTTGCGTAATCCCGCTCACAAATAAACAGACAATGGTGAAGACAGAATGACCTTGGCGGAGGTAATGGACGTCACTCTACTGTAAACCTGCAGAGATCCAAGCAATCGATCTAAGAGCATACAAAGTATTTAACAATCAAGACCAGTGTTGGAGTTTTGCTGCTGGAAGTTCCAATTTTCCATTTCAGACAGACTCTGTTCAAGCATCAGTTCACTTACCGACTTATTTAGACTGACTATTATGAGTATGTTTTTTTTTTAGGCTTGTTGGTTTACAAGAAAACACAAGTGAGATCTTACCTTTGCCTTAACGCTAGTATGAGGATGACTGTAAGAAGAACGAGCCCTGCAGTTCCAGCCCCGATGTAGATGTACATCATGTACATGGATAGACTGAATCCACCTGGTTATGAAATAAGAGAAAATAATAGTTTTTCTTCTTGAAGATAATTAATATGTCATGTTTGCCTCTATACAAGATGCCAGACACAACATCAGTCTGTTGCGAATACTTTTACACACACACACACACACACACACACACACACACACACACACACACACACACACACACACACACACACACACACACACACACACACACACACACACACACACACACACACACACACACACACACACACACACACACACACACACACACACAATACCCAGAGAGGGGCCTCAGGATATGTGGTTTAAGCAAAGTCAACATTGCAGAGTGTGTGAGATCAGCACTGGAGCACCGTTTTATTGTTTTCATTATGTTTCATCAATCACTGTAATACGTGGGGCCACATTTGGATCCATTAATCATTTTCAGGGTGAGAAACGATCCATCATCCAGTCGCAGCTCTCTGTTTGTGTATGTTAACTACGGCATGATGCGCGTCTTTGTACCTGGAGTGACAACCGACAGCCGCACGGTGGTGGTCCGCACCCCCGCGTCCGTGTTGAAGGTACAGCGGTAGAAACCGCCGTCGTCCGGCACCACGCCTGTCAGGCGCAGGTCGACGTCCAGGCTGTCGGCGCAGTCGACCTGTCCCCTATCGCTGTAGTCCTCGCCCACCAGGCCCCCCTCCACCTTCTTGCACACACCGATGATGCCCCAGGGCTGGCCGAGCGGCATCCGCTCCAGGAGGGCCTGGTAGACGGTGCCCTGGTGCTTGTGGTTACAGCTGATGGTCAGGTTGTTGTTCTGCTCTGCCAACAGCTCCACGTCTGCCACGGTCACCTCTGGGCTGGAGGGCTCTGTGGTATCATCATCATCATCATCATCTTCTTCTTCTTCTTCTTCTTCTTCAGGGGGCTCATCTGTGTGAACACAGGAAGGCAGGAAGGAACCAGCTTGTCAAAGAGAGACAGACATTTCGATGCGTGATGGAACTCAAACATAAAAGCTCATTCCATTTTAACTCTTGGGGCAACTTCATGAAGTGAAGCCTTTTCTTTTATCAACAAATGGTTCGTACACCAACGGTGTCTGTCGGCAGCTTTACCTAAATCCTCCACCTGAACGCTCCGGGTCCAGGGCCCCCGGGGGAAGGTCTGAACGGAGCAGCGGTAAAGCCCGATGTCCCGGTGAGTGACGTTGCTCATGGAAATGCTCCCGTCCATGGGTGTGCTCCTCAGGAACTCGATCCTCTCCCTGTAGTGGTGGGAGAAGGCCACTCCGTACTCCGGGTGGAAGATGGCCACGGGGTTCTTGTCTGGCACTTTGGTCCAGGACACCATGCTGAGGTTGCCGTCCCAGGGGCACACGCACTCGAGGACCATCCCTTCCTCCAGCCGAACCGCGACGACCTCCTTCTGCTGGACAGCAACTGAGCAGAGGGAATTCAGTTTGAAGAAATCATCACGTCGATAAAGTTACAAAGTGGTCAAGCCTATGCAATGTGGTAAAAAAAAGAAAAAGAAGTTTGCCCCATGTTTCCCCCCCTAAAGTCCTCTAGATGTGAAGAACACCAGAGCCATTCACAGTTTTTGAGGCCATCCCTTGGGTAATGCTAATTAGGATAATTTGAGGACGACGGACAATTGTCAGTGATCAAGCTTTCACGTTTTCAAAGCCCCCTTTTACTCCGAGCTGAATGACGGACGATTTCAGCTCCTGTGACGCTCGCGGGACGATTCCGACAGGTTTGGAATAATAATGTCTCAAGAGTATTGCAAAACTTACCATGACAAGCACTCCCACCACCGTCCCATCCAATTTACGCCAAAAGGAAACTTTTAATTACTTACTATGAATCAAGCAATGTTGAAATATCATACAAATATTCATGTAAATTACATTTTAATTCATTAACATACATTTATTTAGATTAAATACATTTATTAATGTAAAATTTAAGCTCAGTATCTCGAAGAGAAGAGGAAAAATCACTTTGAGCAATGGTTCTAAAGGTTTTATCGTGTCCCTTTTAGGAGAATCTTTTCCTAAAAAAAAGGTTTATGTATAAAATATATGTAGACACTACATACCTTTGAGAAAAGGGAGAAAGAGGAGTACCACAAAGTACCAGTGGTCCTTTTGTACGGCTTCCATCTTGCCCCACCGAGGGTGAATGAAGCGTGCATTGATGGAGACGAGTGGCGAGGCACCCGAGCTGCACTTCCTGCTGCAGCTCTGTGGCTACGGAGAGAGAAACACTCGAGCTGCTGGGACACACTTCATGGCAGCCCACTGTTCGTTCGCTCGCTCGCTCACTCCACACAGAGGGGGCACTTTATCACTTGCTCTGGGAATGGGAGGCAAGCTTATGGCATAATGCTGCACGCTGGGATCCACACTGGAAGTTTTCTATATTGTCATTACCGTTGCCTTCAGCAGCCACAAATTCTGCCGGTTAAAAATGTTTACTATCTTGTATATAACTTTTTTTAGTTAGGACTTTAAAATACTTTCAAAGAATTTCAAAGTAGATTATTTCGAATTTGGTGATATTTGTGGTTACGAGAGTCATACCTCTGATATTGGATGTGATAAGGGAATTTTGTTGCTGATATTTGTGTATAAAATTCTCTTGACTGTTGACTTTTTGCGAGTGGTATTTACTGAACTCTCTCAACTGTGGGTTGCCATGAAATTTGGGACGTTCGTGACGGTGTGCTTGAGATTTAAACAGACCTTTAAATCTACCTGACCTAACTAACAAACATTATTACAAAAAAAGGAAAAAGGTTCTAAAGCAACAGTGTCTGTATCTACAACCAGAACTGGCCCCCCCAAAAAATGATAATGCTCACAAAAAACAAAGCATAGCGTTTACACTAGTCAGATTCATACAAGACGGCATCTAAACTCTGCCACTTGGCACTTTAATATAAAAACAAACAAATTCATATTCTACAAGTTTATAGCATGATACAAAAAATTATAAATATAATCAGTTATTAAGCAGCTGGGTGAGGTTTTTAAGGCACTTCAACAGGTAGGCACTCGTCGGCTCCTGCCTGTTCTCTGCATCTGCCGTTAAAGAAAGAAAGAAAACACAATTTGAAACGAAGGACAAAAATAATATCATGTTCAGGTTTGAGTGTCAGGACAGAGGCTGATATTCCCTCATTTAAAGTCAATACATGCAAACCTTTCCTGGAGACGGCATGCGCCTCCTCAATTCTCAATCGTATGGAGGGACACTTCAGAGTTGTCTTGGCCTTTGAAGGGAAATTAGAAAGACAAATCAGGATGAGTTGTGTTACTGACACTACACAGAGGAGAGTATTTTTATTTTTATTTTTATAATGACATAAAAAAGGATGAAGATATGAATGCAAGAGTTCAATAAAAAAATTAGGCAGATTTATTTATTTACTTTTACATTTTCCATATTTGGCGGACACTTTGCTCCAAAATGACCTACAACTGAGGGACAACACTAAACCTTCAGTACAGTGGGGAAACCTTGGAGTGAGAACTAGGTGCTAAATCTGTTCAATAAGACAAAATGAAGGGCCTAGAACTAGACAGCACGAAGACACGCATGGATTTCACTTGACATATTTCACCAATAATGGCAATAAATGCACAGTTACTAAAAAGAAACATTTAAGTGCTTGGGTGTGTGTTTGTGCGTGTGTGTTTGTGTACCCTCTGATTGTTGTGGAGCAATGCCCAAAGCGCAGACGCTCCCATGCAGCGAGTCTCCACGTCTCTGCTTCCCAGACAGCATAGCAACGACTGCATGGCTTTGTCTGGAGGAAAGACATGCAAGATAATCGATTTTGCGAATGATAAAAAAACAGTACCCTTTTAAAAGGACAGGAGTTATTAAAAATACAGATTATATATAATAATACATAACACAACATAATAATAAAAAATACAGTTTAGCACACTGTCAGTATCTGGGTCACATTCTCAACATCAGGTTCACATTTTGACTCAAGGAAATGGTGTTAATGTTTATAATAGGTTGCCTGATTCAACAGACAGGAAATGTGATCTTTTCTAAAGAAATGTCGCAACATATTCAGACCACCTGGGCCCACGACTCCCACCAGCAGCTCGCTCTGCACAGGGGAAGTACACAGTCTGTCTTTTCATCTTATCTGCAACTTCCTCTCTCCGCTTCATCTATGTGACTTAGAATTGTTCCTCTTCATAACACTGCACCGCAAACCTGCTGCATTATATTTCTACTTTCACTAAATTATTAATCTGGCTCTCTCTAAAATGTAGTGGGTGTTAAACTCACTACGCTGTACTCTGCATTTTCATCATGGATAGTTTTGACGGCTAGTTACACATGATCGATTGGTTCCTGTTCTGAATCGACTTCAGAGACAAAAAAAATAGCACTTTCATTGTATTAAAGAAAATAATCACTTCACTCCAAAAAAAACGGTCAATAACACCGTTTTGATATGCGCAGCGTGTATCCAGTATATTCTCATCAGTAAAGGTAAAAATGCCTCAAAGCCGTTTAGAGATTTAACTGTTAATTTCAATTTACAGCATTGGATTGACATTTGGTTGATAACGCTTGTTTTGCTTTCTTGCGGAGATTTCTTTTAGCAGATGAGCAATATCTCTTACACCTGCGCCTTGAGCAGGGAGCTGGATCCAGGATGTGGTTAGCTTAGCATAAATGCTGAAGGCATGGGAAAACAGGTAGCCTAATTACTAGCACACACGAGGACGGTATTGATTTCCACGTCGAACTCAAGGCAAGAAAAAAATGATTTATTTAATGCAAAATTTGAAAATGTTTTTCTCCTGCCTTCAATCTTGAGTGATTGCAAAGCACCCCATACGTGAGAGGCTGTTTTTATCAAATGATGAAACACTGATACACATATATATACATACATACATATATACATATATATACATGTAAATATACATATATATATATATATATATATATATACAAATTTATATGAAATCAATAATTTTAACCCCTGCTTTCCTGTCATACCACTGGAAATGACGTGTGGCTTGTTGGCAGGCCAGAAGCAGAGGTTGTGGAGCGTAAGCAGCGCGTGTCGCCGCTGAGGTGCCAGGTCCGCCAGCAGTTCCAGGACTCCAGTCACCCTGAGGATACTCTGCTGGATATCCTCCGCGAACGACAGACTGACCAGCAGCTTCAGCCACTGGCCCAGTAAGCTCCCAGCACAACCACCACCACCGGCCTTGGGAATTGGCACCGACATGAAGGCCTGAAGGAAGTTATTCTGAGAATGACAGAAAAAGAAGATGTTTCAGTGTCATGGGAGCAGAGTCTCCAGTTTAGAAAATATTTCCCCCAACCAGCACAGTGTTATTGTGAGGACAGACTGTGACAAGTGTGAGAGTATCACATGTCACTTATAACATGTCGTGGTTATATCTCACATCCAGATTCTCCAACCATCACAATGGACATACGTTTTTTCTGGGATGTCTAGATCTACGATTGCTGTCATTTGACTCCACTCAAATGGACAAACGAATTTGATTGGATATCTATAAGCCACTGCGGTAGAACCAAATCAATACAATCAATACAATTATAATCTATCCCATTGATTATGTACACAGAATATACACTTCAGGGGGCGGTGAACATACTGGTTCCTGGAAAAACGTAAAGAAATAGTTGTTTTTGAATCAATAATTAGGTTGTTATGACAGGTTTCTAAAAACTATTGTCCTGCTAATGCTAAACTAATGCTCCTTTATATCTCTCTCTTTCAGGGCAAACAAATATTATCAATAAAGTAATGTTTATTGAAAATAATCAGGCGTGAACCTTTTGCAGAAGGCCTCTGCAGTCGCGGGACATGGCGAGGTTTGTCAAGAGAGAGAAGGCGAGCTTCTGGACTGTGCCGTTGTCGGGGGCGACCCCCGAGGCCAGCTTCACGACAGCGTGCATCAGAGAGCTACCGGAGGTGCCCTTCGATCCTGGCGGCACACTCCCGCAGAGAGCGTTGCATGCTGGGAGAGAGGAGAAATAAAAACAATCGTGAGTATGACATTAACATTGTGTTTTCAATGAAGGATAACTTTGAGAAATGTTACAGATAAGGAAGTTATTCAACCATCTATCACACAACAGTGGACACACATGCAAGCACGCTGCCAAAGGAGGCCAATCAGGAGTGCAGCTGATTGACGTGGTTTTGGTTTGCAATGGGCAAATTATCTCTTTTTTACAATTGTGGTTAACTAACCAGTTAAACAACGGTGGCTTCAGTCAAATTATTTGGAAAGTGCTTATCCTTATCATTAAAATCCTTTCGGTATGTCCTGTACTGTACTCCTACCTACTCTTAGCAGACAGGGAAAAGCCATTTTTAGCTGTTGTGGCCATGTCAAAACAGTTTGGAGGGAAAACTGGATTCAGTGGTTGAATCAGATTAAAAGCCTGAGATTTTAATGTTTTTTTTAAATCTTCATTCACCATGAAAGCACTAGGACTGATGATAAAAGCTATGTTATATATAGAGTGAGAGTAGCTGTGGTACACAGTAACACCAGCTTATAAAAAAATCACATTGTATGGCTTTAAGGGAGCCACTAATCACTGCTATACTGTTCCCCAGTAGCTGGGATGCTCCTCAACTGTGATTGTACAACTTATGTTACAATTTTTATAAAGCATGCTGAGTTGCATGTCTCTCCGCATCAAAGATGCCATACAAATTGAGTTCATGATTATTATTTTCACACATTGACAAAAAAAATGTTTTATTAGGTTTATTATGCTCCTTCCTTTAAATACCCTGGGAGTACGTCTTACTGTCACCTTACCATCACACCCCTAATGACACCCTTCTGACTCTGGAAGGAAGGGGAATCATTTAGCCCTGGGCGGTGGCAACGATTTTTTTTCAATAACACCTTTCAGAACTGTAAACACAAATAGATGAAGCAGAAATAAGTGATATCTCTCGGTTTCCTCTTTTTTTTTTTTATTACACTGGTGTAACTGACATGGCTAATTGCTGCAGCAGTAGCTTGCACGCAAATTCCAGAAAACTGATTGTTGTTGCACATTGGAGAACATGACAGCTAGTTGGTTTTTGCTAATTCTGAAATGTTAATGCGCGGCAACAGGCGTGTGCTGATGTTAGCCTGAGGTTATCTCAATACCTGTCAAGGCGGCTGACGGTTCGTGAGATCAACAGGGGAGGTCTGCTTTACAGTGGATCTACATCACTGATGTGAGTCAGATTCAACCGTGTTACATATAGAAGTGATCTATATTACAGAACTGTAGAGGGGGGGAAAAGGTATGTTTTCTTTTTCTTTACTTTTACTATTGAGGCTGATACAAAAATACCTATGCGTTGCACAGATGAAAACAACAATCAAACTTGAACTAGCGAGCGCAAACGGAGGCACAGATAAGGCAGGTAGACTGGAGATGAAGCACTCGGTAGCAATGTTGCAGTCTCAGGAGACGAGCTAGTAGCCTGAGGGTGGATGGTGTAATACTAAACCTGGCTGCATGCAGCCTCCTGTTCAGTTAACCTTTGGGGAGATACTGATTTCTGATGCTTCACAGCTTAAGTTTACAGGAGGTCTAAAGTGAGTGGGTTTACATCAGAACACACACACACCCACACACACAACCACACACACCCAGGAGCCGGTGCCAATCAAACAGTAACACACACACAGACAGACAGAAATGTTCATATGAATCTGACGTTCCTTCACTGATGACACTGATTTCCATGACACAACTACAGCAGTTGCACATGCATGCCATCCGCGCACACAAATAGATCAAAGTGGCCACGAGTTGTTTAGTCAAAGCCTCCACATGTTTCCTCCCTGCGAATCTCAACATCTTTTTCTACAAGTCTTTTGCTTCTATAACTTCCAAAGCTCTTACATTTGCATGACGGAATATATGAATATCTCTGTCAACACAGAGACACTCACTGTCGTTCCCCACATCGTCTTTCGCTGGTCTGACACCTGTCACCATACAAGCGGCCATGCAGCTCGATCACCAGATCCCGACACTGCGCCCATTGTGACCAGTGCACGCGCTGGTCTTATACAGTGAGACACAATGTTGCTCGGTGGTGACTGGAGAGGACAACGAGGCTCTTAGTGCGAAGTGTGTGTGACTCAGTCAGATTGCTGAAGTGCAGACGGAGGCGATGGGCAGGCACGGGCCAGGCACAGTGCCTGCACAAACACACAGACAGTGCAAACACACACACGTGCACACGCACACGCACACACACACACACACACACACACACACACACACACACACACACACACACACATATAAAGACCTGTGGTGCAGTTGGCCGTGTAGACGCATAGAAGCTCCAGCACTGCCTCCATGGTGGGGTCGTCCAATAGGAACCAAGGCCAAAGAGCATAGAGAGCCTGTGTTAGGCGTGCATCTGAAGCCACCACCTACAGACACAAATACAAATGGATATACACATCATGCCCACACACACACAAATGCATAGAATAAGGCCCGCAAAACAGGCATGCACATGATTACAGATGCACAACTCGTTAAGGTAATAACATCTCAAAGAAACCGTGGTTTACACAACAGCAAAAACCCAGATGGCAGCAATCAACATAAATGCGTCAATGTCTTGGTGGGTGTGCAGGAGGAACATGCAGGGGAGCAGAATAATTGCAGGGCGAGCGCTGCAGTGGAGCCTCCCTGGCTATTTAGTCCAAGGTAACCACCAGTGACTGTGAAGCCACTTAGAAAATGAAGACCAGCTAATATACTTTGTAAGTGATTGTAGGTAAACGCCATTACAGTGTTAAAGAGGCTAAACTTGCTGAGACGTTAGCGGGGCCGTGCACATTTAGGCAAATCTCATTTACAAGGCATTTATGCTCTGAGGTTCCATTAAAAAACAATTAGCAGTGGGGAATTAAAAAGCAGACGCGCAGGCTCACTTTGCATTCATCGCTGCGGTAAAGAGCACTCCGCAGGATCTCCACAGTCAGCTTGATTCCCTTCAAACGGCCCTCTTCCTGAAAACGTAAAAAAGACAAAACAAACATCAAAATGTCCGAAGTTATCAACACAATCTAATGAACATTTAATGCTCAAAACAGCAATTTGATGTTCCCAATATTTATCCAAAAAGTCGTTAGAGTTGAACTCAGTTTGTTATTCTACCCAGAAGGGGGGAAGAACACAGGCAGCACAGGAACTGGAAATTTCCAGCCAGCCTCTGCTCACCTTTTTGCGGTGAGAGGCCTTGCTGGGTCGGACCGACTCCAGGTGGAGATGGGAATGAGTCTGCTTCATTTGCTCCACACAGCTATCAATCAAACCGGCTAGAAAACAGGCAAGTCGGAGGATCAGAATCAGATGGAATGATAACTTTAAATAACTTCAAAAAAATTCATTTTTTTCCAATCAGGAACCGGGTTTAAAAATGTTGGTTAACCTTAAGAAACCACTACATATGTGTTGTAGTTAATCAAAAGAAAAAGTAAAAAAAACGGTTTAGCAGACTAAGCTAGTCTGAGATTTGTGGAACTACCTTTGGCTGCGTGGTTTTGGGCTGTGGGACTGCACGCTAGCAGGGTCAACAGAGCTCTAGCTGTCAGCTTTTTTAAAGGGTCCTGATGGCTCCTCTTCTCAAAACTCTAACATCAACAGAAAAAGACGGATGCGTTGCACATAACCATCAACTCAACGAAAACCATCAGAGCTGACATGTGTGAATTATTTTAATAAGTTTAGTCCCAAGGTCTAGATGGACGTACCTGCAGTAACAGTTCACACAGTTGGCTGGCTGGGGGACCGTTCACGATGTCAGACAGAGCTGCTGCACACATGGAATTGGAGGTTACTGCCTCGTCACCTCGACTCTTCGTCTCCTCGGTGAAAATCGCAGAGAGGAAATGCAGTGCCACAGTGTGGAGGAGAGGATCTGCAAACTTCTCAGTCACACACAGTGATAATGTTCCTGCAAAGACACAAGGAAGGAAAAAAATAAACGTTTGTTTGAAGGAGAATACTGTTGGTTCCTTTT
This sequence comes from Scophthalmus maximus, assembly GCF_022379125.1. Taxonomy (NCBI): domain Eukaryota; kingdom Metazoa; phylum Chordata; class Actinopteri; order Pleuronectiformes; family Scophthalmidae; genus Scophthalmus; species Scophthalmus maximus. The sequence continues at coordinate 4,146,154 of NC_061535.1, forward strand.
AATGAGTGACACTCCAAAACAAACTGAATCACAGCAAGACAAAGTGGAAAATCCACTGTTTCAATACCTCGACAGCCGGATATTAGAGGCGGAGAAACACCCTAATCATTTGAATGCGTGAGCAGACACCCAGACGTGGTAAACATGTACACGCAGACATAAATACACACACAAAGGCTCAGCATTCATCTTTTACTGGACTCATCAGATTACCCTGCTGCGCCATTAATCACAGGGAGCGACAATCGGACGAGTAGAGGTAGTATACGAAGAGGATGCAATTATCTTCTCCTGGCATCTTTTCTAGGAAAGTTAATACACAGTAATGGTGCAACTAATGTGTTAATATGATGCATTTTTTTCTTTTAAAAAAAATGTAAATAAAAAAAAAAGAAGCTGCACAAAAACAAACAAGCTAATCCTGATTATTTAGCGAGTCGCTATAATCAGCATAATTACCCTCATCGTAGTAATTGGTATTTGAAGGAAACAAAAATGTGCCAAGATCTTGACTCCTGAAATGCAGTGGGTAAAAAACTCACAAAAACAACAAATGCAGACACAGGCTGCAAGTCACACGGACAACAACGTAAGTCTTTCCAGGGACGCAAAGAAGTGATGAACCTGGGTATGTTCCTTCCGTTTTTGCTCATTTTCCAAAAGCCGACTTCAGTAACAAACGTGTTTGTTCATTTGGTGCTTGGTTTGTATCTGCAGTGTGTTTCTGTAGTTGGTTGTGTTATGTATTTGCAGTGTGTTGTGTGTAGATGTTTTCATAATTTGCTTGCGTTTCATCTTTGTAATTTTAAGCTGTCAGGGCCACCATACCTAAATATGTTATCGCAAATTTATTATTGCATAAGTAACCTAAAATGTATGATTACACACATTTTGTCACTTTTACTCACACACGCACCCGTGCAAACAGAGCAGCGTATCGGTGTACCTGCAAATGTCCGCCAGCGTTTCCCCAGCGCAGCAGAGACAGATGGGTAAGCCGCCGAGCTGTCCCTCCTCACCAGAGTAGCCAGGAGCATAAACACGTCTGCCCAGCACAGACAAACCGTGTTCTGGGTACCTGCATCTGAAGAGGGGAAAGAGTGAGTCACACGCTTAATGACACAAGACAGCCACAAAGCCACACACAGATCACACTGTGGAGCACTCTGCAGACAGTGTGAGAATACACGTCTGTATATGGCTTGTAGCTGAGGCATTGCCAACGCCTGTTGTGACAGTAGTATATACATTATATAGGATAAGGGAAACATTTTAAATGTTTAGGGACTATTATTACCAATTTTACAGAGATTCTGACCTAATCCTCTGGTGTCCAGCATGAGCACTGCTACCAGAGTCGTCAACAGCTGTTTCAGGACGTCCAGCTCAGGAATCAGTTCCTGACTCACTGTGACACATGACTGCAGCAACTTAGAGAAGCTGGACAGGAACTGCAGTAGGGTGACAAACTACAAACACAGAAATTGATACATATTGAACAAAATGCAAGTACACATGTACAACATGAGAGAAAAAGTGAAAATGAGTGAGAGTTTTTGAAGCTAATTTTCCCTGCTAAAAATGAGTATGAGTTTGAGATTTTAAGTGGTAAGCTGTTATAACAAAATTTAAAAAATTAAAAAAGTTGAAAAACTCTTTAGAATGGTCTATCACAATGTTCTTTACCTGGCCCTTGATGTCTTCTCTCTCTCCTGGTAGTACGTTGGGTGAATTCAGCTCGTTCACACATTTCTCGATGGGCCTGACATCCACCAGACTGAGAGAGAGAGAGAGAGAGAGAGAGAGAGAGAGAGTAAACATGATGGGAAAAGCTTGTGTGTTTGCAAAAGAGTAGCTTGAGGGGATTATGGCTACAATTAACATGAACTCTCTGCTGAATAAAATGTACACATATTTATACATGATATATTTTCAATAATATTTATAATGTAACAGGCCTCACAGTGTTGATTTAATGTTAATTTCTTATTTACACTGACAAAAAATCCAGAGGATGTGACTAAAAACTAAAACAATTAAATCAGTAGGAAGCAATAATATAATATGCTGTGGGGTGAATATAACAACTCTTAAAACAGCTATAGTGTATATTTATTTAATATTTTCATGATTAACAAATTGGAGAGAGGGGGGTGTTTTGAAGTGCACCGAGCATGTGGCATCTTACCTGGCCAAGGCTGGCAGGAGCCAGTTGTGTCGAATGGCGCTGAGGGTGAAATCTGACAGGATGGACAGCAGATTAGTCAGCAGGCCGCAGTGGGCCGTCAGAAGGTCGGGCGTTACCATGACGACGGGTTCCACAGCTGAGGACTCGCCCTGCCGGGAGTCCTGGGAGTTAACTGACTCGCTGTTGTCTGTGTCACTCTGGCCTGCAAGACACATTAATAGACAGCTAACAGAGATGGTTCCCCAATGGTGCGCGCACACTGGTGTGTGAATCACGTCCCTGAGCCACATGATGGAAAATATCAAACTGAGGTCAAAATATCAGGGAATAATGTTCTACTGTTTAAATTGAACGTGTAACATTAAGACAAACACACAACTGTGGGGAATGTTTCCAGTTCATAGTGATCACTGACCACCATGAGGATCACTGCTTTGAAAGAGAAATAACGTGATGGTTCATATGTTATGAAGAACTAAACCATGCACGTGTACACCCACCCACACCCACACACCCACCCACACCCACACACTCTCTCTCTCTCTCTCTCTCTCTCTGTAGTACCTTGAGCCATCAGCCTGCTGGCAGGGGCATCATCCGAGATGCTCAATGAAGAGAAAGCATTAGGGGTGTGTGGCCCCGACCCTCTGATCTGTAATGGATAAAAAAGCATCACTTTGGACTTAATTCAGGGGTTTACTTGTAGGTTTTAGATATTCGAAGGTGCCAGAGCAGCTGCTGACCAAGGTGCTGGATGTAGAGAGGGAGCTGGAAGGTCTCCTTGAGTTGACAGAGGGTGCTGGTGGGTCGCATCTCCAGGACCACAGAGAGTTCTCTGAATCTAGATGAGTAGATAAACAAAATGACACGAGGACTAAAATGACATTTTATCAAACAATAACATGATTTATGGGTGGAGAAAAACAAAATTGGGGGATTTTTTAATTTAAACAACACAACCAATACAATTTTTTTCATATCCATATTATCAAAGCTCTAACATTTCTCTTTTCTGAGTTCCGTCATGAGCGAGATGAAAGAAACGTACCCAGTGACTCACTCTCCTGGGTAGCGCCACTGCTGGCAGGTTGGAGGTGGAAAGTGTACCTGCCTCGGTAACAAGCGGAGGCAGAGAGAGCCACATGCTGGAAGTACTGACAGTGGTAGAGCAGAGCCTGGAGCGCCGGGAGGCCCACCAGAGAGACGCCAGACACCTCGTCGTGGACACACGGGTGCTGGGAGAGAGGATGATGAATGTGGGAAAGAAGCAGAGATGAGGGCACAGTAAAAAAAACTGCTGTATCACCTCCAGGGACTCTCCACAGTGGTCAGAGAAAGAATTAAACACCATCCAGCTGCTCCACATTTGTCACTAGATCTATATTTTCAGCAGTTAGTTGTGGCAGTGATAAAGACCGGCCTTTCACATGTACTTTTATTGTTTGTTTTTTTTAAACCCCTAAATGACACTCATCAAATGTAAGAGTTTTGTTGTTTTCTTTTTCTACATGGCCTGATTTGATCTATATCCAATTGTTGCTTTTTAAAAACTAAAATAGTTTTCACCTCTCACAAAAAACACTCCCTTCACGAGTAAGGATGTTCAAAATTTAAGATGCTGTTTGTGTTTAGACTCAATCATTTTGGAAGCGAGTGCCGGAGGCCTAGAAACACCCCTGGTTTGAACTTTACATGGGTCAACAAGAGAGGAGAGGACAGTTAGGGAATGAGAGGGCAGGGAAAGAAAGAGAAAGAGAATAAGCAATGAAAAACAGTTCACGGTCTATAAAAGGCTGTCTGAGCTGCTGACCTGCCAGTCAGAGTCCTTGGCCTCCTCTGCGTTGGCAGGCATGGGCATCACCAGCAAGTTCTGCAGGATAAACGCCGCCTGGACAAACGTGTCAACAAAAGAGGCGCGCGCGCGCGCACGCACGCACACACACACACACACACACACACACACGGTCAAGTTAGACTCCATCAGCAACAGTGCCATCTGCCTGTATTTGACTGGTAATACATGTAACAACATATGTAATAGATGGGGTAAGCTATTGTCAATCATCTCTGCAAATATGAAAAAAAAACACCTAGTGGTCCCCATTTTGGCCAAGGAACTCCTCTGAGAAAGTTATTTATTTCCTGTGTACAAAAATAAAAATGGGTTGTTCAGACCATAAGAGAGCGCAATTGCCGTTCTAACACTGTACCTCTCTGCGGACCATGCTGCTCTCCTGCTGATCAAGCAGGATGTTGAGCAATGTGCCCCACAGACCTCCACTGATGTTCTGACAGCTCGCGCACAGAGCCCTGCATCCGCTGGGCACCGAGGACAGAGCTGCGCCCAGAGCCAAACTTGCAAACTTCACCTGATGAGAGAGAGAGAGAGAGAGACAGCGAGACACAGAGTTCGGTGAATGTTTGAGGACAGAGAGAGAAACAGGAATAGAAAGATATGGGACAGAAACCTGCACAATGTAAAGATATGTTAAAGTGTAAATACAAATTAATTTCACTTAAAGATATTTAGAAGGTAGAACTTGTCCGTACCTCTTGGTCTCGATCCACCCATAGTGGGATGAGCCAGGCCAAACCTAACTGACAGTTACTAGGCTCCTCAACAGCTGCCTCACCCCCCAAAGACCACTGGGATATGAAGTTCTTGATACAGAAATAAATGAAGAGTGAAAAAAAATGTTTTAATACGGTGCTGTATTGCGTTTGCTGTCTGCTAAGTACATAAACCTATTAACGGCACATATGTCTGTGGTCAGTTCTGCACCAACGTCATCAGAGCGACATAAGCCCCATGGACACTTGCCTGGTCCTTGTTTTCAGCCAACATCTCATGGGACAGGTGGAGCAAGCATATGACAGCGTTCTTTGTCACACCTTTCCCCATGAAGGACATGGAGTTGCCTCCCCACTCAACATAAAAAGAGGAGATCACCTGTGGAAAGGACACAGATTATATTGGGAATAACAATTTAAAAAAAGAATGAATTAAATAAAGAGCAGAACAGTGCAATCATATATTTCATTGTTTTCCATCCAAAATTCCTCATCCTGAACCTCCTCAACTGCATGTTGATTGTATTTGGTGAATAGCTTTTATTGATGTTGCTCCCAGTTTATGTTTTTTTTTTTCATTCGAACACCAAAGACAAAGTCAGTTGACTGAACAAAAGAGTTCTTGTTTCTGAGCTGGTGATCACCGTTCACTTATCATGCAACTCACTGCATCCAATAGAAAGATAAATACAGCAGAGACTAATTATTTTTTCCTTGATGCGCCATCAGGAAGTGGGACTGCGCTGGAGAGCAGATGAAGACAGAGGAGCCCAAGGCCTGCTGAGCTTGACGGGCACCGCAGAGCCAGAGGATTCTGGATGAGAGGTGGGTCAGACGCTTGGGAAGGCTGCAGTTAAAGAGTTAGGCATCTGATTGTTGTCAGAGAGAGATGGAAGTACAGTAGCTACCGGAGATGTTGATTGAAAGGGAAATTAACCTCTAGTCCTCATGTGATCTTGATTCATGCCCATTGTGTAAACAAAATAATCTATTCCACATGGGGGCTTCATTCCCACACACAAAAATAAAAGTACGGACACTTGTGCTGAGGACTGCAACGCAAGCTGGTCCACACTGTTACACTATTGTTTTATGGACTGTTGAACAGCTGAACAGACGGAACAGGCAAGCCTGATTAATGTCATCAGCCTCGCAGTGTGGCACATCTCATCAATGACATTTTTCATGTATTGCGATTCATGTCCCATAACCATATTTTGCTTGATTTTAATTAATTCCTCAGAAAGTTAGGTGTTTTTTTTTATCAGTTTTTGTAGACAGTTGCATCTCTGATGAGATGGTGCGAGGCTCGTATGTGCGCAGGCAACACGTGAAAATATTCACAATCCTGTGAGCACATGAGCCACAGACAAACACACATACACACTCACTCACTCACAAACACGCACCTCTAACAGCCCACTGAGATACTTTGAGCAGAGGGAGGGGGGCTCCAGGTCAGGGCAGTGGGAGCTCCAGCCAGGCTGGGCAGTGAGACTGACCATGCCCTGCAGTGTCCTCTCCAGGCTGGGAAGGCCATAGAAGCACGGGGCATCGGACACCCGCAGGCTCCGAAGCAAACAGACGGCCAGCTGGCTCTTGAAGGGGCCCGCTAGTGCCAAACACAGCCTGGACAGACAGGAACGTAACGAGTGAGAAAAGAGGTAAATAAGCGGGAACCAGACAGCAGGGGGGACAAGAGGCCAAAAGAAAGAGGAACTTTTTTGTGTTTGGCACTCGTTTTCTGAACGACTGAACTCGCAGCATTTCCATCAACAATTAGCTAAAAATAAAAACTTCCCCCACGAGTGGAAGGGTTTCTCCTGATATTAATCAACTTTCCATCCCCACAGGAAGTTTGAATAGTATTAAATTACATTAGAGTACATCCACCTTTCCGACAAACTGATTTTCTTTTATGAAGAAAAAATTATGCAGAGGGCAATACCATAGTAATAACAATAATAGTAGAATCCTGCCATATTGCTAGTAGAAGACGAGTGTTGGAAGGTCAGTTGTGCATTTGTGCAGAATTTAGTACTTTTAGCAGCAAAAAAAACAACAACTTCATATCTATTATGGTAAACTGCAAGAAAAACATTTATCTAACAAACTTATGAAGTTAAAAAATGCAACTTAAAACTGATTTTGACATTGTTGTTTCAAGTGAAGGTTGACATGTTTGTGTGTCAAAAACATCGTACCGGTCAGTGGTGTGCGTTAGGCGGAGGAGTAAGGTATTAAAGAAGCTGGTGAGTTCTCTCTGCAGCCTCTGGCTGACGTGGTTCTTCAGCTGCTCCAGTTCCCCTGTGTTTTCAGTTGAGGTCTGCTTCTCCACATCAAGCAGCAAACTAAGGAGGGACACCGTCTCCTGGAAGATTAATGGATAAATGGACAATAGTTTGGATTTAATGAGAGAATACTTCTGTGCTTGCCTTTTTTTTAACTCCATTGTCCTATACATGTTTCATTTCAACAACTTATGAATGCGTTAGTCGGTTTTTGTTTTCTTTTCATAGGCTATTATACACTGCATAACTGCATTCAGAAGAGTGTTCGGAGGGGTTTTTGACTTTGGTGGAATATATTGTATAAATAGGAAAAAGAAGAGTTGATCCGAAGACCTTTTTAAATTCAAACAATCTGGCCGATGGCAGGGAGGATAGGGACGAGGTGAATTTGTGCAAACACCTCTGTCTCTCCCCACAAAACTCGGGTGCGGAATTTCTTGCAGAGCGGTTGCACACTGAGTAGATAGTTAATTCAAGTGTAGGAAGCGACAGATGTTCCCGAAACAACTCAGTGATTACAGAAAAGTTGGAGCAGAGCAGAGCTACTCACCCCTACCAGGCATTCAATCTGAGTCTGCTTTAGCTGCCAGGGGAAGGCTTATTGTTTACACACACATTAATGAGAAAGCCAAGGTGAGACTGATTAAAATCCTAAAAGCGGCTCCCCCAACTAAAACAGTGCGCTGATTTCTCTCCTCCGGCAAGAATATGAATCCAGCTCTGTTTCAGGAGAGCTCGGGAAATAATCACTGAGGCAGGACGCTGTGAAACTGCTTTTCTGCTTTTATGAGAGAGTAATGCGTTTGGCTCGTCTGACGGCATGTAATGCATTAAAGCTTTGATCGCAGGTTTTGACCCTCTGTGCTGGAGAGGAGAGTCTTTTTAGAGCGAGGAGAAAAATACAGTGAACATGTAATTTGATTAATATTCCAGTTATATACCTATACAGTGCGACAAAAAAAACTTTCCACCAGCAGCAGAAAGAGAAAGAAAAAGTATGTCACACTATATATAGACACACGTATGAATCTATGTATGCAAATATGCCTGCATCAGTCAAAAGTCTGGCATATACACAAATATATTTATCACCATTTGTAAAAGCATGTCACTAGAAAAGATCATCAAACTTTACTTATTCGATGTGCCAAAACTAATAATGACAAGTATAGAAATAATGCAATAACTGGTTTGGAACAGACATGGATACAAAGAAAAATAAAATAAAAAGTAAAGCTTAGAAGCTGGAATAATTACACTATATCACACTGTTATCTGCATGAATAAATATCCTTAAATTGAAAAAGGCTGCTAAGGGGTATCAGTTAAGTTCCAGATGGGGAGAAATTTGTCCTTGGACCCCCCCTAAGTGAATATTTTATCTTCCCTATCTGTATAAATTGCAACACGTAACTCAACCGCAAAGACGCTTTGGGTAGATTTGTTTATTTCCAATGTAATATTACTTTTCTGCCGGCAAGCAGTGGCGTAAAATCTATTATATTTTTATGTATTTTCCTCAATGTGTGATGTTTTTAATCTGCGACAACAGATATGGGTGAAGCTGCTGCATTGGGTTAAAAGATAAGAAGTTCCTCAAATAGTGTTTCAAAGGTCATAGACCAGTGAGTCCTAAATTAGGATATATTTAGCTAATCTTGCTTTGGAAAACCATTATGGTTTTTTTCACAGTTTTTTCTTAATAGAGCACTATTCCAAAGGTTCTCTTCCATCATGTCCTACCCAAGTTCACCCAGTCAGTAGGCCCTTATCTTGGCAAGAGTTGTGTTGAGAATATACTGTATATGATCATGTATTTTTGAAATGAGCCCTTCTAGAATTAAAAGAGATCTCTGGCTAAGCTTGAAACTGAAGACATGTTCTGAAAATTTTGTTAATGGCCCTGACGATGACTGGAATGAGTTGGACAAAGGAATTGGTCATCAAAGCATACATTTTAAAATTAGTTATTAAACTAAACTAAACAAGTTTTTAAATTTAGAAATGCCTTGTCTTTGAGAAATTACAGAGACTAATATAGCTCAGGGAATTTTTTTAATACATGTGGGACATAAAAAGAGTAATGAGTAAATTGTAGGTAAGATGTAGCTTCAAAGTGGCATCAGTCTGTTTGGAGTTTGAAGCCTGTAAATATATATATTTTTTAACATTTTCAATAATAGTAACAGAGATATGGAAGAGCTAACACCCCCTGTATTTTAAGCCTGTGTAATAGTTCTATACGAACTTTTAATTGCCTTTATCATACTTATGATTTCTTTATGTTGTAATGTGAGTTTTGTCTCAGTCGTTTGCATTGTGTTAATAGAAAAAGCCTGGAGATTTTCAATGCTCCTGGGTCGACAGTTAATTCAACATTTGGGTTCGTATTTGTGGGATTTGTCAAGCAACCAACGACCTGGGTTCTTATCATCCTCGCAGACGTATCCATGTCATTTTAACAAGACACATTCTGTTGGAAAAAATCGATTTCATTTTGGAGGACAAGCTTCCTTTTGTGGAGTTCAGGGGAAGGAGAGAAAACAGCACCTTGGATCCATTGTATTTATTGATTTTAATGAGCTAATCTTATTAAAGTCTTTGCATCTTATTGCATCTAATCAAATTTAGCTGAATATGATATGAACGCACATCTGATTACAGCTTTCAGTGTTTGCCAAAGCAATGAGGGAGAAATATGTCGCCTTACAAAGAAATACTGCACTAATGTAGTGGGGCTGCACTGTGAAGCTTTTCCACGAAGTGACCTGCACCTGGTTGAGAAGCAGTTCCAGTATCCAGCGCAGATCCTTGTCGTCCGGGTCCGATGCAGACTCGGTGTTTATCTGTCTGAAGTAGGCATTCAAAAATCCAATAACGCCCACCAGCAACCTCTCATCCTCGACACAGGCCGGGCGAACCTGGAGAAACCTGCCGTGAAGGAAGAGACAAAGAGCATGTCAACAGGAGGGCAGTGGCTGAAAGGAAGATGCGCAATAATAACATATTCTAAAGTAAACACTGACATAGAACTTTTTAAGTTCTATCAACTATTATTTTCCCTGTTTTCCTCTTTGCTTTGTTGTTAAAGATTCATTGCACAGAGGAAATGTTGGAATACGATATATACCGCTGGAGAGGAGAAACCTAGATTATAGCAGAGGGTGTTTAAACTGATGGGATCAACAGAAATAATTAACATGCTTAACTGTACTTTCATGGATTAAATGTACTCTCATGGTTGCTCTTTTTTTCTTCATTATTTCTGAAGCTAAACATTGCATCACAACATTTTAATTTGTTGGGCAAAGATTTAGGATTAGAGCAGTTTTAAGGAAGAAAAGCTCATTTTAAAAACAAAGATTGTGATAAAGGAAAGCTAAATATATTTTTTCTTTAATGGTTATCAGAACTTTTGGTAAAAAAAAGAAGAAATAAATATATAAATCAGGACAATACCAAGCAGAAAAACAATGGGGAAAACGTACAGATCAAAAAACGTCCAAAATTATTATTTTTGTAGAATATATCATCCTTCCTCAAAGACGCTTTAACAATCATATCAGGGCACTGGAATCAGAAAAGGCATTAAATGCTATCAATACACGTCCGTTTTTCAAAATTACACAAAAGACAAAGCGATACTGTGAGCCATGGAAAAACACTTTGTTCACAGCAAGTACTGTTTTGTTCTACAGCTGCAGTAATAATAACTGCCGCCATGAAACCTTCCCATTATTTTCTTAACTCATTAACCTTATCGAGACATATTTACAAACTTGGCTATTAGCATGTGAAACTGCTGTAATTAAATTTCTGTGCAATGTACCTGCTCACTGCCGCCTGCCAACTGAGGGAGTGCAGGGTGCCCCTGCAGCTGTGGGTGGGGATGTGCGGGAGGCTCAGTCTGTCGATCAACAGGTAGAGGCTGAGCCTGGAGAGGGCAGAGGTCACAGAACTGTGTGCTGCTGCCGTGACGATGGCCTGGATGCAGTCCTGCAGCGCAGCAGGAAGGTGCGTAGCCTGCAGCGACAGGATCTGTGCTTCTGACAGCTTTAGGTCGGGATGAAATCTGTGGAGAGCAAAACGAAAACGACTAAAAGAATATATTCATAATCTGATGACATGACGACTGATGGGAAGTGTGCTGCATAAGCAGCAGAAGCATAAAGAATGCATTAAGAATCGCTTTTGATCTCCAATCTGGGGGGCTGAGGCAGTTATAAGTCATCCTGACAGAGTTGTTATCTGACAATTACTTGAGACGAGCAGAGGCAGCAACGATCATACCAGCTACATTTAAGGAGCTGTACTCGAGAAAAATGTCAAACTAAGTAATAAAAATTAAGGAGGGAAAAACCTTTTTTAAAAACTTTTTAAAAAAGACACAACATTATCACAATCAAAACAAAGTAGTGAGTCCAAGGAAGATATCTCTCAATTTCAAAGACCCCCCCAATGATAATTTAGTTCCAGAAAGATTTTAAACATCTTTGCAGTAATCACGCTGGATGAAACTGTGTGAGAGACGTTCTAATCTGTTAGAATTAGGCCAGATTAGAAGCAAATGGAGATGCTGAGCGTCCGAAAACAAATTCTGCCCTACAATTGTCCACAAGAGAGACCAATGTGTACGTGTGATAGAAGAGTCTGTGTCTTTGATAAAAAAAAAATGGAATGCAATGGAATTACTGTCTCGTTCAGTTTCACTAAAATTCAACATTTTGTGCTTCAAAACAAACCAAATATTACACAGTCAGCTAAGAAAAATACAATAAAACTTGGGAAAAATCTTAATAGATTAATCAATATACAGTAAATGAATAAAAAACTACAAAAAGTTAGAGTGTATATTATTATTATTGAGTACAATATCATTTTGTCTTGACTTCTCCAGGTTATCTTCCATCACAGTTTTTACATAATAACACAACATGACAATCTCTGGTAATAAGAGTAACAAACATGAAGGCTCTTACTCAGGATCCCCGGTGGAGATGCCGCGCAGCTCCTCGAGGAGGTTGTCTATCCCAGAATGCCATGCGGTGTTCCAGGCCACCTGCAGGGCTTGGCGGGCAGGGGCCAGGGTCAGGAGGCCAGAGGATGGAGGCAGCACACAGCGGTACGGGCTGACAGCGTGATGACTCGCTGCCTGGAAAGGGATGTTGTATCTGGGAGGAAAGTTAGAAGAGTCAAATGTTGTGATTATTGCTTGTCACATGTTGGTGATGAGGCCCGCAGCCCTTCAGAACTCCGTGGATCATTTTACCTGCGAATTACTGTCAGTGGCAGGGAGAACGGTGTGAGAGTCACATCTGCGCTGCGTTTGTCTGACCTAATATGACAAGAAAGGATCTAGTAAAACAGATTTCTGCATTGTTATTAGAAGCATAGTTTCAATCCAAGAGGGGAGAAAAAAATTACCATATCTCAATGCTGGCAATCTCGTCAAATAGCAGTAAACTCATGAGGACAGCGATCTCATTTCCACTGCTTTTGTTCTCCTTTAATATCAAGGATGCTAAAACAGAGACACGACATAGACAATAAACATAATAACCACACCCTAAATTTTAAATCTCTACTTCATAAATACATTCATAGGAATTTTACATTTTCAAATCTAATTAGAGAGACGGACACTTTTATGGTGACTCATAAAATGAGCTGTGCAAACATCACATTTGTAATGTTAAGAATCCTGCCACTTATTTTTGCAAACCTCTCAATAACACATATACAGGTAATCACAATAAAGACAGTATAATTTAAAAATGAGAGGCTGCCAACAAAGCCACAGCATTGCAAAAAAATCCAGACGATGTACTGGTGCTGAGGCGAACGGCATAGCAATATGCCACTTACTACAGTGTGACAACATGGTATGCTATGCATCAATGGATGCGTTGCCTTTTTTTTGGGGGGGGGGATGTGCCCTCGAGCTATACAACACAATATATAGCTGTTACTTAATGAGCTGTCTTGTCAATGTACCCCTAAGCAGTGTGAGGAGCAGGAGGTTGCGCTGCGCCAGGCTGTGCCTCAGAGACGGATCAGCGTACACCAGCTTCCTCAGGATACATACACAAGGCTCCAGCAGGCAATCCGAGCTCTGGGGAGAACAGCAACATACGCATTTGGATGTTTAATTTTAGGGAAAACACAAACACACACATACTCTCTCTCTCTTTTTTTCTCCTCCTGCTCTGTCTCTCACATATATAAATGCAAAGGAACTCTTTACTGTCACCCCAAATAAGCTAAACCCAACTTTAGTGCAGGATGCAGGCAGTGGAGGGTTGGAACAAATATAACCCGCGGGCAACTTTCTTTCACACACTTGTGAGCGGAAACAAGTCATTCTCTGTGGGCCCCATTCTTCCACCTACAAGGAGCCATATACGATGGATGATTACCCCTGTTAGCAGCTTCTGATTCTGATTCCCGGGAATGATCAGCACACTGCAGTAACTAGAGGGGAAAAACATCGCTGGTGATCAGGGCCTGTCTGACACTACTAATACAGGCCATTTCATCCTTCCGTCATGCACGCCTATGTGGGTTTCCACCACATCTCCTGGTTGCACATGAGCACATATAATATAGGACATTCAGTACACACATCGGTTTGTTTTTACCTTGTTGCCTTTGACGCTCTCCATAATGAAAGAAATGACTGTGTCTGTTATTCCGAGACTCTTCAGCACCGGGTGCATTGTTGTGTCTGCGGGAAAATGTGAGAACAATTTACTACACTGACAAAAAGGATTTGCATAATCTTCAAATATTTGCTCTCGCTGCTCGTCTAGAACATATGGTGGTAGAAAGGCACAAACTCTGTTGCAAATTGTGGTTTTCACAAAAGGAAACTATTTCTTTTGAAGGGGGATCTTTCACTCGTGTATCATACAAATGTTTTAAGTTGTTTCCAAAAGTACATCAAATAAATTCTACAATTCACGCCTTTGAAACTTGTTTTCATGTTGTTGACGATTCAGACGCTACGCATCATCATGGAACATCATGCTCAATATCCTTCTCAAATCAACCATAATGGGGATGGGACTTGTTCGGAACAGCGTTCTGCTCTTGTAACTAGTGACTGTGTTTCTAATTCAAATAGATTTATTTTTGGTTCTCCTCTTTTAGCTTTTGCGGCTAACTCACCTTGCAGCACAACAGACAGCTGTTCCGCAGCCGATCTTCTCAGAGAGATGTCGACGGTGTCTGAGGACAGGATACAAAACAGCTTCTCCACTGACTCCACCTAGCCAACATTATACACACAGAGTTAGCACTTCTTCATTTCTGTTTGTACACAAGTAAAGGCAAGTGTGTTCCTCTGACTCTGTATGTAGATTTGCACCTTGAGGACAGACTTGCTGTTCGTATCCAGTGAGATGTCCAAAGGATTTCGGAGGCAGTAGAGATTGGGCAGTGTGGACATCACCGCTTGATCCAGGTCTGGTCTGACTGTTTTAACTTCATCAGCGTTAGTTAGGTGGGGAGTCACTTGTTGCACTGCTGCTATTCTCACACTGTTTAGAGCAGGACATTTCAATGAAAATCACTAAAAACATGCTAAAACATTGTTTTATCTACATCAGAGCACCAATACTGAGTTGAAAATGTTACCGGCTGTTCCCGTTTTTTTTTGTTATTGTTTATTAATACAGCATCCAAATGACAACTGGTTGTCAGTAAAAGTGGCTGGCGAGGCGGACAAATCTATTATTAGACAAATTCATCCGTTGCCAAAATTTCAGAGAGCTTGTCTGCCGGCCAGTGTCTACTGTTCATTTTCCACCTTTATCAATATTCATGGCCTGGGACAGGATGCCTGTTCTACACAGAACTCTCTGAGCATTTAGATGACTTGATGAACACATCACCTGACAGAAAAAGACAGTGGTAATACATCCATCCCAAGTGTTGTATACACACACACACACACACACACACACACACACACACACACACACACACACACACACACACACACACACACACACACACACACACACACACACACACACACACACACACACACACACACACACACACACACACACACACACACACACACACACACACATCCCTGTTAATCACACACAACTGGGGAGGCGCACAACCCCCAAACAAACAAACACGCAGATACAAACACCGACAAAAGAAAGACTTGGAGTCCAAACTCACGCAGGCTGTTTAGTGAAGAGGAGTCGGAGCGCTGCTTTGAGCTTGGCTGTACTTGGAAACACGTCGTCTCTTGCCACGTCCGACGTGTCACTTATCAGCAGGACACAGTTACCCAGTGACTCTTCAGTGCCGACATAACCCTGCCACACACACAGTCAGACACGCACGCAGTTCTCAGACTGCCTTGGCAGGCAATGGAGCAAACAACGGGGAATTCCAGCGAAGCAGCAAAACAGTAAATAAAATATGCATCGCTCTGATTACGGGTGGTTTCATTTCGTTCTTGTTGACATGGCGGGCATATCTCTGAATGGCCTCCTCGAATTAAATCACACTTGACAGCCTAGTCAAAATCTCATGTATATTCATGACAAATTTCCAGGCTTTCTGTTGCCTGGAACTGAACAATTAATAAAAGCTTGTTTTGTTTTTTCTCCACCCAAAAAGGAAGCAATATAACACAGAATATGTAAATGAGAGAATGAATAAATTTTTCTCACTGGCAGCTCAATATGCAGTCTTTGTGGCCCAAGAGCGCTTAAATTGCACTTTTGATCGCAGTTGCTTTGATTGCGCAGAACATACCCCCCCGCTCCATTAACATAACGTAATAAGTTCCAAACATGATGCTGCTTTATGAGCTCTGCAGTTGCCAGTACAAATAAAATGAAGCCTCCACAAAGAGCACAACACCTGTAATATAGGCATGACCGGGTAAAGTGCCTCATTGAATCTGTCCCAGGCGGATGCTGTCATCATCAATCGTCCCTTGAGCAGGAATAGCAGGATATCCTTGGCAGCGACATTCACCTATAATTCACAGGTAGAGTGCTGAATTCACAAAGGCACTGCTCATGAGGCATTTACTAACAGGTACTGTAAAGGACAGAATTTCAAACATCTAAATTACGTGACATCTGTGACATTTTTGGCGTTATAACCTTAAAGTAATGTAAAATAACTCTAAAAAAAACTTAAAAACACACAATGACCCCAGTACCTTTACCCTAATGCGTACCTGTATTTTAATGCATGTATTCTTTCAAACTAGAATACATGCATCAAACTACTAACATAAACTATCATATTATAGAACATCCATAATGAGGAGCAGAACAAAGAGAAAAAAAAGATATATATATATATATATGTAATATATACAAGTACCAAGTATAGTACACTTACTTTTTCTGCAGAGTCCTGAAGTCCAAAAGCGCTGATTTCATAGAGCACCCTGTAGTGGAGAAGGAAGTTGACTCCATCACAGGATCCTTGTTCCTGTCGTGACACATTCTGGATGCCAACGCTGTCCTACAGGTTAATGTTATCACACAAAAGCACACCATTAAGCGTCGCTATCCTCTCACTTGCTGCACGACAGCTCCAATTCACTTTAAATGTACTGTAGCCATGCACTCTAGACAGTGCTTGGCAGGATAAAAAGGAAGAAAGTGGGGTTTTTTTTTTAAAGCACACAGTTGAAGAGTCATCCATCTTATCTACTTATGGGCGCTCCCACCAAAAGAGAATCCACATTATTACACTGGTGTATTTTAGCCATGAGACCTGTTCACTTATTTAAACAAATTTAGGAAAAATGGTTTGCTCTGACCTTGACCAGGTTTAGAGCGCATGTGTAGGTTTCCGTCTTAACGGGCAGTAAGGGATGAGACAGCAACTTAAGGAGCAGTTTCTGGCTCTCCGTTTGGAGAAGCGGACTGGGCTGATCAAACTTCCATCTAATGACAGTGGACCAAAATAACAAAGCATGAAAAGGATTTTAATATTTAGACAGTATAAGAAGAGACTTACTTTACATTGCAATAATCTAGGATTTTTTTTAAAGATCTTACAGGTAAGAGCAGATGTGAACACATTCCTTGACGATGGGTAAGTGCTGGTGAAACGGGAGGCCGTCGATGGCTAGGTCTGCCAGCTCCAGTAACTCCAACCAGTTCTTTTCTCCCTTGATGAAGAAATAAATCATGGAATAATTCTATAATGCTTAACGGCTGTGTGCTTATTATTTTTGCCAAAAATGGTTTAAAGATATGCGGGCCGTGTGTCTATACCTCAGCTTCAGCTTCCTTGAGAAAATTGCAGGTGGACTCCATCCAGAGGGCGGCGCGGGTCACCCCCCTGTAGAGGTCATGGTGGTCAGAGTTCACCTGCTCCAAGTACGCTACTGCATTCTCTTGCACGCTGGGTAATAAACTTCCCAATGATGTGTCCAAGCATAGGTGGAAAATGGCTGTTGCAGTGCTTTCTGGAAGATTGTCACCAGCCTGAGCGAGGAAAAGAACCTTGAGTTCTAATCTGTATGAAGTCACATAAAGTAATGACAGGTTTGGTCAAAGAGGCGCAAACACACACACACCTTCTCGGTGGGGAGGATGGTCTGTAGGAGTTTAATGGTGAATATGGCAGTGCCCATGTAGGCCATTCTGTGGTGAATCTGAGAGCTGTGAGGTGTGTCTGCTCGATGGCTCTGATGGTAGCTCAGGATATCCCCCAATAGTTCCATGAAGGCTTGCAGCTTCTCCTTCTAAAATACAGACAGACAGAAATGTAGACAAAAGAAATACACAAACACACCAGCATGCGCACGAGTACTCACATCCCGTGCATGCTCATATTCACAGACACACGCTGACGCACAGCTGCTGGTTGGGAGCCAAGAGAAAAAGATGTGTTCGTTCCAGAGGTTAGGAATTGAATGTAATCAGATTTCAGAGTTATTTTGGGATGAGATACAGATCTCAGTATGAATAAATTGGGAGAATCTATTCTCAACCACTTTATTCTGAGGGAAAAACATACAATAGGGGATAAGCACCAGCAGGGGGCAGTAGATGCCCTGTGCTTTGCTGTGGCTGGCATGAACAGTTAGGCCCATTCCCAAAGGGAAAAACCTAGAGGTCTGGCACAGGGAAGCTGCTCTCCACATAAAGATGACAAAACAGTTCTCAGGCTGCACGACTCTGGGCATGTATTAAACAGCAGAGGGCCAACAGGGGCCTGAGCTTGACAAGTGTATAAGTCCCCCTGCAGAGGAACATACTCTTTAAACAGTCAGGGAGGATAACAAATGATTCTGCAAAAAAAAGAAAACAAAAACACACACACCAATTCAACACAATTCATTGTGTGGACTTTATACACACAGTAAATGAAGTAATTTACTAAACCAACAATTCTGTGCTTAGATAAACCCAAGGGGTACAGCCGAGAGGTGTGCACGTATGTGTTTGAGAGGCTCTTTGTAACCGGCAGAAAGCCTTTGTTACCTTATATAATTCATTCAGCTCGCACCGTATGCCTGCGTGTCTATGGCAAATTGTCTGGCGGCCAACCCAGTCTCCCCCCCCCCCCTTTTCAGTGAAGTGTATCCATTCATCTACATAAGAGGCTGTCTAAGCCGTGTTTTGACTTGCCAGCTCCATCCCCACCAGGCTGCGATCGTCCCAGACCAGCTCGCAAACGCTGTCCCCAAGCAGGGGGATGGCGTCACACAGCAGCTCCAGAACGCGATGGAACACATGCGAACCCTCTGAGAAACGAGAGAGAAAGAGAGCAAGAGCGGGAGGAATTTTTTTTTTTTCAAACAAGATCTAATCATTGCTGATAACACAGAGTGGATCTCAAATGAAAAATAAAACTACAAAGACTTCTACCTGTCTTGAGAAGAGGTATAGCATGCTCCATGATGGCAACAGTGAACTGGGCCAAAGTGAGCTGCTGTAACTGCAGCTCCAGGACATCTTCCACACCCAGGTCGGGAAGCTCCACATGGGCCGAGTCTGCAGGTGACTGGGGCGTCTGAACGGGGGCCTGGAGTGCAGCTCCACCTCTGTGCGAGCTGCCACTGGGTGAATCGCAGACAGGAGAGGGAGACAACTGTAAATTCACGATCTGTGCGTGGACCACTCAAACACAAGGAATGACGTATGAGCTGTACAGGGATGGATCTTAAAAACTGAACATGCCATCACAGGAATAAGAAGTGATTTTTCAACAATGCAGAGAAGCCGCTAGAGGGCTCCTGGTGTTATTCATATTTAGGAAGAAGATTTAAATCCTCAATGCTCTCCCTCGCAGTGTTTTATCTTCATGTGCGGGTTGCTGGTGTCACTTGCAATTTTGTCATTATCAAAGCCACACACAAAAATCCTACTGTGCACAATTTTTCAAAAAGTATAAGACTCTCTTGTTAAATGTAAGGCCTGATGAACAGAATTTACTTCAGTACTGAATAAAAAAAACAATAATTTCAACAAGCGTGGGACATATTCTGACATAATATCACTTATGCCTCAGAAGTGAGACAGAAGCCACGTAAGTCTGTGCTCTCACTCAACATGATTGCTAAAGACATGCGGAGAGAGTAATGAATGTTTTTCTTTTTTCACCATTTTCATTTATTTACATGGCAGAGCTGTACACACCTGTTGGACGCTGCATCTCCGTCTTGGCCATCACCCCTGGCTCTTTGGCCCGTGCGTCCCACTACAGAGGGCCGGGGCGAGCACTCTACACCCGGGGAGGAGGCCTGGGAGCGCTGGGTCCCACGAACCTCCTGGGAGCAGGAGAAGGAGGAGTTCTGGGACACTGGGTCTATCAGTCACACAACAGAGCAACAAGCACATAGTTGTATGATTAATGCAGGAAGGCTAATTAAATGTGGTGCTGTTAAAATATCCCCCGTGTGAGCAATTAGTCAGAAAGATTAGATAGTAATAGTTGTATAACAAATTTTAATTTCTTACATCTAATCAAATTAGAATAAAAATGTAGCTGATTAAATAAATGTTCCGGTGAAAAAAATGTAAAACAACTGGATTGGATTGAAAATAATTGAAATGATTGTCTTCTGAATCGACCAGGTGATTGTTCCTTTATAATATAAGAACATACGGTATGTATGCAAAGAAGATTAGCATGCAAAAACAATTCATCACTACTGGAATCCCCTGACATTAGCATTGAAAAGAAACTGGTGAAAAGATCTGCATATCTAACATAAATCATGAGGCGTGCTACCATGCTTTGTAGAGTAGAAGCTTGGATCTTGATGAAAGCGCAGTCTCCTCCTCAGCCCCGCACAAAGCTGCCGCAGGCAGGAGAGAGCCTGCGAGTGGAGGAATCTCGGCTCACCTTTCCCAGAACCCACCCTCAACAGGGACAGAAGGCTCTGGAAACACAGGATATCAGAGGTGGTGTATTACTGTGAATCAGGAATATGAAAAAGGTTTTAAAAGATTAATTAACTACCAGTAATATCCATTAAGGATATTGTTGTAACTGGGGAAATATTCTGGCTTGTTCACAAAAATAAAAAACAGAGGCCAAGCTGTGAAGAAAAATCCACAAAAACTGTGTATAAACAGGACCGCAACTCAGACAGTGACGGAAAAGTCGTAATAAAGTTCACTTAATAAAAAGGGCAGGGCGGAATTGAATTATTGAAACAGCAATTTGGTCCGAGTTCAGATTTCCTGCCCTTTGTAGCTAATAATGTCATGTCTCTAAATCCAAGTCTTTTAATTTCGCTTAATTGCTCTAGTAACTCAAAGAAGGGGCGAATAAAGCCACGAGAGGAAAAGTACTTTACCGTAGTGTTTTGTTTTTCATGAGGAGACTGCTGGGTGACAGTATGCTAATCGTGCCCTGAGACCAACGTAATATAATGCAGTGCTCTATTAACAAAATAGTAATGTTCACAGTGGCTCATTGGAGCAAAATGTTGCCTCCTCCAACACACTAAGAAAGACTGAAATTACAGATGCACAATTTTTTTGCTGACATAAATACGGTTTTTCTAAACGGGGAGAGAGCATATCTGTTGAATGACCCTGTGTTTCAGGTTGCCCCGTATGAGTTCAGTTATGGTACACACTAACTATACACAAGCACAACTTCTACTTTAGGATTTCTTAAATTCCTCCAAAGCCAAAAAAGACCAGCATTGACCACCTCCTTTTGTACAGAATCCCTGATTTTCAAGAAAAAATGTTCCACCAAGGACTCTGAGGTATATCGGGACACAACTCCACTGCCTGCTCAAGCACAGTAAAGCCCCCAGAGGCCTCCACAACCTCCTGCAAGATCAGGGACAATGCATTATAAATTGGCGTTTTTGTTCAAGGGCGCTATTTGACAGGTTATTATGTTGACAGTGGCCAGAGTGACCATCCCATAAATCCATTATGAGGTGGTCACGCTAGCCCCTCAAAACAAAACACAACATCTAATTGATGTGCGCATACGAATAACAGTTGGAACTGTTGAAAATCAGGAAAGAACAAACAATCTATTATTTTGTCTCTTTGGACACCCATACTGAAAAAGTAAGTATTTTCCATCAGATGAAGGGATCTGTCATGAACGTAGGCTTTGCCAGCATTTTAACTGACAAATAATAATACAGCTTTTAATAAATAAATACAAATAATGACACTGATGCCCTTCTAAAAGGTACAGTACATTCAACAACGTACATAATTAGGAACACCCTACTAACGCCCGGTTTCTGCTTTGCTCTCAAAACAGTCTTGGTTCTTTGTGGCATGGTTTCCACAAGATTCTGGTTCATGTTGACATTTTTGCATCGCATCAGGGCCACTGATTGTTAAGCTTTACTCAGTGCGAAGCTGACAAATCTGCATGGTGCATCCATTAGAAGAGGGTAAAATGTGGTCATAAAGGGATCCAAACGATCAGCAGCAATACTCAGATTGGCTGTGGCATTGAAACAACGATTGATTGGTATTAACGGGGCCCACAGCATTACACCATCAGCCTGGGACCCAAGTCAGGTTGGGTCCATGGATTCATGCTGTTCATGAAAACTTCTGACTCTACCATCCACCTCAAGGCTGGATGAATGAATGTAATGGATGTGCTGCTCATGAGGTGCTTCTCTGCTCACCACTGTCGTAAAGAGTTTTTGAATGAGTTAACATAGCCTTTACTTACCAACAATCAGTCCAGGGTTACAGTCAGGATACATTTTTCCACATTCTGATATTTGATGTGAACAAATCTGATCTATATTTGCTTGATATCGTATTTTCAAGACTATCTGTGTTGTTTTTCACCAAGAACGTGGCAGTGTTCGGTACCTTTACAATACTTGGCCTCTGCAGGAAGATCTCGGGAGGAAAGTCCTGCATGATGACATCACACAAAAGATCACATGTGGTCCGCACCATGTTTGGGTTGTTGCTCCTTAGGGAACTTTTTCGAAAAGAATAAAGCAGTTAACTGATGATCCATTTCAGTGAGACATTTATTATGATATAAGTTTGAGACCAGAGTTGTGTCTCACCTCTCATTGGATGAAAGTATGTGTCTGTCTGTATTTGTCAAAGTCAGCCATGGAAACACAGAGAACTTCAGACATCTCACAGTCTCATGCACTGTAAAACAAAATGAAGATCTCAGGGGGACATATGATACTTCGCCTTTGGGGGAAAATAGAAGGCAAAAATTCAGGATTCAACCAAGCACATTGCATAATATCCATACATGCTTTCAAAATTACTGGTACCTGGGATCTTGTGAGGTGGTATATCTTTACTGGCTAGCATTCTCTTGTGGAAATAGCCCATTTTAGAAAAATCTTCAGGTGGAACAACTGTAGGGGCTGAAGAACAGATAACCGATTTGATGCAAAGTGTTCCATAAATTGCACACATTCAATCAGAGAAGTAAAATTGCAATCTATCTACCTCACCCTCTCTTCCCAACATATAATTATGAACATGATTTTGCAAAAGACAGACTCTAACCACAAACAAATATTAGGCTCAACTCTGAACACCTGTTGGAGCTGTGCTATGTGGTCCGTGTGAGTAGACTGTTGTTTTACTGGGGAGTAGATCGGGTAGCTGGAACAGCTGGTCCAGGGTTCCGCTGATGACAGCTCGCAGCCTGGGCTCAACGTTAGGAGCCAGCTGAGTGAGGAAGTCCACGGCCCCGACGTCTCTCAGCATCTGGGCTGCACTAGGATGCTTGGGAGACAAAAATGACGGGATAAATAGTCATGAAAATGGAAAATACTTTGTCCAGAGTGGCACCATATCAGCAGTTAAGAATGTGAATTGGCATTTGAACGACACTGGGCGGGCATCATTGCATTTATGCCCCTGTTAATGGTCATTGCAAAGTACACTGTGTTTATGGGTTGAGCACAGAGGAATCATGTTGGTGCTATATATTGGAAAAAGGGAAACATTTATCCCCTATTGACTCGCTGATAAAAGTCTGGTCAGTGTTGTGAAAGGCTCAAACCAAAGCCAAAATACATTTACAGCTTAACGTTCTATTTCCATTTGCCACATTTATTTATAGGAATCGGCTGCTGAATACACTTTTCCTCTCAAACCCACTGCCCATTCACAATGATCTGCCACTCAGATATTTACTCATCTAACCTTCGATAAGGTTGTGAGCAGCTCCAGCGCCTCCTCCTGCATGGGCACCTCGGGGAAATTGAACCACTCCAGCAAGTACACAAACAGCATCTTCTCTTGGACAATGTCAGAGACGGAAATCAGGGAGTGGTCCAGCTTGCACACGATGCTCTTCAGCGCTCGAACTCGTATCTCCACCAGCGAGTGGCCTGCGGTTTACAGAGAAAAACAAAGTGTTGAGTTGGAGGGAGGCATTGAAGCACGATTGACTGTAGCAAAGTTTTTTTTTGCTTTTGAACTAGCTAGTTAGCTCGTATTGAGTTGGAAGTGCAGGGAACTTAGCTCAAGGTTAGCGTCAACAGTTAGCTACATATCATACACACATAACAGCTGGCTAACAATTCACTGTTAGCTAACGTGCAAGCGGATATCTTAGCTACTAAGTTAGCCTACCTATTTTCTTTATAAGGGGCGATAACTCCATGTCCAGTGTATATTGTTTTAAAGAACACTTTCTAAAAAGTAAAAAAAGAAGCTCCAGCATCAACTATCACGAATTGTCAGTCTGGTGTCATGTCAACAACGTCTGCTTGTGCCCGGGTTTGTTTTCAACGACCGCGCCAGCGTCACTCCACTTCCGGTCCGGAACCAGGGTGCGTTCAAGAGGTGCAACTGTGCAGCGTTGTTACCCTCACTGCAGACACGCGCCTCTAAAAGGCCCTTTTACACTATTGTATCTACATATACAACGTGTACATGTAGATACACTGGTGTAAGCACCAAAAAGAAAAATAACTCTTCAATTCTATTGCATTAATAAACAGCGCATAACTTTTACTAGAGATCTGCACTTATTATATTTATAAACAGTGCAGAACTTTTCATAATGATATACTAATCTAGCCATTTTTTTTAAACCAACATGCAACAACAAAGATCATCAGAGACCACACGCTGCATAAAGGTCAAAACACACATAAACAAACAAAAAGGCCTCACATATTCCAAGTACATGCTGCATTCACAAAGCCGAATAGCAATTATAAAAACCATCCAAAAAGCATATGGTAATTATATGTGGCTGGCACCTGGCCCCCATCAGTCCACCTTTGTAGTGCAAGATGTAAAACTTGCCGCATGACTCGCATAAGTGTGCCACATGGGAGTGTGCACCACTCTCATCTGATCTTTTGAAATATTATGTAAACATTTAAAAGCAGGGTTTTTTTTCCTGACTAGCATCATTGGTGTTTCAAGGCATGTTTCAAAATCAATGAAGGTTTTTGCATTGAGTAAAGTTTGGACAGTAAGCCACGTTATCTTGTCATTACACTAATCTTCTCAAACATTGACGTTCTCAAAAACCAGATTAGATGTGCATCACTTCTTAACACAAGTGCAGGCATGAATTATTTCCATACACTGTGTGTAAATGAATCTAATTGCACATGATCTCACACTTGAGATGTGATGTGGATATGATCAGCTGACAGGGTGATAATTAATTAATTTAGCAAATGATAATTTGAGCCGACAATGATGTGATCACACAGCTTTTGAGGAATTCAGGAGGGATTTCATCCCATTAATAATTTGCCCATGAACTGTGTGTTCTTTATCACCTAGATTATTTAAGAGTTTGAGGAAGGGAAAAGGGAGAATGAAGATTCATACTTTCCTAAGTGATTGTTTTACCACAGCACATGTAGGCAAATTTGTGCCCACATGTTCCCCTCCAGTTTCTCCTTAAGTTATTTCAAATTTAGATACAGCATTTTTCTCACAGACTCTGACAACATCACTTATCTATCCTTGCTCTAGAACTTCATATATCAAATTTAATGCATAGTGAGCCAAATATTACAATGCAAGATGCTGTTATATAGCTGCACCATGACACTAATGGAAAATCATTTCACACACATCCCTTCAGCTTTGTATGATGTGCAGCGTTTGAACACCTTTGCATCTTGACCAGAATCTAAAATAAAGTTCGATGGGTTGGAACAAAGGTTGTCAGCACAACACAAGTGATATTGATGTACCTGCCAAAGGCTCCATTGACCTGTGGAGGTTAAAAATGTATTCCTCTTCCCCTCAGCACCTCATATAGTATATAGGACTGAGTTTTATGAAGGTCTTTGACATTCTAGAGACGTACAACAAGAAAATAGAGTGAGAGCTCTGGCATGCAAACAACTTCGGAGGCCTTCTTCACCTGAAAGACGAATACATACAGTCGCCCTTATTCTGCTGTCGAGTCTGCTCCAAATGGTACATCACACCATTCTTATTTGACTACCACTGTGTGAATTCATTTGTTAGAATCTGCAGCAGACGAGAAGAGAAACTACACTATGAATAAATGAAAACATGGAGTAAAGTGTACGTCATATAGAATCTCAGTGTGTCTCTTAGTGGGAATCATGCCAAGTTAAATACTGTGAAGCCAGATTTACCCTTAAAACCTCCCAGTCTCTGACTCTTAAAACTGAGTCACTAATCTTTTGATGTACATTTAGTTTTGGGTGAAATTTGAAGGGGGCTATGCTAGTAGTTTCTTACATACTAGCTTAAAAAACATGGAGTAAAATCACAACACATCAGGGACTGTACAAAAAAATGACATGTACTGCATAGTGCATAGTGGTAAAGTGAACCGTTATGATCACTGCATATACTATTTGATTCTTCATTTTAAAAAAACAACACACTTTTAACCTCCTCTCCTTCTCTGATATTTTTAGCACTTTCGTATGACTTAAGAAGTGATTATAAAAAGAAATAGAAATAAGCCATGTATCACAAAATGTTTAACAACACCTACTGGAGACTGCATAAACATTGGTTGTTCCCTTATTGCTTTTTCATGCATAAAGCAAGGTCAAATCAGCCAATTATTCATATCATTACTGTAATTGTCCAAAAATCCAGCTCTCCATATGGCAACAAAACGCAAGAAGTTACTACCAGAATTAATAATAATGTGAAATCAAGGGTGACGTTATAACAAACTCAAAGAACTCGAGCAAGCACGGACTCGTTGTTCATCACTTTAACCAGGCAGCCATTTGGACCGAGCTCATGTCTGTATAGCTGAGTCATTACATTGTACACAGGTGATGTAACAGTAATTAATGCATCTTCGATGACCTCTTAACTAAGCAGGGGAAATTATATGAAGGGCTGATTTAGCCATTGGTCACGCCTTCATTTTTAAACAATGCAAAAAAAAAGGAATCTGCAGGAATCACTCCGAGACACCATCCTTGCCATGACTGCTCAGGCTGCATTTTGAGGCTAAACCCTTGTTATTCCTCAGTCACTCCTGAAGCGAAACTCAAGTGGTCCCAGTGGCCCCGTCACTGTTTGACATGTCTGCTGTAACCCGTCTTCTGCTCTGCTGCAAGTGTTGAGGACGCGAAAACCTCCCATCGGTAAAGGAGTCAAGTCAAAGGACTGAGTCGGACTGAAGCGAGTGCAGACATATTGTGCAAATAATTTATGGAAATTAAGATGAAACATGGTGAGCCTCCCCACATGTAGAGGTATCTCATTAAACTGTGCGGCCTGCTCCATGGGTACAATGCTCCCTGTTGACTTGAGAATCAGTGTTGTGACTGGTGGTTACATAAAGTCTGATTCCTTTGGAATGAATGATCTTGAGAGACAGAGAGATGCTCCAGAGGCTATGATAGGATGTGCTCTATTGTGTTTGACAAAATCCTTTTAGAGTTTTCAGAGGAAGATTTCATGTATGTAGCATCTTATTATTACCATCCCGTTTGTTTGTCCGCAGATCACTCAAAAACTATACTGAATGGATTACCACAAAACTTGGTGGAACATGGGCCAAGAAAGAACTCATTACATTTTGGGGTGGATCCAGGATTTTTTCGCCTTCCTTTTTTGCTCAATACTATACGTGTTTTTGTTGTTGTTGTCTTCTTACATTTTCACAAATTTCAGAGGGAATAATAGATGGATCTTGATTTTAAAAAGAATCTGGCATAATTAGGGGACTGATATCTACGAGCAAGTGGGATTTGGTGCGGATCCAAACAAAAATCTGAAAATACTGAGTGCCATTTCAATAAACTATTTTGTCTGTTTATCCTGTCATAACAAAACAGGGAGGTTTATGCCCACAGCTGAATGTTTACTCATTATTACTGTCTGGCAACAAATATCAACCAGACTAAAGTTTGTTTTGTCAGGTCTAATTTCGCTTCTACAAAAATTGCTTCTGATGTCCTCGGTGCTATGTCCATGAGCTGCCACCCGACCCCCTCCTTTTTCACCAGCCCCTGCCTCCTGTGCCAGCGCATCAAGTGAAGGCGGCCTGATCAACCTTAATAGGGCCTGGTAATTAGAGTCTTTGCATACAGCTTGTCTGCACGCAGCCGCCCTAAGCAGGTTGGGAAAGGGCTGCCATACACTTGACAGGGTGGAAAAAACAATGTAATGTTCGGTATATGGTCCAAATTAGCCTGGCAGTGGTAAACACAATCTACTTTAAAACAATACTGACACTAATTAGGGCAACCAATGTATCATTTCAGAGTTCAAGTTTTAGATGCTGTATCACATACTTGAAAATACTCAAAGAGTCAACTTGATTTCTCTGGAATACAAATTAGATAGACCTTCCCGTATTAAAGCTAAGCAACCATAATTAAGGGGGAAAAGTGTAATGGCTGATATTTCAACAGTTAGGTCAGGTTATATTCTTCATTTACACTGTATGGAGTAAGTCACAATAAAACAAGCAGGCAACAAACTATAAAGAAAGCCTTTTTTGCTCTATAATCTATACCAGCAAGAAAGAAAAAACAGTTTCGATCAGCAAACGGAGCAATCCGTTTCTGAATATGCTGGGAAAGAGTAGAAACAACTGGGGTGTTAATACATAACACAGGTGAAACAAAAAAGCTGGACATATTGTGTCTGATCCTATCCCTCGGGAAGACGCAATAGGGCTGCCACAGCAACCAAGGACATTTACAAAAAAGGCTTTCGCACCAAATGCAAAAAACTTTGTTAAATCCATAACCAACATATGAACATGAACACTGCACTCATTGTGCTGGCGATAGTCTGAGGCCATTATATGCCTTGTAATGTCTTATTCATTTCTTATTTAAGTTGAACTTCTTGCTCAATGTCTGCCCAGCACAACCACATCCTCTTCTGGTTTAAATAACCGAGCAGCCCCATTAGAGCAGTCACAGTAGAATGCTGAGCTCAAAATCATTCAGTGATGGTAATATAGGGAGTGCCGAGTGACACTGCCCCCAAGATGTTGCACTTAGTGTGATCAAAATGACCTCTAAACTTGAAAGTTAGAAAATGTATTTCCAATCACACACAAATGATCATTTGTATTGACGTTTAAAACAAAGAAAAGAGGAAAAAGGACCGACTATTTATCGGCAATATGAATATTTTATCTGTGAAATAATTTGCAGGCAAGGTAAAATTATTGTGCTTAGTTTTATTTAAATTCTTTTTTTCTTTTTTTAAACCATGCATGCCTGCTCTCTGTGTCAGGGGTTTCGCGTGTGTGCCTCCGGGATGGGGAACTCGCCGGAGCAGCCTCGCCTCTGATTCGCTGCATCTCGAATCAGCTCCCATAATTCAACAGGCAACAAAGGAAGAAAGGAAAGAGGCCGTGAGCTACCAAGTGTTAGCCAGCCCGGGCAGACCTCTCTGTGTGTCATTCTAGTCGACCATGTAAACCCCGCTACGTTTTTGAGACGCGCCGAATGTCCGGCCAGACCAAGCGGTTCACACTTTAGTTCGGGAGCTGACCAGAGGGAAGGTAGCGGTGATGTTCTCGGCGGTCAGCGCTAACAGAGCTAGCTAGCTAGCTAGCTAGCTAGCTAGCTCACGGGCTCAGCTAGCGAGCTAACGTTAGCCAACCAATCGTCAAGTAGCGAACCCTTTTTAATGAACGCGCCGCACAAGACAGGCGCCAACGCACCCGGGCTTGTTTTGCTGCGTAAAGCGAGCAGGTAAAAACACAAAATACCGTGCACGTCTTCACGACTGTGTGTTTACACATGACTAACGCACCCTGGGAGTAGGCGAGCTAACGAACTCACTGGTGGTTAGCCGCGCCGTGTTAGCATACAAGTCGGAGACAGCGTCTGTTGAAATCGGCGTGCTAAAGTAGATGAGCTCATTTCGACTCGTATTGTTGTGATAGTTAATGTTTGACAGGGAAGTCGCAGTTGGAGCGTGTCGTCTCAACGTATTGCCATTAAAGTCGCAGGCTAAATGACCCCGCAGCCCAGCTAAAGGCACGCTGTTGTGTCAGTGGGCCTCGCCCGGTCAGGACGAACCTTGCTAACGTTGGTGTATTGTGGGAAAGCGTCTGTTTTTTTAAGTGGTCGTATTGGGTGCACGTTGTGTGGGCGTTTTCCCTCTCCCTTGTAAAATCATGTGCAAATCAGAAGTTTAGACACTTTTCAATTTAGCTCTCTTGCATTTTCTTCTTCTTTTCTTTTTCAACAGCATCAAACGAAAGGTGGTGGAAGTGGAACTTGACCCATTCAACTGAGTCACCATTTCCCTGCACATAATGGTGAGAGATCAGATTGCAGCTGTCTCGATTATCGGGCAGCTTTCAAGTGGCACATGACTCCGAGTCCGTCTGTCGTTATTTTTTGTTGACTGTTGATTATTTCATAAGATCGTGACTTTAATACAGCGTGGTCAGTGAGAACTCGGGCAGCTGACCCGCTCTCTAATTGTTTGGCACAACAGCCTGGACCATTGCCTTTTGAATTGAAACGACGACAGTGAGGTGCAACTTCTCGCTTTCAGCTGTAAGGCATTATGGATTTCCACGTTCAATATTTTCACTTGTGAGGTCTTTCTTTTCTTTGTCTTGAGGTAAATTGGTAGCTTGACGATCAACTGAGTATCTGAAGGCTTTTGCGTCTTGGTCAGAGAAAACAAGACATTTGATAACACTACATTGGGCTTTAGGGAAATTATAATAGGCTTTCATTATTTTCTTCCCCCCCCTGACATTTTACAGACCAAATGAGTAGTTGACTATTTGAGAAACAATTTCCATTATTAATCCATTATAAAAAAAACTAACTGAGTTAAAGCAATAATAAATAGTCTTTGTCCAAAAACGTAAGGACTGTTTTAATTGGTTGAAACATGCTATGCAGTTATGTTAATTTTTGGCAGTGTGCTATCATGTGTCATTCTTGGAATTTTGCATTATGTTGTTAATGGTGATAAGTGTGTACAACCCCTCCTTTTTGCTTAAATTAATATTTTTATGGTTACACCAGAAACCTTGAATATTATCTTTTGTGTTTTTTTTCTTTCTTCTGCAGGGTTCCGTGGTTCCACTGTATGCATGACTTGTTTCGTGTGGCCTGATGGGAGGACACTGTGGATAGTACTTTCATCGGGATACCAGCGGAGCCATCCCATGCCGCCGCGTTGGAGGGCCTGTCAGAATGAAGAAGATAAGCCTTAAGACCATCTGCAAGTCCCTCAGCATAAAGGGCAAAGAGGAGGGTGACTTTGCCATGCTCCAGCAGCCCTCTGTGACTCCAGAGTTTTCCAAGGAAGAGTCACTATTTGGGGGCTGCTACACCAAAGACCTCTCCAGCTGTGACCTTGGTGGAGAAGAGGACAAGGGGGGTCCGAATAAGGGCCGTTCAAAGAGTGAGAGCCTGATGGGATCACTGAAGAGGCGGCTGTCCGCCAAGCAGAAGGCAAAAGTGAAAGGTGGCTCTTCTGCCATAGGCTCAGTGGATGATGATGACACCTTCTCATCCTCTTCTGTGCCCATCAGCTTCAACGAGGTGAAAGCACAGAGACCCCTTAGATCCGCATCCCTGCGGAGTCACCATTATAGCCCCTCACCGTGGCCTCTGCGATCAGTCAACTCTGATGATTCGTGCATTAAGATGGAAGTAAAAGTCAAAGCCATGGTTCACTCACCTAGCCCCAGTCCCAGCTTAAATGGCGTCCGGAAAGAATTTCATGATTTCCAGATGGAAGGGCTCTTTCAGGATCAAGCGGAATCCTTCAAGAATCTGCAGCAGCCACAAAATGGTGAGCTGCATTTAGATATTGATGAAAATGATGTGCCTGTGGTAATGGGGTTGACGCCCCAGGACTACATCCAGTACACAATGCCTTTAGATGAGGGAATGTACCCGGAAGGGTCCCACTCTTGCTGCCTGGACGGCTCCTCTCCTATGGAGGTGGTGACTGAAGCCGACAACCGGTCCCTCCACATGGACCAGGGACGAGAGGATCATGAACTGGTTAGTGGGATGCCTCCGGACCTGTTCATGGAAACCTCAGTTAATAGTCTTCTCATTGGTTCTGCTGGTGTGATGCTCCAAAGCTCTAGAGTAGAAGTCCCGCCTCCCCTCTCTCCACTCCTGCCACCCATGACAAGTAATGGACATATCCCCAGGACTTTTTCGGGGTTCAGCTCTTCAGACAGCCAGGTAGCCGAGAGGGTAAGGCATCACCTCAACTTTGACCCAAATACAGCTCCCGGGGTCAGTAGGGTCTACGACTCAGTCCAGAGCAGCGGACCCATGGTTGTGACGAGCCTGACAGAGGAGCTGAAGAAGCTGGCGAGGCAGGGCTGGTACTGGGGCCCCATCACGCGCTGGGAGGCGGAGGAAAAGCTGGTCAACTTGGTCGATGGCTCGTTCCTCGTCCGAGACAGCTCAGATGACAGGTACCTGCTTAGCCTGAGTTTCAGGTCCCAGGGCAAAACCCTCCACACCCGCATCGAACACTCCAACGGACGCTTCAGCTTCTATGAGCAGCCAGACGTGGAAGGACACACGTCCATTGTTGACTTAATCGAACACTCTATCAAAGACTCGGAGAATGGAGCTTTTTGCTATTCCAGGTCTCGCTTACCAGGGTCTGCAACCTACCCCGTCAGACTAACCAACCCAGTATCTCGGTTTATGCAAGTGCGCTCACTGCAGTACCTTTGTCGCTTTGTCATTAGACAATACACAAGAATAGACCTGATCCAGAAACTGCCCCTACCTAACAAGATGAAAGATTATCTGCAGGAGAAGCACTACTGAGGACACACACAGGACAGTGGTAGCAATTTGCACTTTTGTGTTCAGTTAAGAGATTTCAAACAAGGTTTACAGATGACCACGGTTTTGAGATGATTGGTCCCGGTGGCTCTTGATTTGTGTCCAGGCGACTCTCACTGTATCAGTCCTCCATTCCACTGTTCTGAGGTGTTTTCGCTGGTTTTCGGAGGCTCTACTTCCAGAACCATAGGTCAGCCCATAATCTTATCGCAAAAATATAGCAGAGTTTTACAGCCAAGTTATCATAGTTGTATACATTACATGTAGACATATAACATGCATTGTGATGTAATGTTAAGTGTATCTATCTGCACGAGCAGAGCAGATTGTCATAACTTTGCCATCTGCGTTTAAGTTGTGAGGAAAACATAGAATTTAATTCTTAATTAGAAAATTCTTTGGATTTTTATCCACTAAATTATACATTTCAGAGATGATTTCAAGGATGGAATAGTATTGCTACAGTGAAACTTTTAAATCAAATGTTAAGCTCTCTGCAGACTGACCAATTTTGTTCATCTTTTGCATCTCGTTACATCTCCATCCTTGTCAGCACGACCAGACGAAATCAAGACACCACCCTGCATTCATAATATGCAGTCAAAAGTTTTAAAATGCACCAAGCGACACTTGCCAACCTAAAGTAGAACCTTAGATTTGCATTCATCCCATAACCAGATTTTATACAAATGTACAAGCTCCAGCTCTTTTCCAGTGGATGCCGTTTCTTCACATTATCTGTTCTGTCACGGCATGTTCCAACTGCCACGTTACAAATATATTTGTACTTCAGTATGGTGAGACTGGTCTGTGCTTTTATTTTTGAGCTGGTCATGTTTGTTACTTTGATCTGTTCTGCTGTACAAAAACGTACATTTGACAGACCTGTTCAAACACTCACCACAGTACCATATCAATATCAAGTGTGTAAAATCCCTTTTCAGCATTACACGTGCATCCACGACTTTAACACATTAATGCAAAACATGTCCAAAGTTTTTCTGGTCAGTCGAGAGTAGCTTTAAAATCGTATGGCTGCATGTACCCATTATATAATGTGCAAGCCTGAAGGTACTAATGATGCTGGATTTTCATGTTATGCTGTTTGTAAGAAACGGCATTGAGTTGTTGTAAAGACCTTTTCAAAAATATGTCGACGTTAAAAAGTGAAATCTTTTCTGCATTAGGAATGTTACAAAAAGTACACTGCAGCTCAGGCCCAACAACTTCTGTCACCGTCTGTAACGCTTGTATCTGCATGTAACAAAGGCTTTGGGACTGTCGATGAAGGGCACCGTAGAGGGGCGATGTGGCGGTCAAATGGTGGAAGATTTTGACTGCATTGTTAAAAGTGCAACTCTTGAGTTAAAGGCTGTTTTAATGCTCGATTACATCAACCGTAGGCAGTTTATATGTAAAGAAACATACCCCACGAGTGAACACAGATCTCCAGTCAGCTGAGCTGAATCCGTACGTAGGGGTGGCTCATTCTTGGTCTCCTTGTGCCAGCAGTGAGCTGAACCCAGATCAAAAGGAATTTTTTAAATAACGGCATGAGTTTAGGTTAATGGATTTGGGAACGCGAGGATTAAGTCCTCCTCGCCAACTTTGGAGTAATGCCAGGATGTTCCATCACAGCTGCGTGGCATCATTAGTGTCATATGGGTTTCAAGGACATTTGAAGAAAGAGAGAGGGAAAAAAAAAAGAATAGTTTTTTTTTGCCATTGCTTATTCACGTCGTCCCCTGTCCACACAGAGCTACATCACCCGACAGATTGTCTCGCTACCAGGCTGCTTCTGTAACAGAGTAAAGGGAAGAGCACACAGTATGCTACGCAAGTGCTTTATATTGATACTTTGACAGGGAATTGTTTTCTCACAACATGAATGAGCATCCTTATTTTTTTTTTTTTTGACATCGGTGTCCTTAAAAGTGTTTTGAAAACGGTCCCCCTACGGACGACTTTGGTAGGTTGTTAGCACATAGTTCTAGTTTTAGTTAGCAAGAAATGTTTGGCGTCTGAGGAAGTCACCGTGAATCTAGCACAGCAGAAACTCAATAGGAACTCTCGAGCGGTGTTGCATGTTTAAAGACTTAGCATTTGAAAGCTACGAGTTGTATAGGAATGAAGGATCTAGGATGTGTGTTTGGTTGTGTAAAAGGATGTTGTTTTATTTCTGTCACAAACATTGGCTGGACATTGTGTGCACAAGAAATGTGTTTTTCTTTTTAGAATCCTTTCTAGTGATTTTTTTTGACATTTGCCACCTGGGGGATGGGACTGTACGCCTGTTTGAGGTATCCATTTCATCTGTCTACAAACCAGTTTCAGAACGCATGAGAATCATAAAAAAAACAACTACATTGACACATTTTTGCACTTGAAAATCCCTCATGACATGCTTGGATCCTCTCCTGCCAAGAGTTGTCCTTCAGATGGCATTTAAAAAAAAAAGAGAGAGACAGAAAGAAATGAAGTCGCACATTTGTCCTTATGTGTTCATATAAATGTTTAGATGAATTCGAGATTTTGTTTTTGTCACATCTGTGGGATATAAAGGGTAAGGCACCAGCGTCATATCTAAGCCTCTGCTAACTCTCACGGGCTGTCAAACGAATGGGATCACGACAAGAATGTGGATGTAAATGTAATTTGACAAACTTCTTTTGGATACGTGTGCGTGCGCGTGTTTCATTTGAAATGTGAAAGTAAAATGTTAGTCCTTTTTTAATACAATGTTGTTTAATTGTATTTCCTTTTTTTTAATTTGCAATTTGTCATCAGAGTTTGACAAGCAGGAACCAGTTTCTTATGGCATTTCTGCTGTGATATTTTTTTCTTTTATAGAATACTTATGTAGTTTATTATAAAGCATTATTGCCTTCGATGTTTGATTCCAGAGGTTGATGCTTGTTAATAACAGCTGTTTAGCACTTGACAAGCTCCAACAATTTTTTTTTGTGTGCATGAAGGTGATCGTTTACAACGTCGTATGGAAATCCCCCCCATCCTTTTTTTTTTTCAAAAACCCTCTCAAGTGAACATCTTGGTACAATTTGAAAAAACTTTTAATTTCATTTAAATGTGTCGTACACATTTGTGCTGCTGATGGATACGATTGCCTTTCTTGTGTTTAACAGTTGGGAAACAGAATGTCACCGGTGTTAGACGTATGTACACACAATGACTCCGGTTATCATCTTGGGAGAGTGAAGCGGATTTGCAATTTGTTAACAACTGTAGTCGGTCAAAAGAGCATTCGTAGCGGTTAGGAAAACCCTCTGTAGAATCACCAGTTCACTCCAGTTTACATTGGTTGTCAACTGTCAACTTTCCAAAGTAGATGGTCTTTTTTGTATTTTTTTTTCTTTTGGGAAAAAAAAAAATCAACAGTGATTTATTGCACATTTTTGGATACAGTTCAAGAGTTTTTTGTATCTGCCAATTATAAATTATAAATAAAAAAAAACTATATTCTACTTTCCCCCCCTTTGTTTCAAACACCTGTTCGCTCTCGTGTCGCTCACGTTCGACTGACTGACCGCTGCAATGCTGAGTTTGAATCGCACCGGTCGCTCGGTCAATGCACTCGACAATAGCCTGATCATGCTGTGTTAGCAGATCAAATGATGGAGGTCTTCGGTAGATTCTTTTCCAGGCTGGATACAAATTTGCAGCCAATGCCAGAGCTCCTGGTCACCTAACTCACGGAGACAGTCGGGGAGGCCCTTTTAAATACGTCGGAGGGAAGCGGAGACTCTGGAGAAAGATTAGCAGCAGCCGCGCTCCCAACCTTGCTTTAACTTCGCTTGAAGTCGACTCCGGAGAAACACTGAGTGAGTTCTTGTGTTGTGGCGGAGACGGTGTGGGGGTGGGGTCGGGATAATGGTGCCGGGGGTTTGGACTTGGATCTGCTGAAACATGGTCTGCATGACGATGAGGAGCTAGGCTTTGTTAACTGCTGTGTCTGACAGGCCTCTCTAGGCATCTGAGGCGAAGATACACAACTGTTTACTCTCTCTGTCCCGATTCCAAGATGATTTATTCATAGCACACATCGGTGGTCGCGTGTCATATAGAGATGCCTCCATCATAAAAGGACTCCTCTCTGCCTTCCCCTGTTATTTATTTATTTATTTTTTAAATTTGCAAACGATTTATATTCAGGGTTTAACGGGAGAGGTGTTACTTTGCTGGGAGGGAGCGACTCGCCATGACACATGACATCTTGGCAGTTCTGGATCCCTCTGCAAACGAGATTTTTCGCCCTTCTCGCTTTGCCAGCTCGTGGCCGGGATGTTGCCTACTTACTCAAGAGTGCTTTATTCAAGTGTGGTTGTGGTTTTCGAAGGGAAGCTGTTGACTGAGGAAAAGTATTTTTCGTTTATTTTTTTTTTGAGCCATAGAAAAACCAAAAGAAAAAAAAGAGTCTGATATCAGGAAGCTACTGTGCCCTGCTGAGAAAGTCAAGAACCCGCTGTAAAACCACGACATACACACTTTGGATTTTGTATTAACGTACTGAGAAATAATGTGTTCATGTGTCTTCATAGGGATTTTGTTATGGGCAAGCTGTTTCTTTGTGCTAAGCTGAGCTAACTCGAGGCCTTGTTTTAGGATAAATATGGCCTGCTTGTTGCCTGTTGTTAGTCCTCGTATTAAGAAACTGTTGTTTTTTAGGGAGTGACAGTAGATTCCCTTCTGTTTTCAGGAATTCAAGTTTGCACGGCTACGCTGTGCCTAAAGCGCATGTCAACACAAAAATAACTCGTTTGTGAGCGACGCATTTCTCTTGCGTGTGGCTCTCCATTTGAAACTGTTTACCCTGGAGAATCCACCCATCACACGTCCGCTGTCTCAGATTGATGATGCATTCCTGCCATCTGCCGCGCTGCGTGGTGCACCCATTTTTCACCTACAAACAGGGATGATGTCGAAAGTTTGAATTAGCCAGCAAACGTGTGTGTGTATATATATATATAGCTTTAAATTGTCATGCCTGGAAAGCATCGGCGGGCCTAGCTGGTAATGATAAAGCCGAGGTTACCTGCTGGCAACAGATGTTGTTCAAGCCCGGAGTGAAAGGTT
Organism: Scophthalmus maximus; assembly: GCF_022379125.1. NCBI lineage: Eukaryota > Metazoa > Chordata > Actinopteri > Pleuronectiformes > Scophthalmidae > Scophthalmus > Scophthalmus maximus. Next base: position 4,184,018 of record NC_061535.1, read on the forward strand.
CAGCTCTATTAATGCTTGTGATCTCATGCCAGCAGTGCCACACACCACTGAGACCCTCTTCTCCTCCATCCATCACACATTAGACGCCTCTAAACCCCAATTAGCCCTGTTAGAGAAGGCCCTGCCTTCTCCGTCGCCATGCAGGTCTCCACTGAAACAACGGCTCATTGCCGTATACATTGTGATCGTCTCTCACGGATTGTGGCGCCCCGCCTCTAGATCAAAACGCCTTTCGCATCACGGTCCTCCTCCAAAAGCAGGATCTCTCCCACACCAAGCAATAATGGAATTGAGCAAACAAAGGGCGTCTGACTGTGAACACTTCTCTCGGAGAAGATCAACCAGGCCAGGACTCTTGAGAAGTGAGCATGGTTAATGACCAGAGGTCCAGATGGCCCCGGCTCCAGGATGTCGGCACAGACGAAGCTGAGCAGTTTGCACATTTGATTGATAATATGTCAAGAAAATCATTCACGCTTCACAATTTCATATGATTAATATATGGTTTCGTTTCAATGATAACACCATTCTTTGTGGTATAATTCGACAGCAGGGAGTACATTTCAATTAGCTACCTGAGCTTCCTATAATAATTACACGTCAGAGGCAAATACGGGTTTTGGATGATAATAATATACAGGAAGCATGTGTTTATTTATGTATGTGTGTGCTTTTGCTGTGTGCATAGCTTCTAGGACAGACTGAAGGCCAAGGGGAGTCATAATTATGTCATTAAAAAGAGTGACATCTGGAACTATGGGGGCCATCGAGTAACACGGAGTGCCCGACTCCTTCCCTCCTTTGCCCCCTGCGACTGTGACAATCCGCTCTCATCCCCTAACAATCTGCCCATCCCTCATGCGAGCGCGAGACGTGGCGTGGTGGTGGTGGGAAGAAGGGGGGGGGGGGGGGGGTGAACAGGTGGCGGATGGATGGGGGAATGTTTCGAATGGGAAACTCGCCTCCATCCCTCACGGAGTATACCTGGGTGTCTGCCCTTCACGACTGGTCCGAGAGGCACAGCGAGGGCGGGGACGAGATGAAATGAGAACAGGTGGCGGTTTGTCGTTTCACGAGGACTGGAGTTCCCCCCCGTAGATCTGTGAAAGTGCAGCCAATAGAGCGGTATGGAGCAGGCCCCCATCACCGCAGGTCTCAATGGGTCTGCCACTGTATCCCAAAAAAGAAAAAGCTCGACACATCTTTCTTTACAGTTCTGTTTTCAACTATTCTGGCAGTTGTGAATGGAAGATGTGCCCGAGACAAAAAAAATAAACAATGCGCATTTAATGACATACCTGACTCCAATCTGTTTTTGGTCAAGGGCCAGGCTGCCATCACTTTGTTCTCTGATTGAACTGCAGTCACACTCCCCACTCTTTTGAACCGCCACCGTCCCACAAGTGCTCCCTCAAATGAGCTGTTGCATGACAATTAGTAGCTCCCCGACTCCTGAGTTTGCATCAAAACTCCCTCCTCTGCACAGCCACCATCCTTTCTCGTATTCTCCTCACATCTTGTCTCCCGCAACCCCCTAATGCGTTGGCTACACAAAGCTCTTTTCTGAACCTCTGGTGCATGGACGAGCTCAGTCTCGCGGTCCGCCACACCTCTTGGTACATGGCACCTGTCTGCCGCGCAGCACAAGTGAGCCTCGACCCATCGCAGCAGTACAAGAACGGCCTCCTAATTCTCCCATGGCGTATGCTGCCCTCCATTCTATATTTGATAACACACGCCGGAACAAAATCATCAAGCGAGAGTTTTCGTTCCTCTTTCTAAATTTGTTCCCCATAATTTCTTCCGTACAGCGAGGCTCGTGGATTTACATCCCCCTGGTCACAGCTCCAAGGCAGCTGCATTCGGACTAATCACTATGTTAATTGTCCTGTTTTACATCATTGGCTGATACTCATCAACATATTAAAACAAAAATATATTCTTAGGAGCCTAGTAACTATTAGGGAGGAACTAAAATCATCAGTGGTGTTATTATGGTACCTAAAATACCAATATGTTTTTGGTTACCTATTCATTCAAACATTCCCTCCTTTTGTCCTAAACTGTGCATATAAGCCTCTATAAGCCTTATACAATACGGTATAGCTTTAACCTTTATCCTTTATGATTTGATTCCCTCCTGCATTTCTTCTCACTGACACAGACCTCTTCCTAAAAACCTAGATTACATTATCTCTGTTGATAAGCACAGCAATACCGAGGTGCATTAAAAGCCTCTTCTCCTGGAATAGTGAATTACAGAAAAGGGTGAGAAAGGGATTTGTTGTAGCAGCGTGGGCTCCCTCATCGGCGCTATAATTCTGTTAAAGTAAAGAAAGAAAGGCGCCGGGGATATCTGTAATGGAAATCTAAATAAAAGTCTTAAAAAGGAGAGTTTGTGGGCTCCACAGCTGGCGCAAAGTGGCGCTGGGTAATGCAAAGCGGCGGGAAGAGCAGCGCAAATGTTTTGTTTTGGACCAACTCAGTTGTCATTTTCCTGTCCAAGGGTGGCATTGTTTAAATAGCAAATGAACTTGCATCCATCTGATGTGCCTTTGTGCCCGTTGGTCTTAAAATGAGGTGAGGGCGGGCGCATTGTTAGAGCTTTGCAATCTTGAGGCAGCCGAAAGCGATTGTGCTCTTGACCGACAAAAAAACCCGGTCTGGAGTCAGTGGCGTAGCATAAGTGAAATAGTTTCCTCGGCAGAGAAGCGCTCCTTCCTGCCAACTGGAAATTCCTGCGTTATAATAGCAATCCGCCAAGTTGAAAGTGGTGATAGTCACTGATGGTTTATTCCATTTGATGCTCCAAACACAATCAACAGACGAAGTGCGCCCCTTCTGAACCATGCGCTTGACGCAGTGACCCTGTCTCTTTCCCCACACCCTTGCGCCAGGCGCTTTAGTCCATTGGCATAGATCGTTTAAATAGAGCCCTGAGACAACTGTTCATGGGAAGCAGTACCTCGACGCAAGCTTCAAAGAACAAATGAGCGAACAAGAAACCTTGATCGTGGCATTGCACTCTCTATTTCAATACGCTTGCTCTCACCAACGTCTCAGATTTACTCGTACCCCGTGAGCCTCGCCACTGCCGGCGCTCCTCAGCCAAGCACCCCCATTCCTGTTCCCACTGCCCGCCTTGTTACTAAAGGAAACCATGTGTTTTCTGTTGGAGCCCCGCTGTTACGGTTCTCCCGAACTGAGGAGCCAAACCTCACAACCTAATTCTACAGGAAGTAAATAACCTGTCGCTAAGATCTTTTTAAAGGTATTTAATGTGCACTCCTATGACTGGACATCGCTAAGTAAAAGGATTCAGATGCACCGACCCCTTTAAGATACTGTATAGCGTTTATCTTCTGTACACAGAATGTCTTCCCTGTGATCGAGAAGATCAGAGGAGTGGACTGAAGGGAGTAAGAAGTAGGTCTGAACCAGCACAGATGCGTGGCCGGCTTGAAAGTGGGCCTGGAGGGAAGTCTTTTAAAATCAGATACAAGCTGAAGGAAATGTGAGGAATATTGGCAAGTGCGTTCCACTTGTGGATATGCAGCGCGAGCGCAGCCCTACACCAGCTCATGTTCGTGTTACAGTATGTATCTATCTCATGTCATCTTATTTATTAGCCTTCAAATGCATCAGTGGGGATTTTCTTCTGTGATTTTGCCGCGTCGCATTACGCCTGGAGGACTTGTTGACCGTGGCTCACGACATTTGAGTTGGGTTGTCTCAATGTCCTCACCGGTTAATATCAACTCATCTCATACCCACATTGTCTTCAGTGTCTGTCCGTCTGTCAGCGCGTCCCTTCCTCTCGGAACTCCCTGCGGCCACTTAGGCTCTGCTTGAAATCCTTCAATCCCATTAGGTTTTGTAAGTATTCCCTTGCTCACTGTCTGCCCAGAACAAGTCAAATATAGAATTTTTGTCCTGAATATGTCCTCTCCTCTGTTCTCCAAAAACAAACAAGTAGCCGGGGTGAAGGGCAAGTCCCTTAAATATACCTTCATCGTATAAAGACGCTTAATGGAACATGACATAATGAATGGAATGCTCATTAATAATTCAGGATCAGGTTTTTAATGGGTGACTCCCAGTCCTGTAATACAGTGCTCCCTCAATTGTTTCCAGTTTGTAAATAATGTAATGCCGCCTTGATGAATAAAAGTGGCCACGGGCCATGCAATAGTAATGAAGAGCGGGAGCGGGCTCAAGCAGAACTGAAATAATTCTGTTTGAGGCGGATGGTTAAATATCCGCAGCTGTCATTAGACGGATCTACGGGGATGTGCGCTCCTTTATTTATTCATCTCGCAAACTGTCAAGGGCTCTAAAGACTTGGTCGTTTGTTTAACGTCTGCGTGCAAACGAAGGGGGAAATTCTTTGAGTGAGGTCTGATTGGAAATGTATCATTTGCCCCTGGCATGCTCGTTTATGCATAATTGTGCAAACAGGAGTGTTTATTTTGTATTTTTGACAGTTATGACTCGGCACTTAAAAAAACCTCAGTATACAAGCTTTCATTCAGCTAGATATTCAAAAAAGGAGATTGTTTCCCCTCCGTGGCCCACCAGTAAACGCTTTTAAACAACATTTGACATTGTTATCTTTAGAAACCCTTCACCCTTCTTTGCTCAGGTCTCAAAGGTCGAAGCAGCCTCTTGAATCGAACTCATAACCAGGGTGTACTGACTGAGCATGATGAGAAAAATGAGCGTTGAAAAGGTTACCTCGGCGTTTTGATGTTTGAGTAAGAGCCTCGAGAGACATGAAGTGGCCATTGTGGTTGTGTGTGATGTAATTTCTAGGTATAAAGGGGGGGGGGGGGCATAAAACACCCACACGAAAAGAGCACAGTCATAATTGATTTTTGGATGTCTAGCTGTGATACATCCCCTGAACGAAGCCAACAGTCACATTCATGCAACTTAACTCCGTGAAAGACAACAAAGAGCTTCTTTTTTTTCTTCTGGTTTCAGTGTGTCAGTTTGACTAAGTAGCTTTAGCCCGTGCGTGTCCGCTCCTCCTACTGAAAGTGTGCCGTTCAATTTGAAGTATAACAAAAAAAAAATCCTGCCAAATCCCCTCGAGAAAAACAGTGGTAGTAAGGTTAACGTTCAATATCCTCGCTCCCTCCACTCTGTGTACGATTATACGGGAGGATGTGAATCATTTCTATCATACGAGCTGTGAGCCGTAAAGACACGAGTGGAAGGGACAGCAGGATGTGACCTATATGCCTGTAATGAAAAATGCTGATTTGTTTGAATTTTATTTGGAAAGGTACAATTTCTTATACATATTAGAAGAGATAGATACATAGTATACGAAATTGTGCTCTTAAAATCGATCACAATTTAACAAACGCAATTCAATTTAAACAATTGAACAATCATAATCAGACGATAAGTATCATTTAAAATCTCTGCAAATGTGCAATTTTGTGTTTTTATTTTTGAAAACAAACTCGTGATTAAAATTCTATTGCTCTGTCACTGTAATTTAATCAAGCAGAAGAGGGGAACATCTGTCCCTCATGATTCTTGTATTATCCCAAATGACCCATAGATGTCATTGTTCAGCAATGTTTTTTGCTCCAGTCCTCTAAAAATAAGTTACCTCTGCTAAAATGAAAATATCACATGCATTTTCTTTAGTTACAGACATATTCACATACATGCTTGTCTGAATTAAAGGCGGCTACGCTATCTCTTCCTTTTCCTCTTTCAAAACTAAGAGTTTGAACATGAGGCGTGAGCCTTTTGCAAGATTCACAGTTAGGTCTAATTAAAAAAAATTACAAAATTAAAGCCTCTCTCCTGTGCTACACGTATCTCTCGCAGCTCTGAATATGGATGTGTTTGCGGAGGGAGGCCTCTTTTGGAAGCTTCGGCGCAGACTCATCTGCAGACTCTTCAGAGGTTTCTGCGGTTCGGCATCTGAGACGCAAGTTGATCCAAGAACGCACAGCTGGCGTCTCACTCCGATTCACACAAGTTGAATCGTAATCCCTGGTCTATGTGTCAACCCGGGCTGCCTGGAACAGATCCAACTCTCAGGTTTGATTAGCGATGGTGATTGTAAACTCTTTTCACTGCAGGTCAGCAGATTTTCTGCTGAGATCTTTTAATAGAACGTTTCTCAAAAATGTCAATGTATTACTGTGCATGATCACACAATATTGAATTGACAATTGATCTTGGCCTCCGATGTTGTTGGTTCTTAAAAATAATACAAAGTCATAATAATAATCGACGAAGCCATTTGACGAAATAGAGGTTTAAATTTGAAGTGAATCACAACCCGTAGCTGCAAATTCTTGTCGTCGCAGGTGTTTTTGTTTGTTCCAGAGATTGGGAAATCATTTTACACCCAAATATAAACACGTTATTTATATCAATCACGTCAGGGCAGAGACGTCTGTAAAAACCCAGTGAATATGCAGCATGTAAGGCTTTCCGATTTATGAATCACAAAGGTGAAAGACTCTCAGCTCCGGTGCCGCTGCAGTGCCTAGATCTTAAAGAGTCAGGAGACAAGAGGAATGTGGAGCAGACGTGGGTGGTATTTAAAACTACATTTAAATAAATAAAAGGTGAAAGAGAGAGAGAGAGAAAAAGGAAAACTACCTACACCACTGAGCTGATAGTTATCTCCTGCGAGATGATTCTCGAATAGAGCAACTGGAGGACAAGCTGCTTAATTCTCTTGGTTCGGCCTTGGGTTTTTGCATGTTTTTAACATGCCAGAATCACCGGCGCACCCGTGAATCACTCATGGACCACGTTCATGTGCAGTGTCTTGAAATCATCATCAGGGAAGAGACGTTTTAAATGGCCTCACCTTCGCAGACATTTTTAAGTTCCCCCCTTTTTTCTCTCCATCAATTTCGAGCATGGATACCATGAATGGCAACCATAGAAAGACCTTTTTTCATCTTATTATTCAAATTGAGCTTTCAGAGCCGCCGCCGCCGCCGCCGCTGCTGCTGCAATTGCCTGCCACTCCTTCGAGAAGGGGAAAGAGGCTGTTCATTGTTCATTTGGCAGCAGTTTCTTGCTCGGAAGTGAGTAACACTGTGTTCACCCCTGTGCGCTTCTGGAGAGCGCGTCAGTCCCTGCGAGGCAGTGGTCACATCCTGGCCATCACAACTGTTTTTTTACGTGAACAAGTTAGAACAATACAGCGACATTTAATGAGTCAATACTTCCTCAGCTACTTTCTCTTAACAAGGAAAAATCTGGCTGGCGCCACGAAGCTGTAGCCGACAGTGTCTGTGTGACAGTGAAGGTGAGTTTGCGTGTTAATGGCTATGAATGAGCAAGATGTGGGTTAAACACGGACATAAAAGCAAGACATTGAGGGAGAAAAGAGACTAGAGGTGGAAGTTCAAGAGACAATGTTTCTCTGTCTATCACACAGTTTTTTTTCTTCCTCTCCCCTGCCTCCCCCTCCTCCTCCCCACTCCTCTCAGGTCTCATATAGAGCGGTGATGGACAGCGAGGAGCAGCGAGGGCCAGCTCCACCAACACTGCATCCATCCAAAGTCTTGTCCAGCCCCGGGTCCTTAGATCTCCTTTCATCCACTGTCACTCTCCTCTCCTCCGTCCTCTTGCCCTACTGGATGAGATGTGGTCTTATAGAATAGCAGGTTAGGGAGGGGAAACCCCCCCCCCACAGCTGTAACATGCTTTATGGCAATTTTGTGCTTTTACAAAAGAAATTGGACTCCCATTGGCCTGCTGTGATAATTCATCTTTGAAAGCAATCATAATCAACACATAAGGGATCCGTTGACTGGGTTGACATGAAAGGTTGTGGTAAAAAAGACAAACCCACAGACAAATTGGCTTTTGACAGTCCTGCTCCCCTCGTGGAGTCTTTTAGCTCATTGTTTTGGTTTTCTGATCTCCGATGCACCAAACGGCAGAAAAGAAAGAATCCTGCAGCAACTAGCTGATGAACATTTAGCTAAAAATCCAGGAATATACATAACTGTAATTGTGCGTAGGTATTGCCAAATACAGCTGACGTTGTACTATGAAATAACTGAGGAGAAGCTGCGGAGTGATGCAGCACTAAGAAATGTTGCTAAATTAAGGTCAGCGCTCTCACTTTAATGAAATTCTGCATACTGTTAGTACAACGAGAGACCGAAGGGTGAGAGTAAGGCCAAATGTAATCAAATGTAAGACGAATCCTTTTCCTCGCCGGTTAACACAAATTTGACAGGGTTTCATTCTTCCTCAGTAGAACTGTGTACTTTCTTATCTCTTTCTCGGTCAACTTTTTATTTGTTGTCTCTGTGTGGTACACAGAGACGTGAAACTTTGCCTCTGAGCTCCAGGAGAGAGCTGGTGTGTAAAATATTGATCACACCACCGCCGTTCATCCCTGACTGGTCCAGCTGACAGCGCCACAGCAATCCTCAGTCTCCTCCATGTCTCCCACAGGGAACTTGGCCTTTTTTTTTGGTTGCCCACTTCCTCACAGCGGGGCAGAAAGCAGGGTCAGCAGCACAGCAGTGCCCACGGAGCTGGCAGAGATTCAAAGTCTTGCTCGGGGACACTCCAGCAGGACCTGGGCCTCGCTGGGGCATGAACCACGGGTTCTCCGGCTGCAGGACAACCTCTCTGTTCAGTATGACACCTGCCGCAGTTGTGCGGGCATGAAAGATGTTGGAAGTTTGCGATAGAGAGGAACTTTGGATTATAGCTTTTTGATTTTGAGGTTGTGCAAGACTTTAAAACTAAAATGAGTCAGTTGATTCAAGCCATTCTATTTCTTCTTTTTTTTTGTTGCCTTGAACGAAGAGGACCAGTGAACTCACAGTGTTGCCCCACAGCTCTGTCTGAGGGCAAACTATCTAAAAGCTAATCAGACAAAACCTTGAAAACGTCAAGATCACAAAATACAAGCGATGGCATATTTCATTTTTCTTTTAGAGAAGCCAACATTTTAAATAAACCAGACTTTTTGGAAGCTCAGCAGTCCAGTTTGGACAAGTCCTGGTGACATGCCAAGAATTTAGAATTTCAACAGATTTGTCATTGTTCATTCAATTTTCAAACTTTGAAAGGCTTAAAGGAGAATCCCGGCCAACTGACTGTGTCTTTGTGCCAGAGTAAGTTTCCCCGGCAGGAGGGATATGCACAGATCTGTGCTATTATTTGTTCAGGTGTTGTAGTGATAGACATCTAGGGAGAGCCGAGCAGAAAAGGGGGAAATAATAAGCAAGATCCATCCAGCTGACAGTGGGCTCCTTGGGGACAGGACATGGTAACCTAATTATGGGAGAAGACACAGCATGTCACGCTGTTGTTCTGTGTGAGCTTATTGTGTCATGATTCAACTACAAGCAACCTGCGTATATTTATTGAGCTTCATAAAAGCATAATTAGAACAGACCTCTTCTGTTAAAGATGTCTACCTTTGATTTCATTGTGAAATAACTTATTTCAATACATACCTACCCCTTTCATTAGCCCATGCTTTTCATTTCGAGAAAAGAAAAGTGTTTTTTTGGGCGGACGGATGATATTGTTGTTGTCTCCCCCCCCAAAAAATGGGATGTACAGTAAGAGAGCAACACGTGAAGCACCTCAGACAAAAACAAGCACTACCTTCCCTCTTCCTTCCGTGTTGCTCATCTCTGTCACTAACAAACCTACTAATCCTTCGACCTGTGCAGAGCGTCGTCAGTCGCTGTGCCGCGGGCATCCAAGGTATTCTCCACGGCACCAGCTGGTGCACCACTTGTGCCTGTTTGATCCGTTGGCAGGCTCCCCGTCCTGTTTAAAGTGTATTTTTAGGATATTAGGGAAAATGCAGAAGTGACATTGCCCACAGTAACGTTGAGTAGATGTGTCATCTTGCGTCTGCTAGTTGTCTTGTCACTCCTCATTAGTTTCTCTCCAAATGTTTCCAGAGTCGAACTTTGTGGGGGGGGGGGGGGGGGGGGCAAGGTGCATTGGTTTTTTGTGTGCGACATGTTCCTCATTACACCTTAGTGGGCCGTCAGTATTAAGGAGCAACAAGAATTTACTTTCACTCGACTTGATACCATGTTAGTTTGCCAAGATTCTTAATACCGTATTTATGAATATTTATTTTTAGAATATTTTTAAAGGATTTTGGGAAAGGCACATTCCTTGCTTAGATTAGAGGATCAATACCTCTCATGCATGTCTGACAAATATAAGAATGCAGTATTTGTATTGACAGCAGATTTAGTTAAAAATGGCATTTTCTTTTTGGAACCAACAGTATTTTTTGTCACTTTTTGAACCGTGATGCACCTTCATTGACATACTGTCTCAGGGAGCGTGTGAATCTTAAATAAATCCGCACAGCAAGAACGGTTATGATCGAGGATTCCTGGCTGCCTGACAACATCAGCGTCTCCCATGCCACTGGAAGGGGTGTGTTGCTGTGAACCCGCCTGGGTGGAGGGATTTTAACTGTCGGCAAGTGAGGTGACTCGGTCAAGACGTAAAGCGGCTGCGGTTCTCCAAAAGGGAGCGGAGATGTGTTCGAGCAGAGCTGAAGTTGTCAAAAGAACTCGCCGTTTGAAATCCATAAATGAATTATTTCGAGTGAGCTAACCTGAAATCTGACCCCATAGCCATGTCCTTGCACTTCATCCGAAAATCGTCTGTATGCTATTCGGCAACTGCAGCTCCCATTCACTACAAACGGTCTGATCTGCATTAAAAATAGGTTTCCAGATTTCTTTCTCTTTGTGTCTCCTTCCCTCCTCGGCTCTCCCTCTCTCTCTCGCTGCCTTTTGCAATTCTTCCTGTGTTCCTGAGGTGGTTTTGGCGGCTTCTCATTCACGTTACTGGTGTCACAGTCTTGACTCCCCGTCCCTTAGTTAATCGGCAGTAAACAACATGGCTGTCTGGGGAACCTGCACGGCGTAGGGAAACCTTTTTTTTTTTTGTCCCTGTAAATAAAGAAAAAAGAAGAAGAAGAGAAAAGACAAGACAAAAATGAAAAAAACAACAACAGCGACAGCGCATGATTAAAGACGGCGCCTCTCACGCGCCACACTGTGCTCAGTGATAAGAGGTGCTCAGATATCCCAGTGACAGGTCAAAGCAATGCACACAGCTAATTGATGCCGCCTCAGAAATCTCACCGCAGTATCAGAAAAAAAACATTTGACAGTTTCACATTGTTAGCGTGCATATTTTATTCTCCCGGGAGCAACATGGAATTCATTTCTGGTATAATACATTTAGTCAAACAATCACTTCCATTTAGTTCCTGCCTTAAAACAATGAGAAGGAGGTCACGTGTGGTATCTTCACCGCCCGTTAAGATTGTCGCGTCTGATTCGCGTCCTTCGGTTCATCGAATCCTTTTTGCACAAGGCAATATGTGCTGTCTAAGTCAGCCCCATGCCACCTTGTTTGCAAAACTCGGTTTCTGATTTTGTGACATTTGGTTCTCTTGAGCATCAGTCTCTTCAAGGGAAGCGTCAAACCCACAGCAGTCCAAAGTATTGCAGACTTGAGGGGAACATTAGATGTTGATGTAGTTGAGAGTCTCTCTAATGATTCACGAAAATAGCAGCATCATTCAATACTAACTGCTGAGGAAACTCTGTAAATGGAACCGTAATAATCCAGCCAGCTATACTTCAGTGTAGAGCATGTTGCATAAGAATATGTTTTACATCAAGTAATGAAAAGCTGCTCAGACAAAGATCAACAAATTCTCGTGGTTGTACAAAATCTCATAAATCCAATGATCATAACGCCTAATCATAATGTAAATATTTTCATTTTCAAGCCAACCCCTACAGCACGTCCTTCGTACGCAGCTCACTTACCAGCGTTATGTGTGTTTGTCTGCACTAGGTCTGTGTGTGTGTGTGTGTGTGTGTGTGTGTGCATTTGCGAGAGCCCTTTTAGCTGATTAAATATGTGAATATTTAAAAATGACAATTCTCAGCACAGCTGCAGACAGTCGGCAGGTCGGTCCCCGTGGGAAGCGCCAAGCTGTTCCCCCTCAATTCAGCGCCACGCGCCGCGCAGCACAAGGAGGCTCCGACGCCATTGGAGGGGACTCCAAGTCATTTTCTGAATCTGATTTCCCCCCATAAATACAGAGCACTTGGCACGCTCCATGTACAAAAAAGACGATCCCAGAGGGCCGCGGCGTGTTTGGCTTTCAATTATCTTCTTCGCTCGCTTCTCTGGCTCCGCCGTTTACCTCCGTGTGATTGTGGCGGCTGTGGCAAAAGCGGCCTTGGCTGTAGCTCCGCTCGGATCATCCGCAGAGGAGGGCAAAGTCTACACGTGAACGTTGTACCTCCACGAGCCATCGTGATGCTGAAAGATAGCGGCCGTTAGAGCAAAGGATGTGGATGAACGTGTGTCAAAAAGGAGAGGGCAGGGACGTCTTCTTTCTTCTCATGTCTTTTTTGCAACATTCACTCGGTAATATAAAGTTGAGTCAATGCTTCAGGAGACAATTTCAGTTTTTACGTACGCACATTTATGCTTACACGATTTTGGATTCCCCATTGAAGTGCTGCTCTCTTGCCGCCCCCCCCCCCCCCCTTTTGTTTTTCCGCCTGAGCTGTTGCAGAGGCATCGGGCCAGGCGAACCTTCGCCGTCTCCTGCAATCCACGAGTAGAAAAGACGTGTACCTGGCCCCAGAGCACTTCATTTGAATCTCCAATTGAAGGAATACGGACAGATGTCATTTATATTAACCGCAAATCCCGTCTGGATATTTGCCTGGTCGAGGATGGCATGGAGAAAGGCCAACCATGTCAGAGCACTCGTTTTGCGACCTCTCCACACTGACGTTGCTGTTCTGTGTACTTGTACTTGTGTTATTTCACTGCAAGTGTTCTACTTAGTAGTACACGTGTGCAAATTCATTCATATACACCAAATAATTGGGTGTTAAAACATTTTTGCAATCATATTGTGTTCATGCATCAGCGTAATAGTATTTTACAGTTCCAGTGGATGTTAATGACTCTAGACTTATTGTGCATTGTGCTCTCTAGATTTATTGTATTCCTTTGTGTATTTGGAGCGCCCTCTATCAGTCGTGTTGAACAAAGTATTTCAGAGATCATCTTTGCCAATAAAGGAATATTTCGACATTTTTATAAAAGGTAGGTGAGGTGGACTGATACTTCACTGGGGCCAAGAGATACTTGTCGTATCTTAGCATTAAGACTGGGCAGGGGGAACAGTTACCCTGGCTCTTTCTTACGGTACTAAAATCCATCTTCGTGGCTCACAAGTTAATGTGTTGTATCATGTTTTGGAGTCAAAAGTCTAATAGAGGGTTATGTGAAGTAGTTTTCTGACACCATGCGGTTTCCTTTTTTTCCCCATTTAACAGTTTTTGTGCACATTGACAAAAAAAAACCGTGCTAATAAACTTTAGAGATGCTGGTATATGCTGATTTTGTTGTTTGGAACAGAGCCAGACCGGCCGTTTCCCTGTGTCCTGTCCTTTGAGCTAAAGAAAGCTAACATGCTGGCATGAGAACTGTATTGATCTAGTTCAGGGCAGCAGGCTTAAAGAACCCATTAGATGGGAGCTGTGTGTTCGATTCTGCATATTCAAATGCGTCCAATAAAAAAAACGAAGCTGTGGAGGAAAATTGTCCCGTGTGTCTAATTTATTTTTTGTATAAAAAACACTATCAAAATGCTTTTTTAAAATTACATTTATTTTGCAAATAACAAGAGATGAGTTAACTATTAACACAAAGACACAGGATTAAAACTAGAAAGGTGTGTTTCTTTAATTTTCAGTGTGCCTTTAAAACATTGACAGAGACACGCCGCTACACGTTTGCACGACGTTGGCCGGATACCAAATGTATCACGCTCCGTGAAGCTCATTTGCACATTGAGCACTGATATTGCAGCTAGTGACTATAGGCCCCCCCTGTGTTTCTTTGGGCACTGAAGTCGTGCTTCAGAGATCAGCTCTCCCACCGCGCGCACACACACCCCCACACACACACACCCCCACACACACACACACACACACACACACACACAGACACACACACACACACACACACACACACACACCCCTGCCGAGCCCATCTGCAAGCTGAGCCCCCTTCCCCACCACACACTCACCGGCTCCTCCACTTGCGTCAGGCGTGCCCCTGAATCACCCCACTCACTCTCTCAAAGCTCTGCCAGCCCCCCGAATCACACTTCAAACACACACACACACATCCTTGCTGCTGTATTATCCACACCCACACACGCAAGCACCCACGCACGCGCGCGCACACACACACACACACACACACACACACACACACACACACACACACACACAGGAAGGAGGTCAGTGGGTCTCCTCAAAGAACACAAAGAACCTCTTGAGGAGAACTGACTAGTTTACACTGCTCTCAATTACCTGCATTTGATTATGAGCTTCTCTGGCGATTGGCTTCTAGTGCTGTTACTGAAGAGCCGTGTGTTAAGACACATGTACTCCCAGCTCCCCCATTCACCTTCTTCTTCCCTCTCCTTGGCCACTATCCATATTAATCCATGGGTTTGTCATTTTGTATCTTATTGTTATCTCAACACATCCATTTTCCCCCTCTCTTCTCTTCGCTTCCCTTCTTCACATCTTTTCATCTGCTTCGTACCGTTTTTTATTTGTAATTTTTCTCTCTCCATTACCACCTCTAATATCTGCCACATACTCTGGAACACACTCGCGGAGCTGTTGCTGTGTAGAGGTGTGAAAATTGAATATCAAATCATAATAATTAAGAAGTGACCTCAGAAATATACCATGCGATTACTCACATATATTTCCTCCAGTGCATAATGAAGTGATGGACTGAACTTATTTTTGTAACACAGCACTGGATAGATGTCTTCTTAAACTGTACTTTTTGGGAATCAACAAATTGTATGTGAACATGTATGGGAACTACTATGTTACCGAATTTCTTATTCATCAATTCATATTCCAAACTGTGCACACTGTCTTCATCCAGACCTCCAACAGTGGGCATGTCATAGCAATGCCACTGCTTCCAGCAGAGTCTTTTTTTCTAATGCAAATGGTGCGATTGTACCAAAATGAGAATTGAATGGGCTTTTGGAAAAAAACGAATTCCAAGGTGACACTGCAACTGGAGAGTTCTCTAATGCGAGAGGTTACCGAACTTCAACCCCCCCCCCCAGAAAACATCTCTTTTTAAATGAGATAATACAATTTTAATTATTGAAAGACAATACTGTATATAGTTGAAACAACACAACGGTTTCATGCCGCAGACATAAATATAATTGAAAATGGAAGCCAGAGGCTCAGACACAAGAATCCAGCTTGAATTCGTTCTTCTTAATATGCTATTCTGTGATAAGTAAGGGTTAGGCAAAGTGTTGCACACATTCCTGCTCATGAATTGTAATCTATTTGACAGCTGCAAGGGGAAAAAACAACACCAACAAAAAAAAAATAGTTTATTGCTGGAGCGTTGGATGGCAGTAGGAGCCCAACACTCACAAAATCCTGCAAAAAAGGTGGTAAAAAAACAACAACAACAACCATGCATCTTGTATGGGAATAAGCAAAAATGTATTTCACACATTTCTTCATCTGTCATTCATTGTCAGACTGAGGTTTGTTAAATGAATTAACCTATTTTTCCATCTATGCATCCGTTCTCATGTGGGCCTGCAGTATGTCCTCACCTGTGCACATGTCGGTGTGCTCATGTAGTTTTCCCCAGTGAGGAGCAAAGTTCACCTAATTATGTTTAAACCCAGGTGAGCTCTCTCTGACAGGGGTGTGGCACCTTCACACACACACACACACACACACACAAAAATCATCCTCACTATATTCAGTGGTGTAAAAAAACGAAAGAAAAGACGCCTCTATCACACATCACATGCCTGACAGACCAGGCACCCACAGGCTTCCACCCCTACCCCCGTTTCTTTTCTGTCTTTCTTTCGTTGTCTTCTTCACCCTCCGTACGTCTCCGTGTCTGTCACTCTGTCATCGCCCCCCCCCCCCTTCGAACCCACTTCTTCCTTCCCTTTTCCTCCCGCTCTTTTTTGTCACCTGCCTTCACCACCTACACAGCAGCCGGCTGTACATGGCAGCAGCGA
This sequence comes from Scophthalmus maximus, assembly GCF_022379125.1. NCBI lineage: Eukaryota > Metazoa > Chordata > Actinopteri > Pleuronectiformes > Scophthalmidae > Scophthalmus > Scophthalmus maximus. The sequence continues at coordinate 4,200,159 of NC_061535.1, forward strand.
GATAACACAGAGGCCCCGGACAGTCAAGACACCTCATTTATCAGCTCATACTTAAGTTATTCGCGGTGCAGCCGTGGCATTCCTGCATGTGACGGACTTTTCAAAAACACAGGCTTACGTGAATTAGGATATGGAATCTGTAGCAATGAATGTCATTTCAAATCATCAACAGCTTTTAAGTCATCACATTTATTTGCCCTTTAGTCCTGTATTTTAGTGTGACTGAGCTGTAGGATGAATATTTTCAGATATGCTGTTGTTTGAGGTCCTCTGCACGTGTACACACTGTACATCAGTATTCACAATGATTCACATCAGCAAGGAAATGTTAACGCGTCACTTCCCTTTTGATACTTTCATTTGGAAGCCAGAGGAATGGTGGAAAATGCGGATTGGAAAACGAAAGAACGTCGTCGAATCAAACAGTCTAATTTGCGCTCCCTCCTTCCCAATATTCTCTTGATATTCAAATAAAGCCACTTATATGGGAGCATTTACCATGCAGTCATCGGTAAAGGTGTCTGCACCGTTTTTCTATCAATATGCAAATCTTTTTCAGTTCAGAGCCCACAGTGTTATTACTGTAACCTCTTATGTAAAGAGTGTTACCTCGCCAGTTGTTTCAGATATTCCTCCCTCTATGGAATAATGAAGTGTGGCTGTGCAATTACTGGAGATAATTTGTGCGGGGATAATGTGTGCTGTGCAAATCAATGCCTCTAATTTGTGGCTAAACTGGCGCAGATACAAATTCGTGCTACAATTTCTTTTTGCCGCTGCTGCACTCAAAAAATGCCAGAGTTTTTCAGGATGAATGGATGCCGGGCTACATTTGTCTCCTTTGATAAACTGAGTGTGTAACTCCTTATCTTTTCATGAGCTACCTCCTTAATAAGAGTTCAGGGTGACCGGGTAGGGGTGTGACATGGGGGTCTTCACCCACTTCCTCCCTTGCTTTTAACTATACATTACAAAGCATTGTGTTCCAACCCATACCCCGGTAGTGGGGGCTAGGTTGTAACAAGGGAACCTTGTGTCTATTTGAAATCAACTCACAAGTTCTGTGATAGTCTTGCAGAGGTTTGAATTAGTGCTATTTGTGGATACCTTGTATACAAGTTGGGAGAATTCTAGCTAATAAATTCAGTGAGTTACAGTTGCTGAAGCAAAGAGTGTTACAACCATAGCAGGTCTCTTCCTTCTTGAATATTATAATAATAATAATAATCAGACTTGATAAATCAACCAGAGCTGTATTTGCTGACATGATCTTTTATTCCATCCTTTTCTTTTTTTAAATATCTCACTGGATCACAGACAAGACAACCCATCACTTTGGTTTGGTTTCAGCTTCTGTTGGAACATCGAGGATGCTGCTGGATTATTCTTTTTTATTTTATTTCCGTACAGCCGTCATTAAAGGTTCAGTACACCTTAACTGCAAAGACACATTTACTCACTTACCCGTAGTGGTGTTTGGTCATGCTGATACTCTTGGTTTTATGTGTCACACATGAGATATTCCTCTCTCGCCATCTGCTGCCATCTAATTACAAGGGGTTGAATGGATTTTTGGTTTCATAGGGACCATTTCCTCGACAGGAAGTACAGTAGTTTCACAGCAATGTGCGTGGATTATAGATAGTTATGAGGAAGGGGATTTCTGGAGAGACAGTTCCTGTCTTTTTTGCAATAATTTGAGGGGCCACAAATGAACCCCTATTGTGCTGAAGTGGCTGGAATTTCAGAGACAGATATTTCAAAACTTTGGGCCATGTATCTTGAGCTAGATACTCTTTGAACACAAACTCTGCTGATTGATAGAAAACATGTGGCAGTGCAGAAATCTGAATGATATGACCCAGAAACAAAGTTCAAACTGGCCTTCATGGTGTTACTTTATTTATGTGAAGCACTTTTTGAATTTGCTCTGTGCAAGGTGCAAAACTAAATGAACTTTACTCACAGTATCACAATCCCGTGGATTATAGCACTTTTGTGTTAAATGTAACATTCAAGTAACTTGGTTATGAGTTTTTATCATTGTTGGAGTTTTGAAACTGCCAAATATTAGTATTTTCAAACATACAAAACCTAGATATTAAAACCCCCGAACAATCTGCATACCAGGTGTAAGCAGTCTTTTTGTTTTAAATTGAGTGAACTGACCCTCTGAAATGAAATTCTTTTGCTCTTTGACAAAAAAAAAACCTGTCCTTCACATCACCCACCGGTATTCAAATGCACTGACTGCGAATATGTATTATATATTGTATTGTCTTGTATTGAGTATCCTGAAGATCCATTTTAATAGTTTATATAGCTGTCCACTGGTGGTCTATGCATCCTAAACATATATCTGGGTTTTAAGCTTAGTGACGAAGCATTTTTTTAAGATACTTTAGTGCAGGACTGGGGAAAGAAAACCAGCCCTACTATATGGAGAGATAATTACTTTACTCAAACATGTGGAATCGCTATTTCAGAAAGAAAATTATAAGGATTATAGCACTAAGGCCTTAAAACCTCCTCAACCCATTACAGAGCATTTAATCCTTTTTTATTGATTTTATCTGAAAAGTTAAAAAAAAACACATTCTGGTGATACATAGTTTTCAGTGGACAACTGCTTCAACTAGGTTTATATATAGTAATATGAATCAATTAATGTCAGTTTTATTTATTTTGAGTTGATGGCATTCAAAGTTGAAGTGTTACAATGCAGGTAGACATTTCAAGGTTGCCCACAATAAGCCAGGACTCAGTGATGCTTTGTGTTGTTTGGTGACAGGAAGGAACCTGCACCTACACCACAGACTGTGGTCGGCCCGCTCTGCAGCGATACCCCCCCCCACCCCCCACCCACACCATCACCCTCGCTCATCAGAGCCGACTGCTCCCGCAATCTCAGTCCCACCCTCTGCTATACGTGGCCTTGTCCATCCATCCATCTGATTGACAGGTTATGAGCCAATCCCTGCATAAATGCCTCTGACACGCCAGGAATCCAGACCAGCTGGGTTCCATCAATCTCACTTAAACTATTCTCCACCGCGACCGCGCGCTCCAACACTGAGACGGCAGCGAGGGCAGTTCCACAGTAATGTTATCACATCCCTTCTGGGGTGATCCTTCTCCGGCAGAGTGCAGAGTGCAGAGGGTTTTCATGTAAGGGCAAAGACAAAAGGTAATTTCTTGTTTGTTTTTTCGTCCAGGATTGTGAAAGCAATCACGGACAAGTCATGAAAAGAGGAGGTGCGGTGTCAGACATCATGAGGGGAAACTCATAACAGCAGCTATGATGCTGTTAATCGGGGTGATAAAAACTCAACGGACAATCTGAGGGCCGAGCAATGTGAAGCCCGCGAGGCTCATGTCATAACAAGCGTGGCGAGGATCGAACACACTTGTGTAGAATCACTCAGATTGTAGTGACACGGCTTCCCTCGGCCGAGGGTTCAGTCCCTTTGTTCCAGGTTCCGGTGTCAAGGGGGAAGTAAATTTACCCACAAACCCTCGGCGGCGAACAAGTGAACTTTCATTATTGCCGATTTTGTCGACCCACAAATAACTTCACACGAGAGACAGAATGATTGATACTCCTCATCATCCTCTGCCTCCCTCCACAACCCCCTCCCTAATTCAATTCCAAATAACTGCGAAGCTGTGTCACCCATACCAAGGAACTCACCGATGGAGCAACGTTATTGATCCACGAACCACAGAGAACCGTACGCATTTTTTTTTCCAGACCGAATGAAAGAAAGAGGGAGAGAGAGATAAAAAGAGAGAGAGAGAAAGAACAACAACAACAGCAACAGACCTCCATCCATGCTATCTTTTCTCAAAGCTCAAAAAGAGAGAGAGAGAGAGAGAAAGGGATCAGAGCAGCAGGGAAATTGAATAATGAATGAGTGCTGTGTTGCACCTGAGCAGGGCATGGGCACACGTGCAACTTGCATTTCATGTTTCACTGAGGAAACATCATCGCAGATAAATGTTCTTCATTTTAGCCTCTCATTATAATGAATCTGCCCCTTCACAGCGCGCGCGCGCACACACACACACACACACACACACACACACACACACACACACACACACACACACACACACACACACACACACACACACACACACACACACACACACACACACACACACACACACACACACACACACACACACACACACACACACAGCCTTCATTTCCCTGTCTTTTTCCTGAGGTTCCTACCAGTCAGCATCCTTCTCCGCTCCTGAATAGTCATCATTTTTTGGGCCACAGCGGTATAATCGCCCCCCCGATCAGGAAGCCCCTGGACTCTAAACGAAGCACTTTTATGCAGAAAAGCCCAACAGCTACAGTCTCATCTTTCTGTTTTCAGGAGTGGGGTACGGGCAGGGAAGCGGGTGGGCGGGTAGGCGCTACATCCACTCGTATAGCACAACAGCGTTGATGACTCCTCACAGACCCTCAAGTCTGTGTACATTTCAGTAGGACTTCAAATTTATCACATCAAAGGCGCAGCAAATTGCTACATAATTCAGTTTGGAAAAAAAAAAAGAAAAGAAATTCTGCCAAGGCTGCACAAAAAGGAAAATGAAGCATTTATTGCGCAAGATTGTTCAAGGCATTTTTTTTTTTTTTTCCGTGGACACAAAACTTTTTCAGACTTTAAGGCAAATTCTGGTCCAGTTTTACCTTTCCCGTTTGCTGCGTGATGACCACCTGATCTCATCCGCCACTCATCGGAGACGACAGTTCCCACGATGCTTTGCTCAGACAGCTTAGCTCAGCAGCCGGGGAAGAACTGAGCAGGGACCCCGAAGACGCACCGAGGAATACAACATCTGGCTTAGTCTCGGTTTCCTTATCTGTCCCAGCGTATTCATCCACACAGACATTCGCCTTGCATTGAACACTTTCAGTTTGTGAATTCTACCTCCCCGGATATTAGGGTGCAAACCTCGTTTATGATGGAGCTGTCTGTGATTTAATATTGCCGGGTGACATAATGCACTTAACGATGCACCCGGGTAAATATTACCAGGGAGGCGCGACTCACGAGGTGTCATCAGTCTGCGGCAGGGACCACAAATGTGAGATTAGGTGACGTCAGAGATGAGCAACTGACCTGATTAGACCACTTTGATAAACGTTGAGCGGATTGTCTCTCATACTCTCTCTCTCTCTCTCTCTCCCTCCACCTCACATTGCCTCGCTTGTTAGCTGCCTTTGGATGGCGCCGCGTGAGAACATTTGCTCAGAATTGAAATCGTGCCCACCTTCACGCAGACGGAGCCAGCTCCGGGAGAAGAATGGAGCCACGATAGAAACAGCAGATGCACTGCAGATTTTCCATGCAGTCCTTCTAGAATCATCTAATTTAAAAAAAACCCTCTGTGTTTGTACATGCCCGGCATCTCTTAATGCCCCTAACATACTGTAGGATGAGGGCGAATGTAAATGGAAGAAATACATTATTCATATTCGCACAAAGCCATCTAAGAGTGTGGTGGCTGTGCCAGGAAGCCTCACCCGTGCACAGAAAGGCAAAGCAAGACAAAGCACACCAATGCAATTTATTATCAGTTTTATTGATTTTCTCTTTTTTTTTTTGTTGACACGGGGCGGGGATGTCTGCAACTATATTGTCACGAGTCCAAAGCCCGGCCTAGTCAGCCAATATTTTTCCACCTTTCCTTTTAAAAGGATGCATATGAATAACAATGAGGGAGAAAAATGACGACAGCGAGGAGTCAAATTTAGAAATGTAGTGCAGGGAAACAAAAGAAAGAAAGAAGAAAAAAACATTACCTCCCCCTATCCCAATATGATTTATGACTCAGCCGGAGAATTACATGTAATGATTCAGCATGTTGATCAAGGGTTTGTACAGCGGTGCGTGATCCAGAAATATTGCAGTGAGGCCGAGAATAGACAGCGATGCAGATCAATTACTCCAGAGCTCCGCATTGTGCATTCTGGCATTCTACCTGAGGCTACGGCCCATATACCCCCGCGACATCACAGCAAAATCCCCCCGCCGCTCTCTACCACGCAACAAAAATATGCATTCGACTCAGATAAACTTGACTTGGTTTTATTGTCTTCAATATTAAAAAAAAGAAAATCAATTCGGCACATTTTCAAAGCCATCTCCGTTGGGAAGGGAGCGCGGTGTCGAACCTCGCCATCATATTTCAATATCTCTGCGCGACTCACAGGCAACGCTCGCCAGGAAGTCATGTAAATAATTAAGTAGAGACTTGGTCACAAGGTGCTGTATCTACAAAATGAGCTATTACTTTTTTCCCCTCTGGGGGCCGAGAGGCCGATTATGGCGTCGGGTCAAAGGTGGAAGACGAGCTCCACGGGGCAAACGAGCATCAAATCCCTTCCATTACTGACACACACAGCCTGGGCTGGTATGAGATGGGGGAAGCCTTTGTATGAACAATGTGATGCTTATAAAAAATGGCCAAGGGCATTTATAATATCTATCATAAGAGTGCACAGACAAAGCTAACGTTCTTGTTTATATATTCACATTGTTTGCTGGCTATGAACCTGAATCATTCTCCCCTGATGTCAAGTATTCCTCAATTTTCTTTTTTTAAGGCAGCTCTATTGAAGGGTGACTGGTCAGCGATCAGTTTCTACTCTTACTTTCTTCTACCCCTTCTCTTTTTTCTTCTTCTTTGACACTCACCACGTCTGATTACGGGTAGGAGCTGGCAAAGGTCACTAGTTTATCTCCAGCGAGCGTGGTTTGATGGAGAGGAATGACATTTACATTTGGACAGGTCGAAGGAATGGAGGTGATCGGCCGAAGTAAGTTCCCACTATCAACAATATATCAGTGGAGGGAGAAGTGTTATCACCTCAGCGGGTTGGAGCTGGAAAAATGCAAACACAGCCATAGAGCCCGCATAAATGTTTGCACTGGATTTCCTAAAACGGGAGAGAAGTAATCTAGACATATGGTGCCATTTAATCCACCTTGTTAAAGCAAACCTTGTGAAATCTGGCATCTGTCGCTTAAATAGGCTGAAGGAGGAAAAACCTTGTCTCAACCATACCCACCGCCCTTTCCACACCCCCCCCCCTACACTAACCTCAGGTGTTTTGTGCATGTCAATGTGTTTGCAGCAACAACGATCTGCTCCCTTAATCAGGAGCAAATCTTGTTTTCAATAATTAGCTGACAGACAAAAAGGAGAGAAACCTCATTTCCCTGCTAGACTCGACGCCATGGCACAATCCATGAAATGAATGTCTAATGGCGAGGCCTGTTCGGCAGCCACCGGGAAGACGTTAATGTAGAATTAAAAACATGTCAGCCCGATCGTATGCTTTGCCGCCCCCCACCCCCTTCTCCCTCCAAGGCTGTCAGGATTCCCACTAATAAACGCGGGCTGCAGAGGTGTCATATGCGCTGTAAACAATTAAGGGAAGAGGAAGCTTTATATATATATATATATATATATATATATATATATATATATATATATATCATCTTTCTTGTGAATATTTCGTTAGCCCTTCGCGTCACACGAAAGTCAACTGAAAGACAGAGGAACCGACACCTGGCTAGATTTTGGGATCATTTTGATTTATCGTACCAAAGAACGTCATTCAAGCAAACACGATGCCTCTAGCAACGATCTTTTTTCCCACCATAAAACCAATTCACAGACTTGATTTGACATCGGCTTCGTCTGCTCCAGTGCTTGCACTCTCACTGTTTATCTGTCTGCTGCTTTGTTCTGTTCAGCTCCGCGGTGTCTACGGCTCCTTTTGCCCGTGATGACAATGCGGAGTGTAGATAACCCACGGTAACAGAAACCGCGGGAATCCGGCGTGCGAGACAGATTGGAAAAAAATGCTCAGGAATCTTTGGTGGGGGACATCAGCTGCTGATTAATGCCGTCGTCTCACAGCACGCTGACGGGATTGTCGGGCCCGGGGTCGACATCCAGGAGAAGCGGTAGTGATAAAGAACTAATTAAAGATGGTGAAAGGTGAATATGATTTTGGGGATCTGTCAGTAATTGGGCACATGAAAGACACTAGCAGGGTGCAGAAGCCGCCGCTGTTCTCCCTTATTAGGCTCTAATGTGAAAGTTAATGTATTTCATGCCACTGCCCGGGCGCCTGGAGGAGGTCAGTGGCATGCCCCGCGCAGGGTGGGAGCCCCACAGGGCCGTTTGTAAGGGGTGGGAACATGGCACCCCCTCTTCAGTTTTAATTCAGAACAACAGCTCAGAGAAACAAAGAGGTTCACAGGAAATCCGCTGCAGGAGTTGTGCAACAAAGAGCTGCGAAGACTGGCGACATGTTTTGTGAACTATACTTTACTGTCTTGCCGAGGGTTTGATGAAAACACTGACAAACCATGAGCGCTCTGCAAACATGGAGCTGGCAGGCGATCGAAATGTCATTAAAAAATTTCAATGTCAACAGCTTTTTGCGGTTCTCCACATAACATGCTGTGATCCAGTAGTAACCAATGGAATAGTTTCAATGAAATTAGGGCCTGAGCAAACAGAGTCCCAGTCTCTGTGGCGAAATATGTGCATTAAGGATGAGTGGAGATTCTTTCTTTCTTAAAAGGAATAGTTCAACACTTTGGGAAAATCTTTGGAAAAAAAGATCAACTCCTCTCTCGTGTCAGTACGCTACATGTAAAGCTTGAGCCAGCATGTGGTTCAGACTCGCTGAGACTGGAAACCAAGAGGAAACTACTTGCATATATATATATATATGAAAAATACAGTAAAAATAATAATAATCTGCCCACCCATACCTGTGAAGCTCACCAATTAGAATGCGGACTCTTTCTTTGACTCATACAAAAACCAAAACGCAAGAACAAGCGTTGCATGCCGACATGACTTTGTTGCAACTGTGGTTTCATGCTTTGGTTTTTGTACAATTCAAACAAACGAAACACAAAAAGATGGTTTTGGTGACTTTCAGACAGAGCCAGGCTACCTGTTTCCCTCTGCTTCCACTCTTTATGCCAACCTGAGATAACCATCTGCCAACTTGTGCCGTATTGAACAAGCAGGTAGGAAAATAGTATTGATCTTCCCATCTTACTCTCGGATAGAAAGCAAATAGGAGTACCTTGCCAATGTGTTGAATTTAATTACACAAAAATAGCCTGCATTAACTTGAATTATTAAGGGAGAAGAATTAAGAGGATTAACAAGAGAATACACTTTATAGTCTTAAGTAATGGCTCATTCATTTATAAGTCAAAAGGGTACAAAACATGACATTAAACAACATGAGTCATAATATATGAATAACACACTGGCAGCTATGATACTGGCGAATATAACCTTATGTGATTAATGATTCACAGGTCAGATATCCCAGTTCAGACTGAACTTATTTTACGATTATCATTTTGGCCTCTTCGCGCCTTCATTAGACAGGGCCAGTGAAGAGAGGGAGGGGAACGTGGCAGGCAGACTCAAACTGGGGAGCTTGTGGCTTGTGGGGGCAATGGGGCACCAGAAGGCTGTCTCTACTTTAATTTCCCGCATATCACATAATCAAACACATCTAGCTGCAAGTCGTGGGAATACACACACACACACACACACACACACACACACACACACACACACACACACACACACACACACACACACACACACACACACACACACACACACACACACACACACACACACACACACACACACACACACACACACACACACACACACACACACACACACACACACACACACACACACACACACACACACACACACACACACACCGTGAGGTAGCACACAGTAAAAGCTGGTATATTGACATCTTCCATCTCGGTGGGAAAATTGCATATGTGGAGGCGCCACGAGGTTTGGTGTCAAAGGTTTTGTGTATTACACATTGCATATGCTGTAGCCCTTACAGTTTGCCAATTGTGTGGAAACGGCTGCATCGTGGCTGGTTAAAATTCACCAGTGATAGCACAGTATTTGTGCATGATGCAGCAGCAGCAGCATGAAAGTTTCTAATATAAAAATCTACTGCCTAATTAACTGTCGTGCTTGAATTAATGAAGTGAGCTGGGAGAAAATATCTTTCAAGAGGCGATGCGGCGTTCAGACTTGAAAGGGATGCAACGTAACATGTATGGTACGTTTTTTTCTCAAACATACTTTGCTCCTATTTAGTTGGCTAGTTTCCTATTGGCTGTAAAATCTGCCAGTTAAAAGAAACATATCTTAGTTTTTTTTGTTTAAGTTAAAACAGTGGACTGTTATGCCCTATGGAGTTTTCAGTAAACGCTCCTCTTCTCAATAATACATTGACTGTATTTCCCCTGGTTTTTTTGCCTTAATTGAGGCTCAGACTATTAAGGGTAATGGCAGCTTTCATGGCCTTTTGAAATGCCCTCAAGTCTTATTAGCTTTTCACCGTTTTTTTTGTTCCCATCCTGTGGTATATTTTTCCTACTGAGACACAGATACTAAGTTCACAAAGTTTCGGGGAATTCATTCATTGTTTAATCGCTCCCCGCGGAGACAGGTGTCAGCCTGGATCTTATCGGCTCTTGCATAATGAGTAAAAATGATGGAGCTGGGCCGGATCCTGCAAAGGTCACACTATCACACCCTTTTACAGAAACAAATAGAATTAATGAAAGCCGTTTGTCTGGATCCACACCACTTGCTCTCCCCTCCCCGACGCTGCACTCCCTTAGCCCCTCATTATTCTCTCCGCTTCTCCGTCTTCGGGAGACGCCGCGTTCACTGTCAACATCTCTCTTCACCACATCATCTACAGTAGCTTTGCGACTCGGGGATCACACCGAGCACATTGCAGTATTCATAAGCTGCTTCAGCAGTGTCCCCCCCTTCCCTCATCCCCGGCTGAGTTTCATGAAATCACTTTAGGAAAGCCAAACGTCATCCTGGGAGAGAAAAAAACAACAAAGAAATCAATGCATTTTGTATACAAGGAAAAAAAAGATAGAAAAAAAAAATGTACTGCAAAAACGGAACACAATTTGATTATTGCCTGCAAATGTACTCTCGGACTAGGGTGAGATATTACAGGCTCTAATATAAACTAGAATTCAGCGAAGGATGGACTGCGCGTTGTTTCACCGCAGATGGGAGAGAACAAAAGGTAGCAAACAGCTTTGAGGCGAGTGGAGAGGGCACCACATTCCAAACATTAGATTTTCTGCCCAGGTTTTTTTTTTTCCACACTTATGTAGTGCATTCTTTAAGGTGCAGTAAACAAGACTCGGGGAAGTGTGCCTGACAAGGACGGTGAGAACATCAGCGTCGGCACGGCACAGAGACTCACCATTCACTGCTTATCGAATTTCCCTCCGGTCCAGCATGAAAGCCATGTACACCTAGGATAGCGTGAGCTGCTCGTGGCATGAGGTTGCCTTCCGACGCAGATCAAAAGATTGTCTCCGAACCCGGACAGAGGGACAGATCGACGCCTCGGGGGCCGGGCCACCCTCAAGCTGTTTGCTAGATGGGAATCAGATACTGATGTTTTCTCAATGGACTTGGCACTGTCATCGTCCATGCACAATGAATATGTGTTTTCATAGAGGGGATTATTTCAACGGAGAAAGGGAGGATATCTGAGCGAAGGTTTTTTTTTTTCGCTTCTTCTTCCGCTGGGTGTTTGCAAAAGATTTGTGTGGGGGGGGGGGGAAGAAAGCCCTAACGACTCTAAAGAGTTGAATCATCCAGTCGATATTCTGGGATTTCACCTGGGGGGTCCTATGCCATTGTGCTTTGCACTACTGACTCACAGTATGTGTATATGGAACACTGCTAAGTTTAGACTGGTGTATGTTTTCTCCACAAACGAATCTAGTTCGTAATTGGCAGATGCAAGGGGTGAAATATTGACTGTGTTCGTGTGCAGAAATATAGTAGTTTGTGTGTGTGTGTGTTTCTGTGTGTGTGTGTGTGTGTTTGTTTGGCTGCCATCCTGGTTTCATCTCAGTGTGCTATCAAGGAGACATAAGCCACTTCCATCTGCCTTGTGTTCCAAGTTTCTTTGTGTTCATAAAAAGGCAGGAAGTCAAGCTTAAATCTTTTTCTTTTAACCACCACATCAGCTTTTATTTACAGTAAGAAGACAGTATAAAAAGAGAACTCAACTTCACTGACTGACATAAATCATGCCAGAGATGAACATAAAAAAAAATGAACATACTGTACAAACTGACCTTACTGCAGATGTGTATTAACAACAGGCCAGCTGTGAAGCCTGGGAATATAAGTCTATACGACAATGAATATCTGGTGGTGGCAGCAATTTGTTTCCTATATTACAAGTCATTTAGTTTTTGTCGGTGGCTGTAAATTGAGTCAGCCACTAATTACTTATATTGCTAGAATGGCTGTAGATGGAGCTTTCCTTCAAAATAAGTGAATATGTGGTCAAAGCATTTGTGGTTGCATGTAGAGCAGATGGAAATCACAATTTTCTTTTGAGGCAATCAGAGTCTAAAGCATTTTGGTGAGACGGAGTTCTCAAACTGAAAGAGAAGAGGCAGACAGGGATATGTAATGGTATTTCCGGGTAAAAGTAGTTGGACCCCGATAATAAAAATAAAAAAATAAATATTGCTGATAGAAACCTTATATCCACTGGGAATATTGGAATGAGTGAAAGCATTTGTTAAATTTAGCAGCAAAGAGGCATTCAAGGCCTTGAGAGCATTTGGTTAATATATTGAAAGTTACAGTGGTAAACGGTCACAGTCTTCGACCCATGCAAACGACTGCAAATGTAGAATTAACTGACAGACGGTTTTGTTGGCATAGAGTCTTGCGGCGAATATGATACGCCATCAAAAATACGAGTGAGGACTGTTAATTGGCCTTGAGACCATCTCAAATGTGACCTCTGAAATGTACGGAAATGTCACCACAGCGCCTCACTCAGTCCAAATTGCATAAAATTTGGCAGGCATGTTCGAAATGCTTTTCAAAAACTGTACTGCCATGTGTGAACATGAATATCATATCACATTCAAAGTGCACCGCATCATAAAATCCCCTGTTGTTGTGAGGGCTCACTTAATAGTTTCACCTGCACTGAGATGTATATTAATTAAAAATAGTCTGGCCAGGTTAATGTTGGGCCACGTCCATTTCCACACATCCGGACATCCGGATGACAATTTATTAAAAGTCTGACAAAGAGGTTTGGGCGCCACACCTTTCCACAACTTGGCGGACACCTACTGAGAACAGTGCATGGACGAGTGTTGCCAAATCTGCACCTTGCAGGTCCTCGGATTCTGTTTCCAACCACAACAGAAGTCATCAAGTTATTACACATTTGCCCTTGGTAAAACCTGCGTGTGGATTAGTGTGACCATATGACTACACTGATAAACAAGACAAAGTGTCTGCAGCCATGCCTGCGGCTCTGCGAGGCCTGCACTTTGGCACAGTGCTGCTTTGAGCTGAATAATAACATGCTGATTTTGAGCAAACTTACCGATAACCAGGCTTTCGCATTGTGGTTTGATGGCCAATTACTACCAAACACAAAGTATAAAACTGATTGGACAAACAGAGTTTGACGGAACGGCCATGGATGAGAGGTCAGATGATCACCAAGTTATTCTTAGACAGTACAGTGTCTGTACCAAATGTTGTGCCAAGCCATCAAGTCATTATCAAGACATTTTACTAAAAGCCAACAATCTCAACCTGCTGGTGGTGCTCGAGTAAAGGTCGGGGCATCAGCAGTGTCATTTGGATTTATCATCAGAGGACTATGAGCGTCTGTGCAAAATTTCATTACAATCCATCCATTCGTGGTTGTATGCAAGTATTTGGATCTAACCAATTGACTAACACTGTCACGTCATGAGAAATATACAAAATAAATGTCTTTGGTTTGATTCAGGTGGCAGCTCACAGAGACATCCCCCGTTGGTTTGTGAGAAGCCTCGAGTTTTCACATTTCGACCAACGGCATGTTGGTTTATTCGCAACTGGATGTATGATTGGGGATGGGTCTCACTGAGAGCTAGACCACTTCAGGGACTTCCACATTGGCTTCATTTTCCGGACTATGTGACTACGTCCATTTTTTATATAGTCTATGGTTTGACCCAATTTCAGTAGAATATTGACATCATTCACCTTTATTCCAACTATATATGTATGTATGCATTTTTTGCAATATCAATGTAAGGGAAACAAAGATTGTTTATTGGTGATACTAGAAATAAAATGCAAACGATCTATTACAGATGCCTTCAAGTGGCCAATAGTGGAGTCCTAACACAAGTCAATGCTAAAACAATGATGTGACAGACCTGTTGCTGCAGATGAAATGGTGCCTGACATATTGCCATTCAAAATATTGCCAATATTCCCTGGTGGTGGTGTTCTTCAACGTGATCAAATGTGCTCTGACAGACTTTGAGGGGCCGCAAAGACTTTCGATGTCTAAGTAAGGCCTGCAGGGGAGTGACCTCTTGTAGTGCTGGTAATCACTCATGTGAGTCTTTCCGCAGTGAGACGATCACCAGTGATGAGCTCGATGGTCCTGTCAGCTGACAGGCTACCTAACTTGCTATAATTGTGGAGAAATGTTGCCTTTGAGGTTGGGACATTTTAGCGCTCATTAAGCATTCGCAAAAACTACACAGTACACTGAAATCGAGAATTTAAAATGGAGCCGGGGAAAAAAGCTCTTGTATGGAGAAGTTGTAATAACACTTATTAGAAATAAAACATGTATGCAAAATGAGGCCCAACTGGTTAATATAAAATAATTAAGCAACACGGGAGAGACAACTGAGAGACATTTTACTTTGAACTTCTAGTTAACGCTATTACGGGGTAGTAGCTTTATCACAGATCCCATAACACCACAGGGAGTGTTTCCATGTTTTAATCAGGTGCTAAGTGGCTGCAGCTCAACAGTGCCTGGCTATACCTGGAAAGAACCTTGGCTGCTGTGTAATGAGGAGGCACATTCAGCGCCAACTGCAAGTGTGAATATCAAACACGTCTCAATCGTCTGCCTCTCGTCTTGTCATCACCCGTTCCTCGTTGAGATTTTCGTTCCACACGGGACAAAAACCTGCTTGAATTCAGATTGGTCGGGTGATGATGTCAGAATTTAAATTGGCAGGATGAATGAAAACTGCTAGCTGGTGGAGATGACATTGTTCAGCATTTAAATTATTAAATCAGACGTAAATAATCATATTCATTTAGCATTATTTATTTTTAAAATAAATTTAAAGCAAATGAAGTGTAAAAGTGGAATCAAAAAAAAAAGAAACTGACAAATAAATGTGACATGTTACAGTATCAAATCAATATGGTATTTACAATTTGTACAT
This sequence comes from Scophthalmus maximus, assembly GCF_022379125.1. Taxonomy (NCBI): domain Eukaryota; kingdom Metazoa; phylum Chordata; class Actinopteri; order Pleuronectiformes; family Scophthalmidae; genus Scophthalmus; species Scophthalmus maximus. Next base: position 4,215,542 of record NC_061535.1, read on the forward strand.
AACACTTAACACGCTCAAACAAAATTTACTAACAATATTGTCCACGTCTCTGTGGTGACATCTCAGTTGCAGAGCCCTGTTTTTTTTTTTTCTACGTGTGTTGCAACAGATAATTGTGCAGATTCCGGATAACCTTTGCTAAACAGCAATGTGTTCAGTAATGATGATGTCGACACAATAACCTCTGCTGATATGCAGGCCAGATGGCCGGCCTAGTTGCCCTTTCAGAACCCTGCTATGCTCAGTGAGGGATTGTGACAGCCTGTGTGTGTGTGTGTGTGTGTTTGTGTGTGTACACACATTTGCATGTGCAGCTGTGTATGTGTGTTCACTACTCTTACATATGTAATGGGATGTTTTACCATAAACAAAATTATAAAATCCCGCATTACACCACCATTTAAAGAACAAGGCTGTCATTGTTCCATATTTGACTCATTGTTAACAAATCCCATGAAAAGACCAAAACCCAACAGTGAATCAGTCCGTCTCAGAACTTTTCATTTTCCAGTCTCCGCTGCTCAGGTATTTGGCCTTATAAAGTTTCCTACGTACAGTATAACGCAATGAGGGCACCAATGTCGAGGGCTCTGCCCCAAAAAATAAATAAAAAATAAATCCTGCAGAGTCATCCGTCAAAATAATTGAACCTGGCTCCAGCTATACCACAACAGAATGTGATGTCATCTTGCAAGGCACAGCGCGGGCCAATCAAGTACACGCCATCATATGAAAACCACATTTCTAGTGTTTACCTGGCCATCGTGGCCAAAAAAGACAGAGCCATTGTCAAAACACTAACTTTTCAGAGTTGTAATATGCTCCAGACTTGCGCTAACTGGACCTGAATTTATTTTATGCTTCAGTGGGATCCAAAACAACACACACCCACCCACCAATGCAGTCCTTATACTTGTTTAAAGACGGACTATTTTTGATCTGAACAGCATACACTTTCCTAATGAGTATTTTCAACAGCAGGATGGTGTATTGCTGGGCTGACTGAAAATAACCCACCGTTCCCATGTTCATAGTAATGAAGGAAGATGTCACCCAGTGCAACAAGGATGTGGTTTTGATAGTTTTCCCCACAAAAATAGAACCCTATGGCGTGCACAGACAATATTTTATGTTGGTTTTGATCTACACGTGGGATTTGTGGTCAATAAGAGAAATGTGGAATGTCCTCTTTTAATGTTGACACGGTTATGCTTTCCCTTTGAGCATGGCTAGATTGGATGTGATGGAATTATCCATTCCAGTGACATTACAAAGAGACAGAATTCCACAGAGCCCTGAAAGCTCATTGGCTTCTTAACTTGTCAGAGTAATCCAGGTCCGCCCCTCAGGGGGGGGCTGGCTACTGGCATTTTCCTTGCAATTTGTTATAAGAGAGAGTTTACATTTAGATTTAATAAGGCCCATAGGCATGGCCCCAAACAAGAATCAATCATCAGGCTGAAGCAAATGAGGCTCTGGCCAGCAGTGAACAAGTTGACCGGCAGGGATCAGTACAGCCAGAAGTAACACACACACACACACACACACACACACACACACACACACACACACACACACACACACACACACACACACACACACACACACACACACACACACACACACACACACACACACACACACACACACACACACACACACACACACACACACACACACACACACACACACACACACACACACACACACACACACACACACACACACACACACACACACACACACACACACACACACACACACACACACACACAGAGAGATAGAGAGAGAGAGCTAATGTGCGGTACAATTGTGCCAGTCCACATCGGTCATAAAAGACGTGGTTTTCATCCAACAAAGAATCAAAGGCTTTGTCTACCCGCATGATTGTTAGAGGCACATGAAGGAAGCCATTTCACTTTAATAAAATATGGCTTTTTTTGCGAACTGAATGAATGCAAATGTGTTTAAAACCACCGAATCACATCCTGCCTGGAGACATCAGAGCCCTGCAGGGCCACACTTCTCCGTGTTCCATTTCTCATTACCGTCTAATACCTGGCTCCCTTGATGTGGCCCCAAAGCATCCTGATGGAACATTCATAATTGATTCTGATTTGAGTCCCTCATTACCAACAAGTGACTGTGTGCTGGTGTGTGTGCACATTCAGCTCCAGAGGGCAAGGTCTTTGGAGTGCGAGTTTCAGCTTCACTTTCACCCTCATCTCTGAGCGCGTCTGTCGGTGTCGACGCGAGACGAGTGCACACACGGAGGAAAGGCAGTCTGTAAAAGTGGGGAAGGGTTGGCGTCCCTTAGATTCGAATTTTTTTGTTTCTTTTTTCATCATCTGTGTTGCACACGCACGCCTGTGGGTTCTTTTTGTGGACAACTTTTTTTCCCGCCTCTCCCACAAAACAGACGCGGCGGGATGGTCTCTTCTGCAGATGAAAGCAGAACGGTAATGATATCAAAACTGCCAAGGCGACATTTACAGAGGCGACGTTGTTTGCGCTCTTTCACCAAAAACACACAGTGAATAAACAGCAGCCCAAAAATGGGACTACTTGTACAGTACACAGTGATTTGCTGTGTTATTCTCCCTCTCTCTCTTTGAGGGTGTCATGATTAAGACAGAACATCTCCTCTGCAGTGGTCGCTGCTGAAAATAAATTGTTATCGTTCCTTCGGCAGGTGAAGGGGCCAGGGACTGCTGCACTCGACACTGAAAGCACCACGCCCACGTGATGAGATAATAAGCTTAGTGGCCCTGACCTTGTCTAATGGCACTTCCGTCATATTTACCAAATGGTATTTGGAGCAATCACGGCCGCTGCGACGAGATGGATAGATTGACAACAAAGCAATCAGAGCCCGCGAGTGTGTGTGCACCTACAGCAACTTATCCTGTTACAACCTGTTCTTAATGTAGGGCAAACAAGAAGGATTTTTTTCCCCACTGACACACCAAGCCCCCCTCCCCACCCTCTCTTTTGTCAGGGCAAGGACACCATCAGCACTTTGTTCTTCACTCAGATTTGATCACACGTGCTCAAGTCAGAGAGTGAATGTTTAAACAACAGGTAGCCGTCTCACACGTTCCGTCTTCGCTTTCCTCTTCCTCCTTCCGTCCTCCTCTCCTCCCCTTGCTTTTGTTAAATGCATGAAGGCCTGGATTCGAATCAAGTCTTTGGGCAACGTTTTCATCTTCATCTCTGACGTTTACCCCTCCCACGCTGTGGGGGAGCTGGGAGAGAATGGAGAGTGTGTCTGGGTGTTGCGTGTGTGCACGCGGGGGGTTGGGTAGGGATGAGCCCATCAAAATGTTGCCCACATCATCCAGGACAGCCCCTCATGGACTGCCCCTCCTTGGACGACAGCCTGGAAATGGCTCCTGGTCTTGTCAGCAGGGATAAGTACCTAGGTGACAAATAAATGCGTTGTAAAAGGGGCATTAATCGTCGGCTTTGTGAGACGTGTGTCCTTATAACAAAGAAGGGGGGCATTTGTCAGTCTGTTCCACAGATGGCCCCACGGAGCCCTTGACGAATCACCTCCACCTTGCTATGTAAGTGGCCACAGAGGCGGCGACACCAGAGCCACTACTACACCCACTGCTACGCTGTGGTATACGAAAGGACTCCTACCCAGTTAAGTATGCGCCGACCAAGAGGACATTAGCTTTGGCATGAAGACTGCAAGCACTGTAAAACAACAAGCCCGGTTCTGTCCAAAATAATAAGCTGATAAGGCATGAACTCCAGAAAACGTCTGGAAAAATCTCCCGTAGTTTGTCGTTCACATATCGTGGCAGGTGTTTTGTCCGAGTCAGACGCGTCCACACCAACAGGAACATTTCCAGAAGGCAGGAGGCAGGAAGCCGTCATCAGCAAGCGCACTCGCGCTGAGATTGCTCGCTGCTGTACACATGGGCTCACTCTGACATTTTCCGGAAACTTTACTGGGGAGCAGGTAGGAAAAGTTCTGGAAATCGTCGAGAGCAACATTTGCGTTCTCATATACAGCCCTTCTGGAAAATGTCCGGACTTCAGTGTATGTCGGAAAGCAGCTATATGGACAATAGCGTGGTACAGACTTTACAAAAAACTAACAATTTCTTTAAGAGATAATCGCAGTCTTACTTAGAATTTTTAAGTGTTGCGTTTTTAATAAACAGTAAATACTATGGCAGAGATGGGTAATAATTTGACCCTTGCCTTTGTTTTCGCTTCCAAATAGGCTTGGCCAGCTTATGGGTTTGTTTTAATACCAGTTTTATAGTCTTGCTGTATGTGTTTCTTGCCCCATTGGATTTCCTTTTTTAATTGATGTCAGTGTGTTCCCAGATCTCAGCCGTTAATTCGGCAATTAAAACATTATCACTACATATAAGTTGTGATCAACTGAAATAAAGCTTTAAGGACCTTTAGGAAATATTGTCTATTATTGATGACCAATTCCTTGGCAAAGGGTTTTGACCCTCATTTGTTATTTTATATAGTCAAACAATGCAATACTTTTACATTGAATAAAGCTATCTGTGTGGGATATGATGTTTTGAACTAGTGTGTGGGGCCATACTGTTCCATCTGAGCAGTCGTGGCTCCTTCCACTCTGCCTTTGCGACATTTAGGTGATGAACCCGGGGAAGTGAACCACACTCCGGCTCACGGAGCAGGGCGGCTCCATTATTTGGCCATGCGGTTCACTGTGGATGTGATTAATCACTGGCCAATTAGCCAGTGGCACCTGTGACAACACCGGAGGAGGCTGGGGAGTGCGGGCGACTCAAGTGAGAGTCAGTACCATTCTGCACACTACTTCACTAAAAGTGTTTTAATGACTTTCCCACTTCATGTTTTATTTTTATGTCTCCAGTGCTCAGCGTATACTGCAAAGGACTCCCTGCGAGCGAAAACGATCAATTATGCATTCCATTAAATATGTATATCTGTGCCTTTGTTTATGCGATTGGAGTACACTTCTTTTTCTCCTCAAAATGATTTACAAAGAAAAATTAAAGGGGCCTCCTCCTTACTTGTAACTGCGCCTGATGCCGTTTTTTGGCGTTGACAATGTTGAGGAATATGACCCACTGATGACTTCCTGTGTGACATCACTGCAAAGCTCCCTCCCTGCCTGCCTCAGCCTACTCAGCCAATCAATACGGTCTGCCTCCTCCCACCAGGCCTACAGGGACACTTCCTTTTGGCACCTCGGAGTATCTAAATCCTTTTACAGCGAAGCCTTCTGGCCGTCTCACAGCTGAGTGATGATCCTGTTTTACACATTGAACTGACACAGAATAGTAGGAGAGAGAGAGAAAGGAGAGTCTAAATACTGGCTTGGGAGGGATGCCTAGTCTACTCATGACTCAAAGACATGTGTTGGGGCCGGAGGTTGGAGGGATTAGAGTGCATAATAGATTTCAGAGCAAAGGAGCACTGATGTAGCCCCAGTTCAAACACTGCCTGAGGCCTGTAAGCGTTCCCCACCAAAGATTGCAGGGGAAATAATGGTAAGTTCTTTTTTTGCTCGTGGGGAGGCACTAATGGCCTCTTAAGAAAAATCCCAGACTCGTGTCAGACAGACCAGACTCATTTCAGAGGCAAAGCTGCACTGAAACATTCAAAACGCTCTCTTTGACCAGCGCAACCTTGCCAGCGTCCCGTTTTACAGATCTCGTGGAGCTCCCTCTCCAATATGACAGCGAGTGAACATCAAGTGTTTTTCTCGTCGTAAAAAGAAGAAATAAAAGACGGCCATCTGTTCGGAACTTGTATCTAAACTATATTGTAAACTCATAGACAAGAGGGCTAGTGTTACTTTTTAATGATGCAAACGAAAGGGGATACAATATTGTTTCTGGTGTTGTTGCATGAAAGAGCTTTTGTTTATCTCAATGTTGAGGATCTGTGGTGTGTTAATGTGATCTGGGCACCGAGATTAGGCCCTGACCACTGACCCTAAACAAAGCTAAGCCACATGGAGACAGATAGGGCTATTAAAGTACCATAATAGAGGGAGAAAAGTGACACCAATTAGATTAAATGTGCTAGATATTCACCGGGCCTTCTCGCTTCTAATTTCTCTTGGCAGAGAACCAGAGAGCAAATCGGACTGGATAACAGACGATAATGATCTCATTACAGCACACACTCCTTCTAGACTGGGTGGAACCTGAGAGTGGATGGAGGCGTCGACCGCAACCGACACAAACGCTGACACAAACGCTGACACGCAATGGTCAAACTGTGACACTGCTGCAAAAACGAAAATCCCTCTCGAGAGCTCGCGTGATATCTGCGTGAATATCTAATCCAAGGGTCTGACCAAGTATCCGAGGGAAACAGAATATTCTACAGCTTGCGCTCCTTGAATTATTGAGCACTTTAAATTCTTCCACATACCCAGAAGTTCCCACTGCATTAATTAAAGTAGCTCTGTAGGAGAAGCTATGCAACATCCCCCTTGATGAAGATAGACAAGGTACAACCATTACACAGCTCTGGAGAGCATCTGTGCTCACCAGAGTTCTGTGTTGCCTTTTCTCTACAAGTGAACAGGAAAGACCATCAGCAGGACTACGGTACAGTAAGTTTAAGAGTATTACCCTTTTGCCAAGTTGTCACAAACTGGCTCGTACAGCCATTAATGTGAGAGGAGTAAGGTGTTTTACATCTTCAATTTTAGCACCGCAGTTCTTCATACCCAGACTCCCCGTTGATCTGCGCAGGAAATGTGTCATAAACACCTTCTGCGTAATTATTAATACTCATGAAGATGGGCTCAACTCAGCCTCCGATTTCATTATGATTTTCATTTAAAAAAAAGGGAACTTATGCTCATTTCTACCTCAATTTTTATTTTAGAATGCCGCTAGAGTAACTTTGCATTTTTCACAGTAAAAAACTAAAAAGTCCTTATTCATCTCAAACTGCCTGTTATGAAGCCAAGCTGAAAGGGCAGGGTACCCAGAGCATCGCCTCATCTTCTTACCAGTGTGGAGGTTCTGAAAGTTAACTGTGAAGCTATGAGCAACTAAAACTAATGTCAACTTTTCAAAACAATTGCTCCATGTTGAAGCACAAATCTGTCACGGTAATGATAGGCAGGACCCAATTGCAGATACTGGAACAAAGCAGGTTGGAGAATGATGAATAACTAAAAGGCTTACACATAGGAAGGCTGGCAGAACCAGACGTCAAACTGTTTATTAAAAAAGATGAAAATCTTCTGGGAAAAACACAAGGGAAGCGAGCAAAAGCACAACGAGGAACACAACAGACAAACTGAAGCACGGAGACTAAATAGACACAGGAGGGCACAGGTAATGAAACACAGGTGAGACACGTAAGGAACAGGTGTGGACAATCACCTGGGCAAAAGACACCAAACACACAGGGGAACAGGAAGTGGCTACAAAGTAAAACAGGAAATACAAAACCCAAGGTGTAACAAACCTGAAGGATCACAATAAGGGTAATTTGAGAGAAACAAGCTGAATAAAGCACGGAATCAGAACGCCAAGAGTACTCAAATTCACAAACAAAAAGGGTCTATAAAGAAAAACCGAGTCTTTTCAGAGTTTAACAAGACCACAGTTCATGATCCTTGCCGACCATGACAAAATCTCTCTTATTTGCTACTATCTTTTCAGATTTTGTATTGCTTTCCCTCAAAGCCTTGCCCCCTCTCTCAAAAAAGCTTGCGCTCAGCTGCAAATTTGCCCAGCTCAAAACTGTTTGTCTGCACTCATATATACTGTTGCTGCACAAATATCCTGCGCTTCTGTGCGCTTGCAAAATGTTTGATGACTTTTTTGTCGAGGTATGCAACTGACCAATGAAGTTCTCACTGCTGAATTATAGGTGCATACTCTTTACTTCTTATACTGTGCCCCATTGGCCAGTTACCATTTAACCAAATTGAGGAGCAACAATGGGCTGTTCATCTAACTTAACGAGGAATTTGTATTTCCAAATTTTAAAAAACATTCCTTTAAAAAAGAAGAATAAAAAATAAATCTGGATAAAAACATTTTCTTCAAGTGGTATTCATTTGGTCAGGCATCAAGTGTAAACTGCTCAAGCCTTTTATGACAGTTCCATCTCGAAAAACAAATGTTAAACTTTGTGGATCAGACGATGAACCGAGACCTTCATATTTGCGGCTGCCAAACTATAAATAGTTCAGACGTTGAAGCAGATGCCACACGTTAAAAGGCAGAAGTCATGAGTCACATTTTGTCTGATGAGTTACTGGGGCACTGGTCTCCTAAGACACTGGCACTCCGGCTGCCAGCTTCCCAACAGTCACACTGTACTCTGTCGTTTAGAGTTGTTTAGAGTGCATTCACCAGGAGGGCAAGACTAATCCAAGACAATCTTGTGCATTGAAATTCACTCGGTCTCCTTGAAAGTGCGTTTCTATACAACTGAACTGCAACAGAAAATGGAAGATGTCATCGCTGGTGACATGAGCTGCTTTAAGGCATGCACTGAAGTTTGGACATTTTTCCTGAACCTTATCCGGAGGGGCTTTATGTGAGAATGCAAATGTGCCCAAATGTAGCTCTTTCCTGCCAGCCACCAGATCAAATTCATGGCAAATGCTCGAATGGGCTCATACAGCAGGAAGATCTCCAAGATCCATTGGGAGCGAGTAGGCGCTCTACCACGGCGCTACCTCTTGCCTCAATGTTCCTTGAATTTTCCTCTTGCTGTAAATGTCGAGGCTCATGCTGCGACCTGGAATAACCTTTTAGTTTTTCTTGAGTGTTGGTGTGCTTGCAGGTGAAGTGGGGGGCGTGGCCTCGCCTCGGGGGAACCTGGCTGGTGGACACACCTGGTAGCAGTCAGCTCATCAGGCACTGCTCTTAAGCTGAGGCTGGACAAAGTCCCACGCCACATCGTGGTACCTGTCATAGTACTGTGCATGGCCCCTCGGTGTGGCCTGAAAACTGTTGCCCCCTTTGTGTTTTAATTAAAACGTCCATACATTGCTTTCTTGTCCGTGGTCTTGCATCTTGAGTCCGAAAAACGAAAAACTTAACAGTGAACGCATCTGACCGGGCCAATCTCTTTCTGCATTCGTTGTATGCGAACGACAAATTCTGGAATATCTCTGAATTCATGTTTGAAAACGACTACATTGTTTGATTGAATCCTCTGCAAGCTCTTGAGGTCTATGAGGGCATATGTGGTGCGTCACTTGCTTTACCGGGGTTCACATCTTCAACCCATGAAACATGAAAAACGAAATGGTCTTAGTATTAAATAGCCGCACAAATACTCAAACATCCGTAAGAAATACAAATACATAAAACCAATAAAAAACAAAAGGCAGTAAATAGGCAACAAATGGTGCAGTAGCAGCACTGAGAAAAAGCAGCAGCTTGAAAGTGCAGTCACAATCGTCAATAGTCCGTAGTTGTGAAGATTTAGCACGGCAGTGTGGAGCAGAAGAAACTGTTCTCCTTGCACCACATTCCCAGTTCGTCCACCTCCTGCCTGTATGCCGACTCATTGCCATTGGTGATATTGGTGACGATGATCCCACCACCGCTGCGTCGTCTGCAGACTTTATTATGAGATTGTTTTTTAACGTGAGCTCTGCAGTCATGTGTTAGTAGTGTGTTCACCAAGTGGGCTGAGGACACAGCCTTGGGGGGGAGCCAATGTTTAGGATGGAGGTGAGTTTGCATTGCCTGCCAGAACTGCTGTAAGTTTTTTCCCTGTGTTTCATTAAGTTCCTTTGCACTCTGCTTTGGGTCCTGTCCCTTTTAATACCGTGACAAACGTACCCTTGCTAGGTTTATAGAAAAGTTGAAGAATAAGTTATGGGTTGAGTACATCGTGCAGTACATACTGCAAGTGTCTCTTAAACTTGTGTTTATGTTAAACAAGAACTAGACCACCAACAGAGGAGAGGAGAAGACAAAATACTGCATTCTCTTATGAAGCAGCTTTAAATTGTATCATGCAAAGATAAATGGATTCATAGAAAAATCCTGACTGCGCTCTTTTGTTTGTCTTTCTTGCTGAATAGGAGGAAATGTTCTATCAAATTTTTAATATATGGGAACATAAATTCTGTTAGGAATATAACATATATTTCCTCTGGTGACAAGTGATTGGCTGAATGTGAATGATGCCATGTAATTAAATTGACGGGCAAAGCCATTCAGCTTCCGCTAGACGATATGAAAGATGTTTGTTCACTTTGGTTTTCGCAATATATGAAAATTTGCTGAACAGTCACTCTACTGGAATAAAACAGATTGCCTATTGAGTTCCTTTCGAAGATTATGAATGTTTTTCCCACTTTATGTTCAGTTCAACTTTTGGTACTGTGCAGTACATAATTCAAGGTTGGGGGAGGGGGGCTTTTTCAATTAAAAGCTTTGCTTATACTCTGTTACCTCAGGTACAGGACTGTCTCAATTGCAGTGATATTGATTTGCGGCATCTCTGTGCCAAACCTTCATCATTTGCCTGATGATGAAAGGAATGATGATCTATCAAAACACGTGAGGTGGTAGAGAATAGTGCAATAAATATCAACGCTTCTATGAATAGGAAGCTATAACTAAAGTTGTAAAGCCAGTTATTTGCACTGAATTGGAAATTACTTGAGTCCTACTTTGGCCCTGTACACCCGTCAAAAGTGTGAAGACACACACCTGTGTCTCACATCGTGTAGAATTAGCTCTGTAAATTAATTTACAGGGAAAGACAGTTTACAATTTCATGTTATAGATGCTAAAGTAACGTAGAATCTCTGTATCAGTCTTAAACCTTGGGTGGAAAAAATCTTTTCTGAAAGAAAGTCTTTTTGATTTCATGAATTCAATAAAGAATCTTTAGCCAACTGCTCATTTTTTAGTCCGAACCTGGCTTCATTTTTAAAATGGTAGATGTATTTGACTCTGATATAACGTCTTAAAAAGAACATCCCTCCTAATAGAACACAAAGGCATGACTTTGATCGACACGTTGGTGTGAATTAGCCTTTAAGAAGTACACTGTACCTTTCATTGGCTCGATTCTTGCCGCTGTCAGTTGTTCTTTCCTCCCTTCAATCAGATAAAATGGTCCGATCATTAGGAAGTCACCTTTTCATTCATTTACTTTAGACTTTCTGCCTCTCTCCCCCTTTATTCTGCGCGGACTCGCTACTTTGCTCTTTCTCTCGCTCTGCCTTTAGATTGGCAGTGAGAATGGGGATGTGTGCAGGCTGTATGTATAGGCTGCAGTTGGTTTCAGTGCACCAACATCATGCCAATCATGGCAGGGGGAAAATGATGGTGGAGGGCAAAAAAATATATGATTCAGTCCTAATCTTGCCACTTGCTGCAGCAGCTTACTGGTGAGTTATTGTGCCCCAAGGGCGGATTTGGCTTCCAGTTCTTCCCCACTCCTTCACCTTCATCAGTCTACAGTGTATGTGTGAGTGAGCATGTGTGTATGGGGCCTTTCTCATATGTGATCATACCGACAGTGCGTCAGTCATTTTTTTCACTTACAATACGTGCGTGTGCTGGTGTACACGGGCATCTGTTTATTCATACACCTGAAATTCTGTTCTCGGCTTTTTGCCCACACAAATAACTGCCCAGCGACATTTTTAACAATATTTTGGTGACATAGGTGTTTGGAGAGAAGGCTGGTCGGCCTCTGTCACAATAACGGCACTTTTCTCCTGCGTCAGGAAATCAGAGAGGTTTTGTCCCACACCAGATTTTGTGCCTGCAAGAATGATTGATGCTAGAAAATTTAAAGGCTATTTGGCTCATTAAAAAAAGAAAACTCACTGTTTTTGATTGTTTGCTTCAATGGGAAAATTTTCACCGGCCTAACATCCAAATTTAAAAAACAGCATATTGAATGATAAACCCCAGGTAATCGGGGCACTTCATCTGTCACTGTCCTTGCCGTGGGGAATGGAGTGAACGCAATTGCCACAGATAATAATGACTTTCTCTAACAATGACTGAAAGGGACACACACACACACACACACACACATAGCCTGGCTATAATCAAAGGAGAAAAATAACCCTGTGTTTCACTGAACTATTAGGTCTCCGCATCATGTAGAATCGGCAGGAGGGCAGAACGAGCGTCTACACGTGATCGCCCTTTCTGGGGTATGTTTCTCAGTGAGGCCAGATGGCATCAACCTCCTCGTCTCTCGTCTGTGTGCAAACAACTGTTCACAGCTTGGTCCTGCTAACTGAAACTCAATTGTGCAAAGATTCCTGTAATCGCGCCTTCTTCCTGCAAATGAAACATACGGTGCAAAGGGCAACGTGGGATTTAAATGGGGGAAAATGTGGAACAAAGAACCCGATTGTCTGGATATATGCCACTGTTCATGTTGTTACTTGTGTTGATGAGGGTTTGTAATATCAAAGTTACCAATACAAGCTACATCCACACTACTACTTTTTAAGACGAAAACATTATCCGTCCATGTTTTTCTTTTCTTGCACCGATGATGAGGTGGTACTTAAAACATCTTGCCTTCATAACTGGTAGTCGAATGCGGGTGAATGCATCACAATTTCCAAATGTCTCTGTTTTTGCTCATCCATACGACAACACAGCTACAAGTTTTCAAATTGAAAAGAGGCGGGCAGCATTTCCCATTTTGCTCGGAAACTCGGCGTAAATGTAGCAACAGAGATGCGTTTTATATTGAAAATGTGGATGTGGTCACAGACAAAGGTCACAAGATCCAGAATCCCTCTAGTCATTCAGAATCATTCTCCATCCATCCCATCTTATCCTTTTCTTTTGTTTTCACTGTCTTTATCTCCAGACGCCAGCCATCCAAATGGAAACGGAGGCCTTAGTCGCAGAACCAAAGCCAAATACCAAGGGAAGGTAAAATAGAAGTGTTCCATGGATACATAAAAAAAGGGTGGGTGGGGGTGGGGAATCATTTCATTTCCCTGTTGAGGGCCTCTATGAATTTTCTGAATGATGCTGGAAGCAGATTCACTCCCTTCAATCCTCCCACTGTGAATGTGCTGTGAAGACGACCATAATAAGAGGGGCGGGATCTTAAAGCCATCAAATCCTCTGGAGTGCATTGATAAGGAGCTGAGTGTGTGTGTGTGTTTGTGTGTGCGTGTGCTTGCGTTCGTACTGAGGGGTTTGTCATGTGTGCTGGGGATCCGAGTAGGGAATGATAAAAATAACTTTACTACCGCATTTCACTTTCCCAATTTCATACTCTCAAATACTGTCTATCTTTTTATTTTATTGGTCCAGACTCAAATATCTCATTAACCGTCAGACTGAGTTCAATACATTTTTGCACAGACATTAGTGGTCCCCAGGGGATTATTTATACAGACTTTGGTGATCCCTTTACTTTGCATCTAGCACATGTTAGCAGGCTGACATGAGCACTTAGGTCATAGCACTGCTGTGACAAAGTGCAGCCTCACGGAGCCACTAGAACTGCTGTTGTTTTGTTGTCTCACTTCTAATCTTCTATTCCCTCACACAGCCTTCACTGTGTTGAAGTTGTGGTGCCTGTGTGAATTAATATGAAAAAGAACAACAACTCCTAAACATTCCTGCCATTGGCCATTCTCAAATTAGCAGAAACCCCCACAAAAACTTAATTGTCCTTGCCATCTGCACTGATTTGCAGTATCATCCCACAGGGAAGAAATTTGTTCAGATTCATATACTGTTTGGCTTTCTACTTGTCTTTCTTCTCAGACAATTTCCAACTCCTTGCAGCCAGAAAAGTTGGAGTTGCACTTTGTGATACGCAGCTCTCGCTCATATTTCAAAATGATGAGAATCGCTTTGAGTCGAAAGTAACCAGACAAGAGCTTCATTGTAAATCTAATGAAACCAAAACACAATTAATCACCTCAGACTGCTTGAATCTGAATAAAGTTTCACCGTTATATTGACAGAACTTGGGCCTACTGCATATCTCTCAATCCTCTGGGAGCATTACTCAGCCTTCATTACATTTGATTTTTTTGGTGATGTATGACTGTGGACTTTGCTTATCAGTTATTTCTGCACATACTGTAAATCCAAATTGTTATGCTGTAAAAGGCAAAGTAATTGCAACCCTGTGATTGAGTAAGCGACTTACCTATTGATGATCACTCCACTAAAATTGTTCTTAAGCTGTCCGTGTCCCAACATTTGTGCTTGGCGTGTAACCTTGTCACTTCGCAGGCTGCACCTTGAGGCATCTCTGATTCACTTTGTGAAAGCATTCAGAATAGCTTGAATAAAATGCAACCATAACATGCATTTTTACTTTGTGATATCCTCTGTGGCTACTGTGTATTCCATCATACTTCAGACGCCACGTCAGGATTTGTTTTTGCAAGTGTGAAATAAGCTGCTAAAGTCTATTTTAAAAAATAATTAGTTTTTACCATAATAGATCAGCAGATTCCTGAGTTCCCTTTTTCAATAATTATTAACGAGGCTGTTATTGTAATATTTCCCTCACAAATCATTCATACCCATTAGACGTGTCAAGTATAATTAATGGTTTTTAATAAAGAAAAAGAGATTCCTCATAAGACAGCAGGCGCAGGCAAAGATGCAGTGTAACACTGTATTAAAACATATTGCAATGCTGCGAAAGGGGGAAATAGCCATTCATCATGCCACGGTAATGTCCATGCTTCAGTGTACACCAATTCACAGCTTTTGCCTGCGTGTGTGTGCAGTTGTGTCTCCGTATGTGCGTGTACATAGACCTATTTATGTCATCTGTGCTATTTGAATCGTCTGCGGTTATCTATGACGTAGGTCCTCATTACAACAAAATGGGTTCGGTGATAAAATGATCATGGTTGGGCTAAATCACTCCGTCCGTGCACACTGAGATTTAGTCATCACTGTCACCGACCAACGACTGTTGACGCAGAAATACACAAACTGTGTTGCTCACTGAGAAATGTGTGAAGAGAGACGGCATCCGGGATGGAGAGCTGTCACTTTGATTTTTATAGCTTTGCTGTTTTATTCTGTACCTGGTCCAGATTTTAGTATTTGTTGGAATGCGTTAATTAAAAGATCCTATCTGAAAATCTCCCTTTTCATGTTCATCTAGAAAGTGCTGGTACCATCTGGCACTAACTAAGGAATATCATATATCTAGATAGAAAGTCACTGGTCTCCATACTGTATCTTCATCAAAGTTGCAATGTGAGGCATTTCGCTCTGACAAAGTTGGTATATTTCTAGCATCCTCTCCCTCAGTTGGTAAGTTTTCCGTCCCAAAAACCTGACACCCCAAGAACATGAAAAAAAAAGTTTCATGGCAACCCTATGCAACTTATGGTCCACTGACCACAAGCTACATCTATGTGATGATGATGAATGCTAAAACGTAGAATAGACTTAGTAATATAAGGTTTTCAGACAGTATTGGCAAAACCACTCAGAGTGGAGCAAGGGCTTTTTATTGATTAGGAATTAAACTTTTGAATTGAAAGAGGATGGCTGTTTCATGTATTTTTTATTTCAAAACTTGAGATAGTCTTATCCACCTAAAAATGTATCCAACACAAAAATAAAAGTGTGTGTATTGGGTAAGGGGAGGTGGAGGGTGGGCAATACTGTAGTAGACAAATTTGATTTTTTTCGACTTTATACCAAGAAGAAAGATTATGAAGAGAAGTTTTTTTTTCAGAGCCGAATAATGTTCATGAAACCGCTCTTGAATGTGTTTTCTTCTGGGCACGAGTGCATCCTCAGTGTTCACTCCAGGTCTGTTAAAATGGCCTCATATTCCTTGGCAGCGGAACGACCTTGCAGACGCGCCATCAAACCTAATGACTACCACAAGTTGAATACCGTTATGGATCCCCCTTCATGTTTAACATTTGGCAACAGACAATGTGGATTGAAGGGCTAACTGTACAGACCATAATTTAGGTTGTGATTGGGTGACAGAGGTACAAGCTTATTGAAGCTTGTATATGTGCACACTCAAAACCCTGTTAAATATTTATCTCCATCTTGAGTGTAAACAAAACCAATTCTCTCTGTAGTTTCTTTTACAATTATTCAGTAGATTTGACTCGTTTTTGTGAGTGAAAATGCTGTAATCATGCTACATTACCATTTGAATGTGCCCTTGCAGGAAATGAGACATTAGAGTGTAGTGGGAAGGTGGCAGAATTCATCCCAAAAATGCGAAATAAGTAATTTATCATAATGCGTGTGTTTGCATTATTTGTGTATGTGCTAAAACACAGAAGTCCTCTTGATGGCAAACTATGACAAGTGCCCCAGCAATCCTCCTTTTGACTGACTAATGCAGTCATAGTTATCATAAAAATAATAATTATAAAGAAGTAGAATTGCTCTCGGTGGTGCACATACCTCCACCAAGGCCCAACAGTCCCCTTGTGATACCAAATTTAAATCTGCTAGATCACACACTCCTAGATATCAGTCCCCTAAATATGCCAGATCCCGGATCTTAATGATCCGCCCCATAATGTAATGGGCTATTTCTTGGCCCATGTCCCACCCTTCCACCAAGTTTCGTGGAAATCTGATCAGTAGTTTTAATGTAATCCTGCTGACAAACCAACCAATCAACCATGAAACAAATAAACTGACATAGGCAAAAAAACACGACCTCCTTGGCGGAGCTAGTAAAACAATCCTACCGTGGCTGTCTGCACATGGTGAAGTGGCCTACTTGGATCCTAAAATACATTGAGCGAGATTGTAATTCACACAATAGCTGTGTGTTACCGGTCAACTTATCCTTCCCTGTCACTCAATAGGCCTCCCCTTGGTGCTGAGCCCCTTGTGAAAGAGCAGACTCCATCTGCAGCAGGTGCAGGTCTAATGATGCTTTGATGCCATATGACAAATCTCATCACTTGCTGAGTCGACTGACATTTCCGTTGAGTGCTCCTAGCAACAGCATTACAAGTGGTCGACGCTCACCTCGCCTGCGACGAAGGAACTTCTAAGGGCTACAAAATAAATAAATATATATATATGTCCCATTTGTTCATGACTTGCTGTAACTGCTGAATAAATACCCAGAACCACTTTACAGTTGCATGTTTCCATGAGGTATCCGTACCATTTTAAATTCCACACCAAGTTACACAAGGTCAGGTGAGAACATATGTCGGTTCTCAAATCTTTGGTCTGTTGGCATGTTTTTCACGGCCTTTGTCTTACTGATTGTATGTTTGAATTATGTGTGTGCGTGTCCAATTAGTCTACATGGTCGTCTGACATCTCATGTCATCAGACGACAACTCCTGATTACTGCATCAACAGCAGTCATATGTTTAACGCCCCCCCCCCAAACTGTGCTTTTTTTGGTTAAATCATAGCTGCACAGCCGACACTCGGCTGGCTGAGTAACTCGTAATCATTCCACTTCTGTTCTTTGTGTGTGTTGGGGGGGGGGCTGTCTAGTCACAGGCAGCCCATCAGAGTCGAGTGGTACGGAGTGATTGCACACATTGTGTCAGCGATGGAGATGGAAGTTTGTCCTTGTGCAGTGTGTATAAGTGTGTAACACTAGAAGGATTTCCATTAGTGCAGTACTAATCGTTGAAGTACTCTGTCGGGGTCTCTGATTTGAATGTTGTTAAACTATTTTTTGTTTTCCTGTTAGACTTCAGTCTTTTAGTTTCGTCTTCCATGAGTGTTACGATGTCTTCTTTGTTTATCTGCTTCTAACTCATAATTGGGACAGTCAAGGTGAGGCGCCATTTATCAAAGTCAAGAGCACTTTGTGGTTTCAAAGAAGCAAAGAAAGTAGCAATATTTTCCCAGCTGTTGCAGTGTAATTGACTGCTAAACGGTTTCCTTCCGACAAATAAAGTGATCTACATGGCCTATAACTCACACGTATGCTAATAAAGCTCCTTTTCCGAGCTTCGGCGTCAGTGTTGTTAGAGGTTTATTCTCTCCTCTGATGGCCTCTAATCAGCTCCGCTCAGCCGAGCTTACTCCACCTGGAGGACTGGCTAGTGATTTTCTGTCAGAGGGAAAAGCACACCATAATTATGCTGCCATTTGAAATTCCATCACTCTCCCGTTTGCAACAGGAATAAAATGCATCTCATTGAAATGTATGCCGAATGCTGGAAGGATATATTCATGGGTAAACCTTGTCTTTTTAATTAAACACACAGTGGCCTTGGTGGATTGCTCGTGACACTGGGAATGATCAGGGCACTTAGAGGGCTGCAGTTCAGGTGAATATTCCTTTAACGTCCCAAGAGGAGAGCAGGACGGGCATGACTTGGCATGTTTATGGAACTTTGCGCAAGACACACAGAGCACAATAAAAAGCAGCAACCTTTTCACCCTGAAGTGAAACGACGAAACACGACTGGATGAAAAATGAGCACTGTTAAAAGTCCAGGCTGATGTTTTTCTTAGTATTCATATCTTCTCCGGCAACATCTTGTCTAAAAAATGGACTTGCGTGAGGGTTGCCTGCACATATCCATCGCAAATTAAACCTGTGGGTAGATGATGAGACCCATTCTTTATGATATATGCAGATTATGAAGAATGATACAGGATCACGTTCTCCAAGGTCCCATTACTGGCATCCCACTAGCATTTACAAATCCCAAACAAAGCCTGCTTCCAAAAAAACTCTGCTCCCAGAAATGACTCTGTTTCTTTCTGTGCCTCAAAGCTACGCTGAATAGAAAAATACATGCACATTCATCGGGATTATCTAATTAATCTTCGATTTTTATGATTAAAAAATACACACACAAAAAACGCATACATAGTTTCTCACATGCACAGATAAAGATTTTAGCCCGATCAGTAATTCCAGAAAGACAAAGTGGAATGACCTTGACATTTCCTTGACATGCCAGTAGATTATTCAGTCAACTGAGGAATGAGAGAAACAGAGGGGGGAGAGGAAAAACAAAAATAGAACTATTGTGAGGGGAAACAGACATTTGAATTCCCAGTGATATGCCAAGTATATATATATATATATATATTATTTTTTGATTTGGCAAGATTTTGTTGCCATAGCAGAAGAAGCTGGAGTTTGTAAAGTGATTCACTTTGCGGTTGCTTTTCATTAAGGTATATGTGCACTTCTGGGTAATTCTTTTAAAAAAACCAACATACTGTTTTCATACTGTATGTGTTATGTATGCATTTGCTGCGGGGGGGACGCTGTGGGCTCTCTGAGTCAGCTCTTACCCCCTAACTCTCCTCTCGCTTCACTTCCTCTCACCTCTCACCTGCCCTGTGGCCTGCTGCCTGCAGACAGGCGCTGGCTAATCTCACCCTCCTTCATCTTTTCCCTCTCTTTTTTTTCTTTTTTTTTCTCTCTCTTTCCTCCTTCGCTTTCTCCTCGGTAGCCTTCCGCAAGGTTTGACTACTAACCTCACTCTCTGGCTACATCCTTCACCTTGTGAATCCTCAGAAAATCGCCCTTCAAGAGTCCGCTGACGGGTATTCAGTAACCTTGAACAACTGCCGGAGTAGCAGCGACCTTCAAATATGGCTTCCTGATCATTTTCATTAGAGATGAGGCAGGAAATGAAATGACTACATGTTTTTGTAGGCCGCTCACTTGCCATGTACACTACGCAGACAGGGGTGAAATTACATTACACTCTGTATGTTTTGCCTCTGTGTTGCGGGTGCTGCTGTATGATGCCATGTTAAGCTGATCCCTGTTCATTGCGGAGCATGTCCCTGTCTCGTTTAATAAATCCAGCGCGCGGTCCTGCTTCCCTTCCTGTCCTCGTAGTTTTGCCAGCAGTGCCGTGTCGCTCCGGCTCATCTCTATGAAATGTGCATCTGCATCACCTGTCACTCACGGGGAGGCATGCCTGGTGCCGCTTGACTGACGTCTGGAGCTGCTTGAGGAGAAGGGGCCGCCTCTCACACGGTGCTGTGCGCCAGAATATGTGTGAAGAGAAATGAGGACATTAAGGGAGAAAAAAAAAATAAGAGACTGTGAAGAAGAGGAAGAAAAAAGAAATAAATAAAAATATCCGAGCATGTTTTAGACAAATCCTGGTCCCCTGTGTGTGCTCTGTGTACATTTTGAAAGAGCGTGAGCGCCTGCTTGTGTGTATTCCTGAGTGTATGCGTTGCTGTGTGTTGAGGCGCGACTCGGAGATCTCTCTCTTTTGTGCCTCATCTAATGTTTCCCAGCCGCGCCGAGCGACTGGCAGCGAATGACAGGTATACAGGTGTAGTTTGACAGGGCTCATCTGCAGGCCGTATGCTGCACGGGACCAGAGGGCACATTTACACACTCGGGTCTGACTGAGGAGCGCCGGGACAAACACACACACTCGCTCTACAGAAGGCAAGCATGACTGAGGCTTTGATGCACTTCAGTCCTTCAGTGTCCCTCTTTGGTCACATTTAACTTCTTGCGTGGCAATAGCTGCAAAGCCTGGAGGCGAATCAAAGCACCGATGTCAGGGACGGTCAGCACGCTGATCTTTTTTGGGGGGCGAGTGGGCCATGTGGAAGATCCACTGTTACGTAAAGAATAAAAATGAAACCTAAGAAGTTCCACCCAGTTCCAGAGTAGTTCAGGCGTTGTTGTTGTTGTTGTTGTTGTAGAAGCATCACACTACAACTCAAGGAATTACTCAGCTATATTGACATGTTAATTCTCAAGCATCACTTCTGTAAGATCACTTAGCGGTCCCATTCTGCGGTGATAGCTCGTTTGAAGCTTTTGCAGAAAGCCAACCGACAAGTTAACAGCGGCTCAGCTGCTTATGCGCTTTATTTACTCAACAATTGGCGTGTTAGCATTCTTCGACACAGCGAGGCTGTGTGTTTTCGATAAAAGGATCCACAAACTGGCTGAATTCACGAAAAACTGAAAAGGTTCACCTTTGAAAAGGAATGATGTGCCGTTTGAAAACGCATCTCTGACAGTTGCAGAACACCCCCACCCCCCCCACAAGATTTTTTGAAAGAGTGGGATCTTGACAGTTTTGTGACTGTCGCCATGGAAACGGTGAGAGGGTCTCATTAGGGGAGCACCGGAAAAATCTGTTTTGGAGGAACAAAAAACCCCTGACAAAATAGCTGAGACTGGCATAATTTCAAAAGGAGTAAAAACGACAAAAACAACAAGGAGCGATACATTTTGCTTCGAAATCTGAAAAAAAGAAGAAGTCAACCTTCAGAAACAGAGGACAGCAGAGGACTGAGATTATTAAACATATTTGCAGAGCTGCGGATGTATAAAAACGGCTCTTGACACAGACTATGAGTTTGCGGTTGCATCAGACAAAGCCAGTTTTCAAGGGCAATCTCGCTCTCTTACATATCTGATGGGGTTTGCCAACTATTCCACTGGCATCACCGTCAACTACAGTATTTGTCTTTGCCGCTCCTCCAGCGTTGCAAAAAATATTCTGTCACACTTAGCACCAAGTAATATTTTTACGCCACGTAGAGATGTAAGTGCTTTACACATTTTTACAAGACACTCTTTTTTTTTTTTTTTTTGATCTGTATGCAGAGCACCTGATAGATATCTCTGCACTGCAGACATTGTTTGGAAATAGATATTCTTCTCAGCTGACACATTAAAGCCTAAGACGTTTTGCTTAAACATTTACAAAGCATTCAGCGACAGAATGACGTTAGCGTGAGTGAAGTATTTTATGGCATACGTGCAGAAAGGGGGAAAAAAAAGACTTATTCAATCTGTGATTGAGCCTTGTCATTTACCTTCTGATGAAAAGACAAAAATCAGGAGAAATGAACAGCTGTATATTTCAGTGACCTCTGCTAATTGATATCCGATGACGCTTGTATCTGAAATGCAATCTTATGCAAACATGTCTTGTTTTTATTATTTTTTTTATATCGTGTTTTAATTTGAGTCGGTGTTACTAAAAATGAACTAATATTCGACTTGCAGTGCAAATTTCTTTTCTATCTACATGAAATGCCCCCAGCGCATCGCATATTGTAAAATAGTGACAATGCTTTGTGGGGCCACACACACGACACCTGAGACTCATCATTTTCTATTTCACACATATTTCATTTGTTGAAGTCAGGAGCAACTTTTGAGCCGGTCTGTGTTGATATAGAACTATTGTATCTCAAGTTATCTGCTATTATCACTATTTGATAAGGTGGTGGGGAATACAACAAAAATATATCATATTGTATTCTATATTATATATGATCATACCATGTATGGTATTTAGATGAATTAAAAATGCAGAAGGCTGACTGCTGAGAGTGCTGTGTTTGTTTCCTGGGAGCAAATAAAAAAAAAATCACGACATTAAGAAGCTTCCTGTGTCTCTCCGGAGGTTTTCCAGCCTTGTATGCAAATGAATATTGTATTTGCATTTTGAGCTGGCGCCACTTTTATTAATGGCGATATTAACAGTGGTAGCATTTATAACCATTACTATTTTTTTCACTTGTGATACAATTTGGATTATCAATAATATGAGAGCGACTGTGCCATTGTTGCCTATTTTACAATCTTTTTTAATGAACACACACTGGCCATTTATGAGAACTCATTAAAGACGACTTTTGCACACATAGTTCATCGTCATGCCTCTGTGTTGAACAACATCATTAATGTTAAACTGAAAGTAAGTGAAAGGGTGAAACGTTAGCATTTCTTTCTTTTTTGCATCCGGCACAGGAAGCTTACAGCAGCTAAGTGCAGGGCTGGCGAAAGGGCCACCGCATGCCTCTGGAAAGCTGGGAATTAAGATGTATTGTGCCAGGAAGAGAGGGTTTTATTTATGGGAGCATCCGGAATAGGCAGAGGGAAATATGGTAGCGATACCTGGGGACAGTGCTAAATAGTGTGAGACCGTTCCCAGGATAGGGCTGCTGCAGAAAATGCAGGAAAAACCAGGGGAGGGGCCGGACGCGGCTAATGAGAGCGGCACTTGGTCGACACAGGGACTCTGCAAAGGCAGCAACACGGACTAAAACGAATGAAAATGTGTTACCTACCGCCAATGCAATGACACACCTTTTAGGCTGTGGGTTTTCACGTCGCCAGCAGCAACATTTGTTGCCACCTGCTACCGCTGCCTCTCATGTCATAGTAATTACAGTTAAAACCAAAGCAGTGGAGCGCGCATCTCATTATCAACACACTACGCACACGCCACGGCTCACCGCGGGAGATCCGCCAACAGAGAGAGGAAGGTGTATGCTCGCGCTTGAGAGTTGCTTGCACACACGAGTGTGTATGTTTATCACTTCTGACTATTTCTGGGAAGGGGATGATGAAGTGTGAGTGTTTGGCAGATATCCACTCACGTCACAGAGAAAGAGCTGAGGGCAGTGTGTGTGTGTGTGTGTGTGAGAGGCAACAATGAGACAGGTCCAGGACAGAGAGGAGCCTCCCTAATTTGGTTACCCACCCTCCCCGCCCCCCTTTTCTTGCCTTTTGACGTGGCCCTCACCCCTGTGTGTGTCGGCCCTGATGAGCTGCAGTGTGGGAGGTGGGGTGCTCCTTATCCCCCCCGACCCCCCCAACAGCATCAGCCTCTGCCTCTCCTGAGAACACATGACAGAGAGCATCGAGCAAACCAGCGACCGCTTTTCCCGAGCTCTCCCCCAGCCTGCCAGGGCCTGCCGAAGCAGCTCCTGTCCCCTCGTCTCCTCCAGAATATCTGCAATCAGCGCAGAGACACACAAAATATTTACTAATCTTAGCGGTTGAACTGTAGGCGGGGCGGGGGAGTGAGGCGTGAGGGGTGGGGAGGTGCCTTGACAGCAAATTAGTGTCCTGCCACAACACATGCGCTCGTGTGGCTCGACAGGTCCCCACTTTTTTTTTATCCCCCCCCCCATTTTATTATCATCCATGCTTGAATTATTCAGTGGTATCCATTAGCATAACAGCAGCCATTTTATATTTAGCTCCCCCTATGTTGACTGCATCAACATTTCACTCCAAATATTCCGCTAACCTCCCTGACAAGAGGAAAGAGGCAGCGACTCAGAACCAAGTGCAATTAGTGACCTAGAAAAATACCCCCCCCCCCCCCCCGCCTTGGTCTTTCAATTCTGAAATCACAAGACTAATGTCTTTCCGACAGAAAAAAAAAGAAAAGAAACAGTCCATAATTTTGAAAACCGTGGCAAACTGGCACTTTTTAATGGCATTTGCCAAAAAGAGACTGCCACACATTTATAGATGTGCTGTAGCTATCACCCAGTCTCATTTGTCACCATTAGCTGTAATATGAAAGAACCCTCATCTCATCTCGGAGGTCTAATTTGTAAGCTTGCGATGGGAGATGGACTGAGCCGACCGGCGCCACAATGATGAAAGAGCTCAATGCTCTTCTCCCTCACCGAGTGCAAAATTAAAACCTTTGCAGAGCAGCGAAGGTTGATCTGTATGAGCCACTCGACACTGACATTTTAAAAGTTTTTTTTTAATTGAATTGAATAGCATTTAATTTCCCTGGTATGATATATGCACAAGGGTCGTATAGATACCGAGAAGATAGTTCCTCCGTCTGTGCGTGACTTTATGTCCACAATATGCTAGTGACTGGCATGTGATTCCATCTCTCCGCTGCGCTCGCTGCTCTCCTCATCCCCACCAGCTGTACACTTTGACCTCCCGCTCATCTTTGATCCTCTGTCAAAGAGCTCGCTCTCGCTGCCATCGCTCCGCTTCACTCTGCAGACCTTCACTTCTTGCTCCAGATTTTAGGGCCTGGAGTCACTCAGTGTGAGCTCCTGACAGTGTGTTTGAGGCAGCTCCCTGGTTCACGCCTTTTAGAAGAGAGAAGAGCCATTTGGAATTCACTCGAAACACAGAACCGGCTCGAGCCGCCGGAGCATCACGGCATACGCAGATTGTTGACTTTATTAAACCACAAAAGGTTATGTGATCGGGGAAAATAGAGCCGCCATGTCCGTCACACAGTTGGTTTGACAGAGCTGGAGCTCAAACATGATGATTTCTGTTAAACCCTTTTTCCTACACATATTTTAAAGTAAAATATTAAATTACATTTCTTTTTAAATTTTCAGCGAAAGCTTCTTGTCCTTATCTATAAATTAGAGCAAACATTTCATTTTAAAATATTAATTGAAAACATGACGGTGTTTATGCTATTTATATGCTATTTAAATGCAGTTAATAATTAATGGCTCATGTTGAATTTGTATTGAGCAAAGAGAGAAGTTGGATCATCAGGCCGGTCTCAACATTGAAAAGAAAAACTTATTTAGCGTTTTCGGAAAAAAACAACAAGTTCTACAAATAACCAATATTTTTTTACTGGAATCAAAAAGTTTTCAGTTTCAATGGGCAATTTCCCATTTACTCAGCACCATGTAACTCATGAATATATATATATATATATATATATATATATATATATATATATATATATGCATTGAGCACCCACTGATCTCACGCTAACAACACGCGATGAATATGCGTCCGTAGTTACCATTTTGGTACAAGCCTCGGTTTTTCTTTCTTTGAACTTTCTGATTTGATTTACAGTGCAGGACTGGGCATTGCACTCCCTTCCTCTTCTCCCTGCATTCGCATAGAAGGTACTACACATGAATTCTCACTCCCTGAACTCGGACTGCAATATGGTCCAAAACGTTTCACACCTCAACATTTTTGTTACACCTGTGTCAGGCCCGTTGCAGGATGGTCGTTTTCCAAGTATCTGACATATGAAAAGGAGATTTGTGTACAGATTGTGTGCAGCGCAGACATTTTGCGGATTGCAAAATAAACAGGAGAAAAAAAATAATCATCACATCCTGGACGTGGTTTTTGGTGAAACCCCGCCTGTGCGGGAGATTGAGGAGACGCGTCACTGTTGCTCAGGCTGTGACACATGTCTTGTTGGGCGGGCAGAGCATCTCTTGCCCCCCCTCACTTTATCTCACAGTGCAGGAGAGGAACATGCTCTCTTTCTATGCGCTCCACAGCCTCCTTGTTCTCTCCTCTCACTGTAACACTGCAGTATTTCAGCATACCAATAACTGGGACTGCTGGGGATCCTCTCCTGCTTACTGTGCTGCCAGCCATCCAGGTGTGACTGCATGTCAGGCAACAGTCTCACTATAGCCGCAATTACCCCTCTCCCCCTGACTTTGCTCTACCAGCCCTTCTTATTATTCCACTGTATGACTCACAGGACAACTGTCGTACACACGTGTACATTTAACTGTCATGTATTAAGCATGGATGTACCTGCCTTTTCAAGTACAGTAGCTGATATGTGCATGAGCAATGCCATTTTATTTATTTTTTTGCTGTAAAGATAATGCTGTGGTTGGATAATTGCAGTCTTGGTGAGGGTGTGAACGTCACTGACTTGCTCAGGTGCACTTCAGCAAGGTGGAGGCTTACTCACGCTTACGTCAAAAATGGCTCACCCATCATTTTTGAGAGAATTGTAGAAGAATGTGGGAAAATTAATTGGAAAAGAAAAGAAAAAACACACTGGAAGAGGTTAAAACTGCAAATGAGGATGGAGAGAGCACAAGAGGAGGAAACACTGAAGGATAAGGAGGTGTGGCAGTGGAAGGGGTGGGCTGCGGGGTGAGCAGGGTGTCTGACATCGCCCCCACGGTCGTAACAGCAAGGTCTGCATATGGGAGCAGCTGCTGTGTCCTCTGCTTCCTCCCTGAAAAAACATTGGCTGGAATATTAATTGTGCCGCTAATTCTGCTTATGGCATGTTTTCGTGATGCTCAGAAGGTCCAGTGGGCCCTGTTACGTTTCTGTCGGTCTCGCTTAAGCATGGGTTACACAACCTGAAAATCAAAAGCTCTGCAATCACAATGGTTTACTGTAAAGGGGCATTTCATTGAGCAACAAAAATAAATATCAGCTTGATATTTACAGGAATATTTAGCAGTTTGTTTTTTTTGCTGGGTCCTGTCTATGCAGGAATCATTAAAAATCAACAACAACCCCACAACAGAATAAAAAGCTTCTCCTTGTTGCAATCTCAGTTTCTACCTTTGGCATCACCTCTCTCTGTCTCTGTCTCACATTGTCAAACTGTTGTCTGACATGAGATCTGCTTGATTGACTGCGGTGTACTTATACAAGAGTTGGGGCTAATTTGAAGTAAACTCTGCACAAGTGTCTGAGTCTTTGTTTTGTGACCCTGTTTGTGTTGGATGAGCACACCGTGCCTCTCTTGGGAGCAGCCTACAGGCATCCCACAGATCTGACACGCAGCTCCACACACTCACAGAGAGAGAGAGAGAGAGGAAGGGGAAAAAAGGGGAAAAAAAAGAGTTTCCCAAGAATCCTGGCTGAATACATCACAGAGACATAAAAAACTTACTTTATGAAGTTTTTCTTTTCCTTTTCTATCCAAAGCTTGGGTCAAAATATGTTAAGACAAAACACGCAATATATTCAAGAGTATGCTTTCTGAGACTGTACATTACCACCTTTTTAGTTCCAAATGTCTCCACTCCCTGTTGTGTGAGTACATAATGTCACGAAGAAAGGGAACCCAAGAAAAATCTACAGCCCAGCACTTGGTGGGATTCGTGCCGGGGAAAATTTTAAACTCCCTCTCTCGGTGACAGCACAGGGTTATCTTTGCAAGATCAGAAAATATTCAGGACCTTTGTGAATGTACACATAGGGGCCCCCAGGTATCTGTGGGCTCCCCCCCAATGCCACTGAAGCACCTCAGCACTCAGCAGGATCTCTCAGATGACAGAAGGAGCCGGAGAGTCAAAAGAGGGATAGAAAGAGAGGTGTCGGCGGGAGGAGGGGGAGTTGTGCGGACCCAAGGGATCCTGGGGGGGGGGGGGTGGTATATGCAGGGAGGTCAGAATCAGTGAGTGCCAGTCTAATCTGATAGGAGTTCATCCATGCAGAGGAGCTGGAAATCCATGCAGAGAAGCAACAGTGATCTGCACAAATTATACACCGGTGAGAGTAGAAGACAGACAGGAGAAAATATATGGACGCGTGTGTGGAATGTTGATGATTGAAGCGAGAGGAGGGAGGACGAAGAAAAAGAGGCAAAATGGGATGAAAAGATGACGGCTGGAGTCACGGGCGGCTGTTTGTGTAGGGTTTATTTTTAAGTTGTCTCACAAACCCCCTCATTTAATGTATGGCGTGGGAACAGAGGGAGGAAAGGAAGTGGGATGACAGAGAGAGAAACAAAGAGGTCCCGTGATTTGTGATCCATACAGGTGAACATACAACATCTCACACCCTATACCTCCTCCGCGCTCACAGAACAGCAAGGGTCACCCCTGCTTTCCTCTGTGCTTCCGCTCCACTGCATCCCCTCGTCATGCACTGTAATTAAAACCACAGGTGGGACCCCTAACACTGCCTGGTTGCTCCCAGCATGCAACAGGCACCATCTGGTTCAGAGGAGGGGCCAATTTTATTTAATTTTTAATTTCTTTTTTTTTTTCTCTACTCCAAACAGCCAGGGGTTAAAACATCAAAGACTTGGATCTTTTGATCAGACCTCAGCGGGGTCAAGAGCAGAGGGAATAATATCCACTGTCTCGAGAATCTTTCTGCAACACAAAGCGTGAAATGGGAACGCGAGCTTGAGCTTGTAAGCCACCGGGTCAGCTACCTTCCATTCCTACGGGGACCTTTCGCCGTCACCTATACCTCCTGTCCTGTATCATGTCCTCCCTAAAATGTTTGCCTGCAAACCCCTCGGAGAGTATTCTCCAAAGACTCCCGCAGTGCTGATTACTTTTGCTTCGGTGCGTGCTCCTCCAAAGCAAACATGCTCACTACACCTTGAAACACGGCAGAAGTCATGGGAAAACATGCACTTTCTCGGTCACGGCACATCACAGAGCTTTGAATATGACGAAGCGAGTGTTGGGTCTAATGCTTGTTGTTTTGTTTTGGCATGGTAAGCTGTTTTAAAAGGATCTTGCTTGGCAAGTTGGAACATTTCGTTGAAATGTCTGAAATAAAAAGTTACGAGGAAGACAACATCATCTCTCAGAGCTTTCACTCCCCCCTGCCAGCATGTAACATAGCCTTAAAACAAAGCATTACACAGAAGTCTCTAGACACAAGGTGACAGACCAGTTTTGAATTATCTTCACTGACGGTAAAGTGTTATGGCGCAGGATGGTAGAGCTCATTTTTGAGATGGGCGCAGGGAGGCACAAAGTTTTACCTGGGGCATTGGCAGATTGCAGATGTCTGCCTCTCTTCACTCCACTATGCATGGTGCAACCGCCGTTCATGGTACAGCCCCCTTGGTGGAGAAATTCACTTAAAGTTTGGTCTCTGAGGAACATTGAAGACCGCAAACAGTGGGCCTAAAATGTAAGCTAGCATGACCCCCCCCCCACCATTTCTCCTGCATGGCTGGTTTTGCCTCTTCCCTCCTCTTGACATTTCAGAGGTCACAGCACTATTTGTATTTTGTTATTTGATGCTATGAATGCTAAACAAAACGTCATGATTGACAGCTGAGAGTGTCTTGCAATTGGTTGAGAGCTTTACTACCAGGGCTCCACTCAACATCACCACTGTGCAGAATCTGGCTCCAAATGACATCACCAGCCCAAGATGGCGGCAGCTTCATATGTTGGCTTCATTTTTGTGCAGTCGAAGAAAGTGTGCGGCGTGTCATCCATCTTTGTTTTACACTCTTTGCTCACAAGTTACTATCAACACCGTGGGCATTCTGTACGGCATTGCTTCTGGTTTTACAACGTTAATGACCAGTGATTGAGTCTCCACACTGTGTGGAAGCTAATTGTATGAGCTGAAAGAATGATGTGTAGGCTTACATACTGTTTGAAAATAAGAACAAAGGATATGTCCAGTCTCCATCTTGCTTGTCCACTAGAGCTGTAGGCATGAAATAACAGAATGATGTTCAATTGGTCCACTTCATACCAATAATACAGTGCTGAGATTAAGTAGCTCCGCACAGTAAAACGCTGAATACCCAAGCAAATCTTTCCAAAGGCAAATTTGTTGTTAATAAGGAAGTAAAATGGGCTCCAGTACAGCCTGAGAAGATTTTAAATTATGGAACACATGCTAAACCTATTGGGAAAAAAAAAAAGACATGTACAAAATAGCGCTAAGATAGAGCATATATGGAAAGTGAGGGGCACTGTTGCATTTGATGTGTTCACTGACCTTGATGCAGAGGTGTCTGTAGAGCAGGACCCCTTCTCTCTCTATTGTATTACAGGAGATGAGTAAAAGTGACGCATTCAGCGGCACACTATCCGATAAGGCCGGGCGCAGCAGGGGCATTTTTTTTTATCACAATGCAGCACTTATTGATGGATTGAGATTCATGTCTTGCAGTTCAGATATGATAACCCATGCTGCTTGGCCTTCAATTCACATCTCTTTTTGCCTCACAATTCATCCCTCTTCCCTCTCCCTTTCATTTGGTTTCCTTCCACACTTTCACCCTCACTCCATCATTCCCCTTCTGTTCTTTACGCAATGTGTCATATATCTTTAACCCACCCCCCTTGCCCACCTCCACCACCATCTCTTACTAGTCTCCTCCTTCTCCTCCCCCTCCACCATCTCCTCGCCTCTCCTTCCGGGCCCAGTGAGCAACTGCTGGGACTGGCAGGTCCAGAATTCTGATCAGTCACTTCGTGGTTTAAGAAGATCTTGCCAAATGGCCTTTCCGATTAATCAATAGTTCCACCAGCTGTCGTTAACACCTGTAACCTCTGCATTACATGGAGGGAAATGTTCAGTCCAAAATCTTATCTCAGCTATAGCCAAATCCTGCTTATTGCAAACACATTTTAACCACTGAGCAGATAGCTTCTCCGGGATTAGAAGCATGGAGGTCTCTCTGTTTTTCTCATTTATTTTGAGTGAGTGATCGAGTAAAGGCATGAGTGAGTAAATGCTGATAAAAAAAAAAGCCTACCTGTGGGCTGTTTTTGTATCCGCTCCAGCACCACCAGGTTGCCATAAGGACGCATAAGGAAAGTGAGGTACACTTAGATGCTACGATAGAGGTAAAGGAAATTCATACTCCAGTATCTAGGTCATTTGTGAGGCCCAAAGCAACACCTCCTTCACTGCCTTCCTTTTCCGTGTGTTGCTCGAGTCTGTGGAACATCAAGGAGATGAAAACACTCCACATCCTGTATATGCAACAGCTCTCACAAGAATTGTGCTGCAAGCATGCCAGCGTGGCCCATGAGTTTCTTTTGACAGATTATAGATAGAATAAGAGGTTATTGTTTTGTTTAATGCATCAATATACATTTGTTGGAATTAAACAACTAAATCTGTGGAAACTGGAGCTCTCCTGATACACTGAAAGAAAAAGCATAGTTATATTACTGTAAATGTTTCTGGAAAACCATATCTTGATTTCTCTGATTTGAATTATTTAATTTTGGCCTTAAACCAAAATGTCGATAGGAATAAACAGCACACAGCAAACAAAATACAACTTAGAAAAGCAAGAAATGTGTTCGAGGTAAATCAGAAACGAGTGAGCTATTGAAAATGCAAACTTTAAATATGCATATTAAGACAAATCGCTCACTGATATGGATGCTTTGGAATTTCTTTTTGCTTATTTCACGAACTAATAGCTGTGAAAGATGTGAAAGGATGTTACAGACATATAAGAGGGGGTTTGATGTTAATAGGTTCATAAATGAGTGAGCTATCAAGAATGCAAACTTTGGAATATGAATATTGCCAGCAATGAAAAATGATTTACAGTTTGGTCCACATAGAGTGTGTGAAGAGTTTTGACAATGTTCCATCAGCTTGGGCCACTGTATGTTAGCAATCTTGCAACTGTATAGCAACTGTAAATATATATATTTTATCAATACATATGGTAATGGAGAGAGAGTTTAAAGGGGAGGGGGGCATATAAAAACAATATTTTACAAGCTGGCCAACTGAAGCATTATTTTAATGGCAAGAAAAGCACAGAGTTTTATAGGAAGTTTGTCTAGGAGTCTTCTGTTGAATACTGTGTTGGTGTCTAAATTCGATTTAGGCATAGCTTCAATAGACATTTCATGCTAAAGGGCTGCAGCCAGAATGCATTTTAATCACAAAATACTTATAGAGAAATAAGTGAGAATGAGTTGATTAAAATGGAAATTAGATTTATTGTGGAAAAGGAAAAGATTTTGGCGCTCAGACCCCGGCAGGAAGAAGGACACCATGGAAGCTTTCGTGTGAAGTGCATCAGACACAAAGGAGGCTTCCCCCCAGAGCCAAGACCCTGGCGGTGGTGGTGAGGAATGGAGCAAGGAGTTGGGATGTCTCATGAAGGGATTACGGGAACTGTTTTAAGAATCAGGAGGCATGCACAGAACAATAACTTTCACTAAGCTACATGTTGTGAGCTTTTCTTTCAAAAAACTAGAAAACTCCCTCTTCTGCATCTACCACTACTACGATCATCACAGCGCTGTACTGAAACTTGTTAATCTCAATGGGATGCAACGAGTCTCCAAAAGGCATCCTGGGAAAGTCGAAGGCAAGCTTGACTAAATGACAGGACTTTATCATGATGATGCACAGAGTATCACA
Organism: Scophthalmus maximus; assembly: GCF_022379125.1. NCBI lineage: Eukaryota > Metazoa > Chordata > Actinopteri > Pleuronectiformes > Scophthalmidae > Scophthalmus > Scophthalmus maximus. Next base: position 4,248,098 of record NC_061535.1, read on the forward strand.
GGCTACTGATTTACAGTGTGAGAGAATCCGAAGGTGGATATCTCCTTAAACGTCACTGGCATACACACAGTGGCTCTCATCAATTTAACTGCATCTTGGCTGTTTCCACCGCTCATATATCACTGCTGCCTTTTTCGCAGGGCTCCTCAGCTCCTCTGCCTGGATGAATTCCTATCAGATTAAGTAGGGTTTTCAGCTCAGCCCCCACATCTTCCACATTGCCCCTCCCTGCCCACTCATCATTCCCCCATGTCCTCACCCACACACCCCTCCTACATCTATCCTCTTCTTTTTCTCCTTCTTCCACGTGACTCTCAAGGTCCCGGGAGTATATTTTCCTCACTCCGCCCTGACCCCCACACACAAACACACACACACACACACACACACACACACACACACACACACACACACACACACACACACTCATGGCCTGCTGCAACACAAAAACGGACCATGAAGTTCCTTCGTCCTCTGGATGTCTCTGGTTCATGTGTCAATCACACCTCAGCAATATTTAGCCCTTGATTGGTTGATTTGTTGTGAGGATGATTTTGATGAAGGACATAACATGATCAGTATTGATCGTACAATTCCACTCCTTATTGTGCACACATAATTAATATGCAATCCACAAGAATGCCCCCTAATTATGTGTAACAGATCGAGACGTCAGACTGAAGGTTTGCACCATGTTTGTATCACGACTTCTGCAGTTTACTTTACTGCCATAGAAATACTTCTCTAACTCTATTATTTTCATTTTCATTCAGTGAATAATGCAACAGACAAAATAAAAAAAAATCACAACCAAAAGTTACCTCACAGTGCTTTTCATTTCCCAAACATACTTGCCAATAGCTCAGTAGCAGGTACGCAGGATGGAAAGCAGATCTCCTGCCCAGACAGAGATGGTAGCTGGAAATAAAAAACAGATTGTGGCAGTTGACAGGTGGAACAGAAAGTGGGTAGTTTCCTTGATGTTGAGAAAGCTCAGAAGAACCCAGATCAAAGTTTGAAATGATTTTTACTATCCATCCAAGAAAAACATTTCTAAAAACATCAGTAGTTGTTTTTCTCCTTTTAACTGTTGACTTTGCTAAAAGGCCCAAAGAAAATGCTGCATAATTTCAAACAGTGCTCACTAATAGTGGAACAAGCTGGATAGAGGTGGGAGTAACGTCCCCACTAGTGTTCTCTTATATATTTATTCTAATACATACTGTATGGAGTGTGTACTGCATATAGAGACAGTTTTAAAGCCTGTGCCAGCTACAAAATGAAATGTGAATTTTAACACTTCGCCAACTCCTAATGTGAGGTTTTTCAGGAAACATTATGAATCAAGAAAATAGAGAAGCTGGATACAAGCAAAAATCATTCCTACTGACAGGTTATTGACTTCCTGAAGTTCAATTATGGTTGTGATGGGGTTAGGGGGGCGCAAGAGAGCTTAAAGTGAAACTTCTTAATATTTACATTTTTCCCTCATTAGTCACTTTTTTTTTTTTTTTTTACAAAAACCTTGAGAATTAATTACTGGGCCCTGCTGCCAACTAAATCTCATTGATTTCCTCCCTTTTCTCCCTGAAATGATATAAATTATATTACTCAAGCATAATGCAGGGGCATACAACTCTCCGCAGACACGGATTCAAAATGCATATTTTAGGAGGGTGTACACACAAAGTGAGGGGGTAAGCATGAGTTTAGGAGTGTGTGTGTGTGTGTGTGAGGAAGATCGATAGTTTTGTTTGTCTGTGGTTTAGTTTCTGCCACAATGAAATATCTGGGATTGGTTTTAGACAGCGGCCTATTTTTTTAACATTTGAAAATTTATGATCACTACAAGTTTGATTGAAAAATATACTCCAATTTGAACTTATTGATGATCAAACCATTCAGTGCAATATATATACATATATATATATATATATATATATATATAAAAACAATGTTATTCTATTGTATATTGTGTGAGATGAAATTCAATAGACAGCTGTGATAAAGAACAAACACACAAGACAGGTGTCCATGTCAATATCTCAGATGAAATGTGCATAATCCTGGGTTTTGTTCTGTCACTGCTTTCCATTTCAAGTCACAGGTGATATTCCCATGTTTCCCGCTGGATTGTCATCAACTGTCATCAACGTCAGCGGACCTTGAACCAGATACAAGATGAGGGATTTTTCTACCCATGCCTAAGTGTGTGCATGGCAGCCCTACTGAGAATGAGCCTGGGCTAAAGGCAGGAAGCGCACACAACGCCATGTCTGAGGCCTACCGGGAGACCTCCGAAAGCTAGCGCACCGTGTCTTAAATCTCTACCCCAGTGTCCTCTCCCCTCATGTTCCCACATGCTGCCCGGCCCAAACAGCAGCCTATCCAGACATGAGGGCCGAGGAGCAGCTGGTAGGCTGCAGAGCTGTGCAGACGGGGGGAAAAAACGCTTTCTGCTTCATTGATAGCAGTGGGGTTTTCCTCAACTGGGGTTCGGTTTTATTGAATTTTTTCATTCATCAATGTTTTAGTCTCTTCTGCAAGGAACTATACAGTAGTTATGCTGTCAGAAAAGTCCCTTAAAGGTCATGTTTTCATAGCACCTGGAGACCCTGGGCAATAACGGCTAAAATAAACCTATGTAAAATAATTTGATTAACTTAATACTTATTCTATATTTGTTGCTCATCAACCTCTCATATGGGAAAAATTACTTTTTAGTTCTGGCTGTAAAACATGGTTGTATACAATGGACTTCAACTTAGTTTAACTGGCGTTGATATTACTTCTCCTCAGGATACCAAATACCTTTTTTTGGATTTCTGTAATGAAAGTTTTATAATTCAAATAGAGCACATGTTGACACTGATCGACAGTCACTTTCATCAATTTGAAAAAAAATAAATGCTATGATTAATCCCCTTTAATAGGACATACCCAAATCATCACTGGTGCAGCCACTGTAACGCAGTTACAGTATGTTGAAATTATCTGCATGTGTGTGTGCGTAGTCAAACACTTGTTTTACTAATGACGAAGATACTGGTTGTCATTGAACTCTGCATCCATAAGAATCCCAGAGGGGAGGTGAAGATAAAACAATTAAAACCCCAATGAACTATGCAGGATTCGCAGGATAACCTCAAGGGCAAAAGCATGGGGCAGTGTGCCTTGTCCTGAAGAAGGTGACAGAAGTGTTGGATGTGTTCATCAGTGTCGGTGTTTTCACTGCAGGCTTTCCCCCGCACCCTCGCAGCCCCTGTCTGCGCGCCGCCTGCTCCCCGAGCACTGCACAGCTGTGGGTGTCGACGGTGACAGGTCAGCTAATTAGAGCAGTGCTGTGTCTGTCTGGGGCTGCGGCAGCGAGCTGCCGGGCACATGACTCTGTACACGGCTCATCCAGACCCCTGGACCCACGGAGGCACCCATGCACACACGCGCATACACATACAGACAAACACTGATGCAAGCTGAGATGTTCAGACAACGTATGTATTAACTTTGCATTAAGTGCAGTAGCCATAAAAGCAATAACTTAGGTACATGCATAGTCCCCCCCCAAAAAAGAAATATATATATATATATATATATTGAACATAATGTTTTCTATCAACATGAGCTGCAACTTCCTCAAAAGTTGTACTTTTTCTACAGACACAACAACGCTTCCCCCCCCCAACTTTTAGATGAAATTAGATCATTATTGGGCATAGTATGTATTATGTCTAACAAAACCCTAAAGGTTAGGCATTAATTCTAAGTGTTAGGAAATGTTTGCATGGAAGAGGTACAGTAGAAAGCATTTACAAAGAATCGTACATAATGGATAGCAAATATTGCACATGATAACGTTTCTAAAGAGTCAAGCGTGAGACTTTTTATTGCTTGTCTATACTGAACCTTCAAAATGTCATATTGTTATACTTATGTGACTGACATTGAAGAGGACGGCATTATTATTTGTAAAGTTACATGAATCCTGCTCAGCCATTTGCCAGCCTGACCTTCAGGGATGCAGCTTCACCACAACAACCACTACGACCATTTCCATCTCTCTGAGGCTCCTCTGACCTCCCCGAGCTACGACACTTTGTCATAACGTGACACCTCCCTGTGTGACACAGTTTGACCCTTTGCCCCGAGCAATGACCATACTGTAGAAACAGATGGAAGCATGCAAGCGCACACACACACACACACACACACACACACACACACACACACACATGCGTAAGTACTGACAAACTTTCGTCTTCCACTCCAGACGGATAGTGTGTGAGATGAGGAAATCTCTACAAAAAAGGCATTTGCCTACTGTATTCTTTAGGTAGCTAAAATCTGTAGGTCAATAAAGCCTGCAGTAACTACAGTGCTGTATGATTAGCAATTAATATATGGTGATTTAGATTTCTGACAGTACAATCAGAGTTTTACAAGCTGTATTTTGTGTTAACTATTGATTTAATATTGTCAATTATGCCATTGAACACGGTCAATTTGACAGTGATGTATCTGTATTGCTGCAGTATCCAGCTCTCTATGAGTTTCTGCCAAGGGAGGTCTTAGAGGTGAGCTTCTTTTCTCTCAGATAAATTGCTTATTTTTCCTCCTTCCTCCTCCATGAATTTGACCTTTTGCCCTGCTTGGCCCTTTGATGGCTCAGGAATCAGCTACTTTTATTGCAGTTAATGCTCCAATGTTCAAAAGCGGCGGCGAGAGTTTCCTGCCCTGGCACCAAACATACGTGCCAATCAATTTTTAATCAGAGTTGAATCGATGGTAGCAACACATTTTTGAATAAGAAAAAAATATGCTCAAAAAATGGAAAGCAAATATGAGATCAGATAAATTGTCATTGACGGAATTTGTTAAGTGGTTATCTGCATACTCCAGGAACCGGATCTCTCGTTTTCTGCTGCAGTCCCAGGCAACGGCAGAGGTCATATAGCAAAAAACACAAAATGAATTTAATGGCCACCTTGTGTGGAATATTTAAATATTCATATGTGCATTTCATTTTATATATGCCGCAGCAATAAAGTCAGATTAAAAGGCCTATTTGAGAGTTTCTTCACTTGTGCTTAATGGATTGGGAAACTTTTTACGACCTACACTTTGTCCCTGTTGTATACAGTGATGTTGTTTCATTTGCCAGTTCATTAAGTCATTCTTGAATGCTGAATAGAGCAAAAGCCTGAATAGGTTGGGACCTCAATAATATGAATCATGATGCTGTAGGATAAACCTCTTATCTCAACACCATCTGTGTTACAAAGTGCTTTCCACTGTTAAACTGTATATCCCATACAGTTTTGGCCAGTTTGGATGACACTTGCTTTTCGTGTCAACACAGATGACAACAAAACATTGTGTTCCTCCCAACACAAGGTGTGTGGTGTTGATATACACAATCGACAATTTATCTTGCATGCAAATTAGTAAATGACAAGCCTGCATCTAAGTGGCTGAACAAAACAACAACACTGCAATAAATGAGTGGCATATGGCTCCAATCGTCTCTTTGTTGGCAGTTCCTATACACAAGCCAATATATATACGTGGAACTGCAGAGGCAGCAGAAAGCTTAACTGAAGCCTTATGCTGCCTTCCTGTAATGACAAAATTAAGTTTGGAGTTTGGGAGTTTTGCTCCTGTTTGTTTTTTGTAGACAGAAGAAAATTAAAAAAAAGAAACAATACCTGAAAATCATTGCTGTGAGATCACGCATAATCCGAGTTTATCATGTTGTACCATATTCTTTAAATTCAAAAGCTCTAAATTCGAGTTAATGGAATTCTTAGTTTGTCTGTCTACTGAAGTGTACTAAGCTCCATTATTACTGTATCTTGGTGATAACCTGAGACGCTGCAGCCCACTGAGTGCCAAGATGTAAAGGCTGTCCGATGTGTCTCAATGATATGCAAAGCTCCCCTGTTAATAATTCATGTCTGGGTTTACAAATGGCACTGTTGCGCAGAGACGAAATCAGTCGAGTCGCTGAAATGCTGTTTGGAGGAGATGAAAGTTTAATTCCTGTCCTAGATTACTTGTATCTAAGCAAGGCCCATTATTTTGCCTCCCCCAATGTTTCTCACCCGCTGCAATGGGAAAACGAAGGGAGACGTAGGCTACAGTGGTGGGACACGACCGGTTATGTTCTCACAGAGGATCCTCCCTGATAGGCGACAGCTGGGGCAGCTATTTGCAGCACTGTTTGAGCGAGCGTCCTGTTAAGCCACAAGCTGCTGGAGGGAAAGCAGGGCCAGTACTGTAAATGTAGCATGTGTGTGTGTGTGTGTGTGTGTGTGTGTTTGTGTGTTTGAGTGTGGTAGGCCTACTGTACATGAGCCAGGGGAGAGGCAGACAGAGAGACTGCGAAGCAGTCAGCACGGAAGAGGGAGACCAGTTACGTGAACATACCCTTCAAAGTTCTTTTTCAATTTTTGAATTCTTGATTTCAGACGGAGGTAGACAAAAGCAGGCCGCTCCTGTCTAACCCGCGGCTGTGGATTTGGCCGACTGAAATGACAACTGTCGCTGGCAGATTGTATCAGCTGGATCTAGCTCGTTAATAACATAACATTAGCCTAATGAGTCGGCTGGAAGGTATAGCAGCCTTTTTTGTCGTATCCCCACAACATAATGTATTTAGTTCATGATGTGAAAATTGGTGTTGGAAACAGAGCAACTGCCAGCATTAGCAGGCAACATGCTAACAAACCAACCATTTAACCATTTTATGAGGCTTAAAGAGGATACATTTCCAAACCGTTAACTGTTTTATTGTGTGCTAAAAAGAAAAAAAGTGCTGAGAAAAGATTTGCAGATTTTGGCTTCTGACATTTATGAATTTCTTTGTGCTTTCCTTTGACTTTTGGCTTTTGAACAAACAAGCAAGCCCTCTGAAGAAGTCATATCTAAGCATTTTGTATTGTGATGAGCTTTGTCAACAGATTAAGTCACCTTGCAGACTAAGATAACTGAATAACACATTTGAATTGTTTCTCTGCCTCAAAGTGTGAGGTCAAACTTTATAGCAATACACCATAAATTGACAATGTTCTTGCCACAACTCTCTGACACTGGATATTTGCACATATAGGCTCACACCTAGACTACTTCAAATAAATTTTCGTAAAATCCGGGCACTACTTTACACAGAGAAGTACAACTGAATATACTGTGCACGGAAACACACTTACACCCTCACACCCAACACGCATGGGCTGATCTAATTTGGAGAGTGAAGTGGGTTTAGTGTCAAATGACAATAAAAACAACAACTTGTTTATCATACATTCTGCATGACTCATTGTTAACACTTGGTTTTATTCTTAGCAATAGTTCATGCTTCGTACTGTCATTAGTATCATTGCCTAATGAAAGAAGGTCCAGTAACTGTTTAGGTAAAGATGAACACAATGAGTGTGATAAGGAATAGAAAAATATAATGGCATAATCTTAGTCCAGGTTACTGCGTTTGTGCAAACAGATAACTTAAAAGATAAATGACTTATTGCATCAATATTTAATTATTCCATCATCCATGATATCACAGTATATTTACACGCAGCAGATATATTGCATATATGCACATTAATAAAAAACTGATGCAGTTTGAATTTGTCCTAACACATTCCAAGACAGAAAACAAATCATTGACACCACAATGTGTACAGGAAAGTGAAGACATTAAGCTTTGTGAGAGTACATTAAAAAATAAAACACAACAAGCCCTTACAAACTGTGTTATGCTGTGTTTGTAGTTGAAACCACAGTTTGATATTATCTCTCCATTTCAGATTGTTTTTTAGCTTTCTTCCTCTTCATCTGCTTTTTCCTGCCTAGATATGTGTTGCCCTGTTCTTTACCAATATATATATATATATATATATATATATATATATATATATATATATATATATATATATATATTTTTTTTTTTTTTACAGTGTTTAAAAGGCCAGGCTTCTCTGGAGAACTGCACCAGAAAAGTCACTTATATATTCCCAATAATTCAATAAAAAAACTGATACATTTGAGACATTGATTTGAACTGACAAAATTAGGTTGTCTTTTTTTGTCATAGTAAAACCATGACTAAGATAATTTTTCCCCCTCAATGTTTATTTCAAACACTGCATCACAAATGCTTCAGATTTATGTCCAACCATGTCCTATGCTAGACAAATTGTAGTAACGATGGATGAAACACACTGAATAACTTAATGCCTGTAGGATCTGGCTTATTCATATCATGATTAAATACGGCATTTATAATGATGCTGACTGGGTATTGTTCACGTCAGTTCCTGATGTTATTAATATACCACTTATTTTATGGTTCATTCCAACACTGTATTGTGCAAATTCTCTGTTGAAAAGCATGTCCCCTCTGTTGGTTCAACTGCCTGGGGGTTTCCACACAGCAACAGCCCCATTCTGTGGGAGCTGCCCAGTATTACCATAAAACTGCCACTGGACCATTTGGAAGCTTGCCGTCTTACATATGGGCACTTCAGCGGCAGTCGAGGCGAGATTGTTCCTCCTTCACCTGCCCCAACTCAAATATTCCCAGATGGACTGGAGAGTCAAACTGGCAACCTCACAGTCACAAATCCTCCTCACAAGCCTTGGGGCCACAGCTGCCTTCCTTGTTGATTGGTAATTTCTTCCTGTGGAAAACTGGATGCTTCAAAACATAAAGTGCACTCCAGATGTTTGAAGTGTCATAACATAACAATGCAGATGGTAGACTGACAGCCAGGTAGATTTTGCTCCTCGTCACTGCCAGCAACGATCTTTTGTCGAGTATGCCAAAGGAGGGAAAAAATGAGGTATTTTTCATTCGCTGCTCTTTGGTCATGAACAATTTCAATATGCATTTTTCATATCCTATTTATTTCTTCATATTTTTATACTTCTAAGCTTTTAATAGCTCACCACTGTTATCATATTGACCAGGTGTGTTGTGGGATTCATGCCATTGTATGATTTTGTTTATCTTTCATAGTACTGTCATTGAGAATTACCATGGAGGAGGCTCATCTCTCACCTCATCTATTTCTTTTTCAAAGTTTGTCACTATTCCTCCCCATGACTGGATGTACTGTATGTGCCATGACAACTTTTCACTTACTGTAAAACAAGGTGGATTTGATAATTAATCTTGGTGCTATGCACTTTTGTGCGAGTGCTTATAAATCATACATTTCCCTCTTACTTAAGTATTTTACTGAGCCACATTTAAAGTGGGAATCGTTTCAGAGTACATACAATGGGCACATGGTGAAGTTGTGATTAATCACATCATAACAGCAAAATGAGAAGATCAAAATAAAAAAAAAACAGATTTGATGTACCACCCGTCGACCATGGCAAATGTCCCAAATCAAACACACCTGCCACGTTCTGTGACCAACAGCTGCAAGCTGAGTGACGTACAGACGTGTGTGTGCAACAAATGACTCATTTTGTTAGTCACTCCACAGAGGGGAGTATCGACAACCACTGCATTCCGCAGCAACACAGTCTATTGTCTGTTCGCCGACTGCTGCCGCTGTAGAGTTGATGTTGTTTATACAACTCTGCTTCTTCCACTGTTGTTAATTTAATGAGAAGTGGCAAGTTGTCTGATTTATGTACCTTAAAATTGCTACATAAAGTGTATGGACACCTGCCGCAGTGTCCATGCAGGTCTAATTATCAATCACCAGTTATCAGTAGTTTACACAGGCTGCAAACTGCCTGACTGGAATTCATATGTTTCCTTTGGTCAATTCTCAGCTGGAACTGAAATTGAAATACCAAAGCTGTGATTACACATGATAGCCCTAAAAATATTCTTTAATTTAAAATGTTAACATTCATTACTAACACCGTATGATTTTTCCCTATCTCTCTTCTCCCCCTTTTTTAAAAATGTAATGCATTAATGTTTACACTCAGAAGATTTAAACTAACATTCAAACTGACATACTTTGTACTTTTATCTGAGGAAATTTTTATGTGAGTAATTTTCCTTTTTAATTTATTTTAATCAGCAGTCCTTTTTCTTGAGTACAATTTTTTCTCTTTCCGCTCCGGCTGTAAAAGCAAATCAGTGCAATCATGCACTGAATCAACACATTCTATGTTTTGTCAAATGTGTCTGTTGTCAGTGTCAGGGAGATTACCACAGGGAATACAAGGTATTTATCACAGATACGCTGTCTCGTGTCTCTTTACCAAGTGTCGCCCGCTTATCCAAAGGCTCGGACACACTCCCAGCCTCCGTCCATCTATCTCTCTGCACAACATTAACCCCTGGACAGCACCAATTACTAACTGATTAATCTAATTAAATTGGCAAATTTGCATTTATTGCCATCTGGCAATTCTGGTAATGAACACAATTAACTTGCAAATTGATCATCACTTTATGTTTGCACATGAAAATAAACATATATTTCATTTGGCTCATACATGTATTGTAAATGTATTGGAGACGCCTCAAAGTAGCTTCTTTTTTTGGACATGCTGTGAAGCTGTCTTACTCGCTTTCTTTTTTTAAGTTTCATTTCTCATAACAAAGTGGTCCTTGAGCAGCTAAATGAGGTCTCACGGCTGATGATGGATGGCAAACAACTAATAATATACTTGACACCCCGATCAAAAACAAATGATCGCAGTGTGTGCAGGGGTTGAAACTATAATTGGACCACTATTGTACAGTACTCTCTTTCATCATAGAGGGATCAATGATTCTGTGGCGGGAACCCAAAAAAAATTCTCCTGGAGATCAGCTTGTACGGTTCAGAGCCCACGATGCCACAGGCAAACACTGGGGAAACGCTGCAGCCTTCAATTTAATGAAAAGTTTTCACGCGGACCACAAACATTACCGTATTTTAACATATAACAAGTCCTTGAAAGGCAGAGCGCCCTCAGTGTGCTTGAAGAAATCACTGCTTTGTCTAACAATGTTAAAGTTTTATGCTTCAGAGTAAACTCAATGCTCTGTGTTGGGAATAAATATTCTTTTTGTGTTTGTACGAGTAAGTGCGAGAGTCAGGGAAAAGGGCCGCAGAGTGTGTGGCAGTTTATTAGTAACAACTAAGGCATATCATTTTTACAGTTAGTTTTTTTTATTAATATCCACGAGGAAACATTAACTTTAGGGTTTGAATATAAAATGTAAACCTTTTAGTGAGGACTCGCATGACGCAGACAAATAGCAGACAATTGGTTTCTCAGTTTCACTTACATTCTCAGACTAATGTTTAGCTTTTTTTTGGCAGTGACAGTGTGATGTAGTCAGACTTTCTTCAGATGCCTGAATCATGTGTTAACATGTTGAAATAAATCTTCCCTCTCTCACAGGTGTGGATAAAGTGAACCCTTTGTTCTACATGGAGCTCTCAAAGGGGTGAAAAGTGTTTTCAGTCCGGGACTTAGCTGTATTCATGTCCATGATGGTCCCCGAAAACTTCACTTAAATGTGGTTTCGAAGCAACTACAGTACATATCACCTGCAGCAGCATGAAATGTGTTCCTTTGCACCTTAGTTCACCTTGTGCTCATTCTCCACAAGAAGACAAAGACTCTCAGATTGAACACAACAGTGTTCCTTTATTTTTAATGAAAATTCTTTTCAAAACAACCAAGCACACTTACTATATGAAGGCAGCAAAGTTTGATGATTGATAACAGTTCAATTGCCCATACAGTTGAGTCTCCCACCCCCTGCCACCCACAGCCCAACACCCCCCTGTTTTCATGGCAGAAATGGTTATGGTTCTCCAATAAAATCCTGCAAAGACCAAATTGTTGAAGGAAGTAATTCCATTGGTTCAGTTGGAGGAAATTGATATAGTCACACCATATGTGGATTCTAATCGAACAAAGTGGACATGACAAAACTGAAATTAGAAAAACAAGGAGATTGATGGCGGGGAAAAGAAATGAAAAAGATCTTTTAATAGGTGAGGCTTGTGGAGGAACTTTTTTTTGACACAAACACCTAAAGTCTCTTACTCTTCGGAAGTCATTTATCCAGTGTCTTATCGGGATTAAATATCTTTCCCCGACTTTATGTCTTACATTGTGTTAATTCAAAAAGCAATTTTTCATATCGTCATCGGACCTTAAGTGCTCTGTGATGAAATAATTAAAATGTCAAAATATCAAGAGAGCTTGTTTTTTTAACAAGAACTTTTATGTTGTTGACCTATTTTTATAAAAGAAAGATTTAAAAATGGACTCCTGCAATCTTGTCCACAACCTAAGGTGAAATGCTGACTATGATACATTACTTGACAGTTTCCTCATCCTTCAAATCTATTGTTTTAAATCGACAGCGCTTTCACACGATTCAATTATACAGTCAATATTGCAGGGCTGGCTTTCTACTGCAAAATATTTGATGATATGAGAACCTTGTGTGACCCATTTATTTTGATTTGGGGAAAACAATTGTATCACATCCCTAATGTCTGTCGCGGGCAGGGTTCATAAATCACTCTGCCGGCTGTGTACAAATATATGATCGGTGCTGTGAATTTAGCAATATCAGAAGAGGAAAATTAACATAGATGATGTCATGTATTTATCGGTGATATGTTTGAAGTAAAGTAGACGCATGGGGTTCCACCAGATCTTTATTATTTCCATCTTGACACTAGTCTTAAGCTTTTCTTTACAGAATAAAGCTTTTTAAGCACAAAAAAATAACACGAAAGGGATAAAGAAAGGGAAGGCAATTGATGAGTTCCTCTCTCACTTCTCACTTGGCAGCAGATATCTTTCATCAACAATAACCCAGTGACAAGCCTGGGACAGGTGACTACAGTCCAAGAGACACATCCATCAAGCTGACCAACAAAGAGCGGGAAGCCTGGCTTCCAGGGGGAAAAGTCAGGTACACAAGGTACGTTTAAGGCCTGGGTATACAACCGTGGATGCTGAGGGAAGGTGGAGTATCGCTGTGCCTGAAGAGAGGGATCTCAGAGGACATTCTCAACGGCTGATCAAAAGCACTGGGCATGGGGCACGAGCACTGCCGTCATGACCAGGTCCTGAAGGCCATAACTGACGCTATCTGCATTGGGATTAGACACCGGAGTGACTCTACCGAGGGCCAGTAGGTGAAGGTCTATCTGGTTAGCCAACGAGGCAGCAGAAGTTGCTTCATGGTGGCTGTGCATGAGAAAGAGTGAGCCAATGGTCGGTTAAGAGGCAAACAGTGTCATTCACTAAATATGTTTCATACAAAAATTAAGAGAATAAAGGCCTGAGCTGTAACACAGATGATGGATGAAACCGCTTGTGTTGCAACTACATTGCCGACCTTTTTGTTTTTGCACTCTTGCCTTTTCTTCCCATGAAAAGAAAGACCTTCACCACTACACAAGAGAGAGAGAAAGTGAGTGCAAGGGAGACACTGGGAGAGCATAGAGAGATAGTGTTTATTGCTTGTGGGAGGTGAATGATGGCGCAGCATAAAAACCCCACCGAACCGAGCAGATGGAGCCTATGTGACAGTAAAACCCCAAACGTCCGCTGAAGGTTTTTACCAGTGACTTATGAAAGCTATCTGTCAAAACAAAGGCAGGAGTTAGCAGGAGAGTATGCAAATGAGTCAGCATTGCTCTGGTGACAAATTATGTTCAAAAAGTAAATTGTTTCTCATAAGAGTCCTCAGTGTGAGCAAGGACAAGGGTGAGTGTGAGATTATTGGTCTAGGAAATGACATAAGACAAGTGGCTAGTGAAGTTCGCTGCAAATGGAAACTATAAATCCTGGCTTTGGGGGGGAAAGTGTTCCAGCAAAAGGAACTGTCTCAATAATTTAAATTAAATCCCCTAACTAATAATTTTAATGTCAAGCTGTTAAGTCTTTTAAGTGAAAATCAATGGTGAGGGGATTTCTACACACATGAATGACACAGAACACTAGCAAGTATTAACTGTTGAAGTTGAGCATTTTGTTATTGCAGTTCTGCTAAGACACATTTCAGAGTCTCTCATTTCCCTTAAAAAAAACTTAGAATGTATTAATACGTCTTGAATTGACAGTACATTGTGTGTGTGTGTGTGTGTGTGTGTGTGTTCGTACAAGTGTGACTTGTGTGACAATAGATCAAGGAGCCTGTCAGTTTCTTGTGGAGTTTTCAGTCATCCCCATCAGACTTGCAAATTTTGTCACTATAAAGTAAATACAAATTACTGGTATGATCATAAAATGTATTAAATATCATTCTATGAAAAAAGGGTATACAAAGTGTTATGGTTTTGGTCAGCTTTTAACCCTGCAAACCAGTGATCCTTAACAAAACATTTACATTTACTCATTTTACTCCATCCATCCAAAGCAATTTTCAACTGAGGATATTGTCCACATATATAATACAGAATCTTTTTTCTCCAACATTTATCATTTAACAACCTATCAGATTTATCTTGTGACCCTTACAGAAAGTAGGGCTCAACCTTAAGCTTGGGAACCACTTGCTTGAACTATGCCAAATGACTTGATAAAGTAGTAAATACTAGCTCCACCTTGAACAGCAGTAAAAATGCTTCTCACTAAACGGTACACCACTGTCCACAATCTAATAATGCAACAAATAATAACACAGGGGCCAGGTTACACTGTTGTACTGTTGCTTTCTGGAACGGGATAATTCAACTTTGCATTGTCAAGTTGTAGTCATTTATTTACCTAACCATGGGACAATGAGTGAGCAACTGCTCCACAAAACCTAAGCAGAAGTCGATAAAGTCCACAACACTTTTACGAGTCCACGTTTGAAAGTTGAGAGAAAAAAAAAGCATATTGCTGTGAACAGGGGGAGCATTGTGTCCGCAGCCAAACCCTATGAAGGTAGGAAAGGGCAAACCTGCAGGAGGTTTTATGACTGCGTTATTGTCAATGTTTACATGCCAGGTGTCAATGGTGTCACAGATTGCCATCCCCGTGTTCTCAGCAAGGCTTCGACACGGTAAACAGACTTCAAAGGAGACGACTCTGTGCTGAAACGGAGACACATATCGACACATGCACAAATTGACACACAGCCACACACCGCATACACCCAGGAACTCAAAGTGCACTCTTACACACATGCATGGTCATGTATAAATGTCTCGCACTGCATATAAAATGGATATCGTATGCAACCATGCGACCAGTTTTGGTCTGAGACGTTCCAGCTACAGGCCAAATACAGCAACGTAACAAAGAAAGTACACATCTCTGCGGAAAAAAAACTTGCATGAAACGTCGTGCTGCACCAAAGTCCAGAATAGGAATGTCAGGCTACCCCTCTTATGGTATATGTGCACTTGTGTGTATGTGTGATTTACTTGCAAGGCAAATATGTGAGCCTGTGCTCACAGTTACAGTATTTGTTTATGGGGTTTACCAAGATAGATTGTGGGGATTGCGTACGATGCAGCATGCACAATTTAATTTGGATGAATATTTCAAATACTCCATTATTAGCAAGATGATAAAACGAAAAAAAAAAAGACAGGACTTATTATTTCTCCTCCTGCCTCACAATGCGTCTACATGTTTCTGTCTTTATATTTAGATTTTATTTTTATTAGTGTGTGTGTGTGGGGCGCTGTTTTTCTGAATAGGTAAAAGAGGAAATAAGAAAGCGTTGCATGGCATTGCAACAGCATTTACATTATTAATAAACAGAAATGACTTCCAATTCTGTGTTGTCTTTGTGCGCCATAGGCCAATTGGTATTCCAATTGTATACAATGTTTTATGGATCGTGAAGCCGATAGCCATAAAAAGTCTGCTCATATATGCACAGCAGTTGTGAGGAGCAAGCTGGAGATTTTTTTGGTGGAGTTTGAAGGTTTTGCAAAACAAAAAAAACAAAAAAGAACGTCACTAATCTTTTATGCAGGCAGAGCGGCTGTGCCTTGAGATACACATTTTGCTGAGCCACGGTGGAGTGTATGATATCAAACCAATTTTTAGCTGATCATTATATTTTTATGAAAAGCATCTCAGTTCATTATAAAGGCCCTCTCCAATGCTGAGTGGGGGGCAAAGCCTTGTATCAAAACCACACATGAAGCCTTTAAAAGAAATCAGAGTTTAAACATTTACATTTATGGACCAAACAAATTTTGGTTTTAAAGATGTTTTAATCTCTCTGTTCTGTTGGTCTGTGAGACCATGCGTACCAAGGGGGACGCTGTCATCAACGCATGTTTAATATTTAATCATGATAACACCGCAGCAAATCACATCAGAGCCAACGCATGCTAGATCATAATGTCTGATCCAATAGCGTGCTCCTGTGTTGCTATCAATTACAACTTTGGCACCCAACTAATTTGTTTGAGGGCTGGATTGGTAATTTGATTTCGGGCTCCCTCACTTGATTTCCCTTACCCATTAATTTCATTTGCACTTGCCCATCAGCGGCACCAGCACATGTTGCGTCACCCTGGTCCCAGAGCTCATCTTAGCCCAGTCTTATTAATACCACCGGTTGTGGCAAGTGCCAGCCTGACACTCACGCGGCATGCAGCCGTCGCTCTCATTCCAAGCCATCACAGCTTGCATCTCTCCTTCAGTGGCTTGGAACCACTTAACCTGTCCACTCTTCACCTCACCAGCCGGCTCACGCTCGTGGCTCGGCTGAATACGAATTTTTCGAGCCTCCGCCTGCCAAATGATGCCATCTTAAAAATCCAATACAAGTCTGGGCAAAGAATTCTAATTACAACGTGTGTCTTGGAAAATAAACTAATTATTGACATTTTTTTTTTAGAATTGATATGACACAGGGAGCTTCAGTGGGGAGGAATAATAGCCAGTTGTGTGTTTTTTAGGGTTAAGTAAAGAGGTTTATGAATATGCAATGATCAAAGAGATGAGGGAGATAGTGTCATTACTGTAATGAGTCTGTTTGAAACATCAAGATAAATATAAAGAAATATATTTCTATTGTCATTTATATTCAGAAAAAGCAATGTATCCAATTAACCTTCTATGACACCTCCATCATCATAATCCAATCCTGCCTTTACCTTACTGTATGTTGGGAAAAAATTTATTTCCAGTGAAAATGACAGTTTTTGTAAGCCCGTTAATAAAGATTAAAACAGTAAAGTCCTTAAAATGAATAATAGGACACAGTAATATTCCCTGATGTAAAAGAAAAAAACTGCTCTTACAGTTAAACTCTCTCAAATCCCATTTGTATTGATAAGCCTACTGAAAAAGTGTCATGTGCATTAGACTTGTGTTATTGAAATTTTAACAAGGATAAATGGCAGAGGCACAGTGGCCCCCTCTGGGGAATCCCCCTCCCACTAAAACACTGGTGTTACAAGGATGTCTTCTGTCATATTGCTTAAATGAACTGGGCCGTAATCTGAGCACTTCTCTATTTTTCATATTCCCTAACATGTCTTTGAGTAAGTGTAATTTCTTTGCCATATGCCGTGAAGAGTGAATAATAAAGGAAACTCAAACTATTATGGGGCCTTAGTCGTGCATCGCTGGCCTTGGTAATGTCACTTGTCTGTGAGGGAAAGTGTTCTGTCTTAGTTAAACGCTCTGTCACCCCAAGCGTTTGGATTCCTGCTTGTAAAGTCTTCCTATAAGGTTTCCGCGTTCTTCTTTCTTTTCTTCTGATGCCATGCAGATGCAATTTCTTGGCATGTGTGTGTCTCTACGTCCCATGAGGTAGCCCGATCTTTAGAAAATCTATTGTGCACACATCTGTTTAGAAAGCAGACAGGACCGTGCTGAAACACGCAATCTGCAGTCTCTTTTTACAAACAAAAAAACCCCAGATGTTACATCATGTAAAACAGAAATAATGAAAAAGCAGCGTTTCACAAACTTAAGTATTGCTTTTCTTCCCCTCTGTGTTTAATATTGCATACTGATGTGGGGGCTGAATGTTTTTTTTGTTTTTTTTAATTTATCACTCTCTGTGCAGCCCTGCCACCAATTCCCCAAGTTTCCTCCCCTCCTGTTAAATTACCAGGCCCTCTTTCATAAATAAGAATGAACAAAAGCACATTTGTGATGTATAATAATATGCAGTAATTAATGTCATCGATTCACATCTGTAAGGATACTGACTGGGATAAATGTGATTACTTTTATCACATTTCAAAACTTGGAGTTAGTTTCGGAGCCCTGTAACTCAGTTAGCGTGTGACTGTGGAGAGAGCGAGAGGGCTGCTCTTGCTCTGTGATTGATGAGAGCACACCAGGCAGACTATTAAAAAAGCTGCAGTGTATTCCACAGACAATGGCAATAAACATATTCAGGGTGCTGAATTTAAAATGACTTATTTAGGGAAAGAAAATGTTTTCCTTTTTTTTTTTTTTGGAACCAACCATAACCATAAACCTTGGATTAATGGGGTATGCTGTGTGCGCATTTAAATATCGACACAAACACTTCCTGCAGCACAAAAACCGACAGTACACATGTTCACCTTTTGCTCCTTTTGTAATATAAAAATTGCTCGTCTCCATTACAATTACTGAGACCATAAAATACTAGTGTGACAGTGCCTCACATTGAACTCTTGTTTTACAAAGCGAGGGGGGAAGAAATGCAACAAATAATTTGGCACCTAACTGAGAGTCTGAAAAGGCTTTGATTATAATAGTGCCCAGGCATGGAAAATGAATTAGATCCTCATATTCAAAAAAAGACATATCTTTGGCGATAGAGCAGGTGATGAGCAATAATGTAGATGCTTTGCAAAATGAAGGAAGCGGTTACGTGGGGAGAGAGAAATCCACATTGCCATGGATCATTTCTAAATGTGATAGCCCCAGAGATGACAGAATTCATACATCTGTAAGCTGTGGTAGATGGGAGTTTAATGGCATTGTAAC
This sequence comes from Scophthalmus maximus, assembly GCF_022379125.1. NCBI lineage: Eukaryota > Metazoa > Chordata > Actinopteri > Pleuronectiformes > Scophthalmidae > Scophthalmus > Scophthalmus maximus. The sequence continues at coordinate 4,266,977 of NC_061535.1, forward strand.
GAGTGTTTTGGCTCTTAATATCAAATACAGTCCTTCTTGTTTAGTAAAAGTGTTTCCACCTTTGCTCTTGTTCCAAATTGTTTCACCAAAATCAGAAAGATACTTACTGCACGTGCGCGGGTGGAAGTGTGCATGCATGTGCTGCATGTGGACTGACGGTGTGTACAGGTGCTCCATTATTCAAAGTATCTCCTTGGGCTTTAAAGCTCTGACAGAGAACTAGACGAGGTTTCTCCCCCGCAAACTCCCCCTCCCCTTCAAGACCCCTCCCAACCGCAAAAATATTACCAGAGCTTCCCGGGGGAGACGCAGAGGGGAAACGTGATCTGGAAGAGAGGGGCGAATCCACCACAACAACAGCTGTTTCCAAATCACAACAACCTGGGGAAGGGTTGTGGGTTATATTTTATGGGTGGAGAGGGACCGTGGATGTTCATTTATTTATCTCCACAGTCAGCATCGAGATGTGTGCGCGTGTGTGCGTGTGTGTGTGTGTGTGTGGTGGGGGGGGGGGGCACGACAAGATCTGTCACAGCTTCTCTTTTTACTTATACAGGAAAAAGCCTAAGGTCACCAGTCACTCTGTAGAGTGCTGAGACCTATGAACGCCACAGCCAGCCATGTGCAGAAATGATTAATATGTAAAAAATAATCAATTTCATGCGACGAAATATTATAATGAAAGTGTGGAACATAGGAAATCTTACTGAGTTGGTCTGACGCCATTTACTTTCCCCTTCACTTTTCATAGATTCCACTTCTCCACGGGTACAATTAGGTTGAGAGCAATTTCATATTTCAAGTATGCAAATATCGATACTGCGCGGCCACAAACGGTCCATGTACGGAAAAAAATATGTAGGCTGCGGCGCAGTAATCCGTTTGAAGTGGTCGCACACTGTTTAAAATCTAAATGAGCTTGCATGTGCATTTGAACGCATGCATGCTCATGCTCAGACACGCACACACGTGCACACACGGGGAACTGAATTAGCCTAATGGTTCTCAGTAGACCTAACACCAAACACACATGCCGTTGGTGGGGCATGTATTGGAGCTGAATACAAACACAACCATTAGCAGTTGGAGCAGGCCGATCTACGGCAACGACCTTGGACATGTGTTGCTTCCTGTTCTCCCCTTCGCTACACGCCGCTATTAAAGTGGTTAACTCCTTCCTCATATGCCTAAATAATACCTTGTCTGATATCATTTACCAATAGTGGGACAGACCGGGAGCTGTGTCACCACATAATCAGGAATAAACCACCTGGATCAGGCTGGAGGAGGCGATGGGGGAGAGAGACCCTGCAAACAATCAGCGCCCGCACCAGGACACACCTGCCACCTAAACATGGTGTTCATATACGACTCAATTGCTCGAGCATGTGCGTCCTGTTGAAATCATAATACTGCAGATTGGAACGCTTTCATTCAATCACTGTCTGTGCAGCGTGTGGACTTTTTTTCGCTGAGCTGCGTAATTGAATCAGCGCTCAGAGGAAGAGTTGGTTAGCGATTCGGGAGGGAATGCTGGAGAAGTCTATTGATATTTGAACTCAACGGCAAAACAAACACACTCCTCTGTGCTCTTTCACGAGGTCCAACCCCCGCATTCATGCATGCGCATTGCCATGGCGGAATCTACAGCGTCTGCTTGCCCGCGCGCGGACATGAACCGCTTCCCCAAATACAGAGCCAGGGCTGTGTACGAAAACCTGAATTGCTAACCCCACCATTGAGTACAGCATCAGATTATAAAAGGTTGTGAATCGATTGTCAAGCACTGAAAAAGGACACGGGCAAACACAGATCAGAGTGAACACAGAGATGTTTAGATACAGTTACCAACTCTCCACTTTAATAATAATTACGACAATAATTCCCCACAGGAAATCATCTGACCGCATTACATGGCCCAACAAATTGAGACTCCATGGACTGCACGGTGTAACTCAGCAAGTGTCTGTGGGGGCTCAGTATGCGGGTAGGCTTTCAGATTTCATCGTACCTCTTAAGCTATTTTTTATTCTTTACAGTAATAAAACCACTCTCTGTTTTCCCCATTGGTAGATTTCATAACCGTTACTCTAATTGCTAAGTCTCCCAGTTTGCCTCAACATCCTGCCACAATGGATCCCTTAAATGAGTTGTGTATCAAGTGGGACTATTTGCCCCCTTTCCTGTTTTGAATCATAACTTTTTAACCTCAGTCAGGGGGACACTGACTTCGATTCCAAACAATCGATACAGTGACGGATCAGGATAACAGCTTCTAATATTTGGAGACTGTTCCCATTGCATTGTGAGATATTTTCTGGATGAGAGATCTGACAACTGTGGTGCACAGCAACTTTTCACCAGGGGGATTCTCTGCCATTCTTTCCCTCTTATGTGGGCCTGCTCGTTCTTATTACACTTTCTGTTGTCTTTTATTCCGATGGATTTGGTTTCGCCGCACCATCTGTCCGTCCTGAGCTTGTTAAATCAGTTCGCCCTCTGCCTCAACTTCACCCCTGGCACTTTCCATTTAGTCTGCGCAAACACAAAATGATATGCAAGACTGAGTCAACGCACGCCGAGTTCTTGGATGTTTGTCAAACAGCACTAGAACAACAGCATGAATTGTTCCGTGCAGAAATCTCAACAGTCTATACCCTCTTGGCTTTGTTAAGGGAAGGCAGCAAAGGCAGAGAGAGAGAGAGAGAGAGAGAGAGAGAGAGAGAGAGAGAGAGAGAGAGAGAGAGAGAGAGAGAGAGAGAGAGAGAGAGAGATGGAGAAAATATCCTATCAATCTACAGGATATTAGCTGCAAGGCACCAGTTCATACTGCCAATGATGTAACCCTCTGTGCCTGTATGAGCAAGTGTCACAATAAATCACTTCACATCATCCAGTGCTTTTATCTGATGACGGCACTCTGTGTGGGTTGTGTGATTTCAAGCTAAAGATTTTGTTGTGGTGGCGGCGGCGGCAGCCTGGTGATTAAGAGTGTGTAAGGGGGCGAGGGAATCCAAAAAATAAACTGTGTACAAGGCTGTAATTGTACAGGGTTTATAATTCATGCAAAGGATAATGTTCCAATCCCCAAACCTGGAGACTCTATCTAATTGTTAAAATAATACATGTATTAATCCCACATCCTTTTGGCAGAGATTATCCACTTTTTGTGACATAACGGACTCATTGGAAAGGTTTTTCTTTAAAACAATAAAAAATATGGACATAGTTCTATTACATAAAAACACCAGGTATACATTTACTTCATGGCAAGTGTTTAGTCAGTGTATTTGTTCCGGCTTTAACCATTTCAAACAATATTGTCCAAATATTTACTGTGATTTCCACCGACATCACATTTCCTTCATGAATTCGAGTGTAGGTCTATGCCGCCAAGAGAAACAAGTTGCAACCACTAAATTCTCGCCTCGTTACAGAAATCCTCCTTCCCCCATACATTTTCCCCATACAACACCTTCAGGCTTGTATGAGCAGCAGAAAACAGTAGTTAAAACTTCCTCCAAGCTGAGCTGGCAACAGATAAGAGGAATGTGTGGGTGGTGGGCACGCTGGCATACATGTGCAACCCCCGGAATGTTCGGGCCACTGGGTGACATTGCCAGACTGTAGACCGGTTGGCAAAGGCGTGACTGGGATCAGCGGAGGAACTGGTTTCCAAGGTGGGCGGGGACTCGTTGAGACGTCACCAAAACAGAACCTTTCATTTTATTGGGTTAATTGCCGAAATGACAACTCAGATTAATAACAACTGAGGCAAATGAGGGCGATGGTGAGAGTCGGAGGGGTTACGCTATTAACCTGATTACTCGCTAATATTAGTTATTGTCTGGCTGCCGACATCCAGAAACAAATATTAGCCGGAGAGATGTTAACAGACAACACATCCATCTTTGTCCCCCCCACGTTATTCTGCACTGTAACCCTCTCAGAATATCCCACAATAACATTCTTGCTAAAGTATTCATTTACTGGCTACTCATTTTCTTTTGTCATGGCCCATTAGCCTTAAACGTATCACTTATCTCACATTACAGGCAGATTAATGTGAAGTAAAGCAATGTACTGTAAACAGATGTTACACTAAATAACTGGAGCATTTGTTTCTTTGTTATGTAACTGTAAATGAGAGGGTGGCAAGTGGATACTTGTGTTCGGGGTGGGGAGGGGGTGCAAGTCCCTGCTGTGGTGTCATCCTGAATCCATGCTGGAAGAGTAAAGAATTCATTATTTAGCATGATCTAATTTAAATTAATGGATTATTTACAGGTCGCTAGGGGTGAAACAGTAGATCATTTACATTAAACCGGCGTTCATTTTGTGAACACACATCAGTTGTTTACACATACAGAGCATGCAAACAATTACCGGACTACTGTGAAATGTAATGGATTTCAGTATAATCATCCTACAGTAGAGAATGAATAGACATATATCCACAAGGAAGACAGAAGCACCACTTTAAATCCAGAGTGTTTCCAAGAATAAAGAATATTATTGCAACCACTTCCTGTTATGCTATTTCACAGCTTAGGTTTCCTAAATGTAACAAAATATATATATTCCACATGTCTGAGGAGCCAAGTGTGTTGACATGTTTGACATCCTTTCAAGGTTTTAAACGGATTAATTATGTTGACACCGTTTCTTCATTTGTGAACAGGTGTACAAATTGAAGCCTTTTCCAACATGAAAATAACAAATGCACAAAAAGGGAGCCAGAATAATACACCTCTAAATATAGAAACAGGATCGTACGTATTCAGTATATTAGTAATAACATGTAAGAAATGCACAGCACAATTTTACAAAACACACGCACATACTTTCAATTGTAATGGGTGAAAATAAATTTAGAGCAAATCTCCAGTTCCCGTGTTCTGCTTGCTGCCGTTTCGTCTCCCGACAACACCATGTTTACTGACCTGGCAACATGTCATGTTGTGTCAAGTCCTCAGTCCTAAGAAGACTCGCTGAACAGAAAGGTCAGAAAAGCATGCTCATAAAGGGATGTGGACAGCTTTTAGCCCGTGGCTTTGCTTTAATCAAACCCAAATGCAGTTGCAGTCAGAAAACACTTCTGATTTACTCAAGCAACAGTGAACACTGGCTCTGAGTAAGACCTGTAGGATTCGTGGCATCGGGGGCATTGACTAAGAAATCGCAGCATTCCCTCCGGAGGCATGAGGTGTGCATGTGTGCATACAAACATACGTGTGTGTGTCCTTGTGGCAAGTCGATGCCCAGAGCTGATTTTTTTCCCCCCGACTTCGTCAGAAACATGTCGTATGAAGCAATACACCTGTAAGACATGGTGTTAAGTCATTGGTGCTGTGCACTTCACAGTCCTTATCCCGCAGAGAACAGCTACAACTACGACTTCCACTCATTTCCTAGATGCATTTCAAACCTCTTTCCAAGATGCATTTCTCTTATTTCTTTCAAAATGACTGCAAAAACTAGACCTGTATACAATTATTAATATCTTTTGACTAATTACGCAGATTTCTTAGTCTGAATACAGCCACATCACTGCTTCCGTGGCAACAAATGCATCCGGTGAGATTGTATGCTTTGTGGCCTGTGAGCAGAGAGCACCCATTTGCGCAAGCTCCTCCATCATGATGAGAGACAGCCCACACAGCTCCAAATTGCTGATGAGCTTATTTTTAGTTGAGGGGCTGCCCCAGTGTCTGGTTTACATGTGGGATTGACAGAAAATGTGGAGCAGATTTCCCAGCTAATACTTGTACAGCAAGGCTTCCTGCGCCGTAATTAACCAATTAACAAGCAGCATGCCCCACCAACACCATACCTGATTCAGTTTGCAATCAGGAATGCTCGTCGGCAAAGTTTTAATTGTGCCCGAGGCAATAACTTAGTGTTTGTAATCACATTCTCTCCCTCCCTATATTGCACCACGGTGCGTTTGGGAGGAAAAAACTTACTGGCGCAAGCTTATTTGGCGAATCTCCATGTTGGAGGTGAGCACAGTGCACATTACCGGCAGTGCTTAGGGTTTTGCTGAACAACAAAATGTGAGTTAATATACTCCGGAAATTATTTACACAAAGTGCATTTATAGCCTCCGAAGAGCAGAGGGGTGCATACAGGGGAGATTTCACTCAACATGTCCCCCTTAAGGTGAGGTTATGTTGAGGCCTTAGACCGTGGACACATGCAAAGAAGAAACTCCATGCCTCCATATTTCAAAATGAGATGCTCGGTAAATAGTTTGCTTTTGTGCATTCTAAAGGAGACAACATCACAGGGTTAGACGTGGGAACCCGCGCAAGCTCGGCTCGCACGGCAGAGGCAAGCCCTGTGCCAGAGCCAATCATCGTTCAGGAGGCAGACATGGTGCACGGACTACGTGAATCACTAAGCTGTCATGCGTCTCTCTCGCATTCTGACCGTGGGAAGGCAAATTATAGGTGACTTAATGAATTTCTCTTTTTTTTAATCTGCATTCTGGTGCACTGCCACGCCGTATATACACTGAGCCTCTACACTGATCTAAAAGGCTCAGTGTATGGCCTTAAGAGAAAAAGAAATATGGTCTGTCGGATGGTAGCTGCCACTAATTGTTCATCTCAAATCCCTCCATTTTCTTCGGGAGACCACAGCCACCCACCACTTTTTGAAAATACATGAACATGTTGCTGCTATTGGCTACAATAGACCACAAGCAATGACAAGAGTCATGCATTCTAATATGACAGCCAGACGAGAGACTGGGATTAGCTTTGCAATCCCGATGTTACATGCACACAGCCTAACTGCAAAACACAAACAATCTAGGGCAGCTACACCAAATCCAATTGTTGTGAACATGAAGCCAGCTAGTTGCAGGCAGTGGGGTGAGTTTGGCCCACACATACCAATTAGGCCAGTTTCCAAAGCAATACTGCACAATGCTGCCCAGAGGACTGTGGCAGAACAAGACTTTGATTTCCCTCAATGTGATAGTAATTTCATATTCCTCTGAAAAGCAACATGGCTACTGAGGCTTGAGTCTCGAGATGAGCAATGAAGATCAATTCGCAAACAAGACGCTTGTCTGGTCATTTACATATAATTTCTCAGACAAATATGCGAATGTGTTTGTGACTAGTTAGGGTGTGGAGGCACTGGGAGACTAGTGTTAAACACAGCAGCCTCTCATACATCCTCAAACCATCCAAGCAGGTCTCTTTTATTGAGCCCATAGCGTCCCTGAGTACCTTCATTAACCGCCTGCATTTGATCAGTTATTGTTCCCTGCATCCCTCGCACATCATACGGTTCTCCTCGCATCTGGGATCAAAAATCAAGGCCATAACTGAGTATGCAGCCTGTGGTCTTCATGCCGACTAAACGCCCGAGTCCCACCGCAGCGCATCAGACAGACTGAGGAATAGAGAGGGAGGAGGCATGTAATGAGAGCCAGGAGAATTACTACACTCTATTTATACGGGGTGCAGGATTGTTTACCACCTTCCTTAGCTTCTTGTTTTGCTGGGTGGTGAACTGCTAATGAGACGAAGAATATTTCCATCGCCACATCGTTGTATCTACTTTTGCGCTGCTCACCGACTGTTGGAATTCAGCAGTGAGAGCCGGAGAGCTATTTTCATGATAAATCCTTAAACTCTGCATGTCCTCCTCATTTGATTGCACTCCCTCCAATTTCCTATCTTAAAACACAATCATAGTTTTGGTGTCGGGAGTTGCAGCGGCAGCAAGACTAGTCTATTCAGTCGGGTGATACTTATTTCTTGTGAGACCGTGTGGGAGAGCCTATTGTTGGAATAAATCTTCACCCTCTCATTTGGATCACTGGGAATGCTTGATCGTCTGTCACAGGGGAGGAGAGAAGCTAAAGTACCCCAAAGAGAGCAGAGGTGTTACTGCGTGGAGGCGGCCATATTAGCAGAGATATTCTTCAGGATTATGTGCCCCTTCAACCCAGGCCAGGAATTTGTCAGCAGAAGTGCAGATATGGCTCTATCAATAATCCATGGCATTGTGTATTTCCCAACTGATGCCATTATACGGCTGGGGGATGACAGCACTCGCAAACTCCATCATCTTATCCACGGGGACCAGGATCTCATAAAGCGCTCTCAACATAGACATCTCATATAACGGGTAATAACTCCAGCCAGTTAATACAGGGGAATTATCAGGGAGAGGAGCGATGAACCCAGCGAAAACTAGGGCGGCCACCGCCGTAATATGGTCGTGGAGCTGAGAGAGAGAGGCAGAGAGGAGGGGAAGGTGTCAAAGGAGACGGAGCGACAAAAAAAAAGAGGTAGGAAATGGAGAGGGGCAACAAGAGAGCATGTGAGATAAGAGGGGGGGGGGGGCGAGATGGCGAAAGATAAGTGACGGAGGAGAGAGAAGTGAGAGGGAGCCAGGTCGTGGCGTGAAACAGACGAGCAAGAAGTTAGCGAGGAGGAGGAGAAGCGAGGAAGGGATGAGGAGGAGTAACAGAGACAAACGAGGTAATGATTTAACAAAAAGCAGTGCGAGGGCAGAGCTTCACCAACGTATTTATGTCATTTTTTTTTTAACTCTACTCTCCTGGAAATCATCAGAGAGTTTGAGGATTCCTCCTTCAATACTGTATCTTTGCAAAAACACTCAGTATTGACGAGCTTAAACTAGTAATCTCACTAATCCAATTGAAAGATGCCAATATTTGCTTTCATCGCAGTGTCATTTAAAGATGGCTATACTCTCCACGGTGTCTGTAACAGAAAGAGATGATCCCTCGTGTAAGTGCTACCTCCTGTCAGTTGAATTTTCTTCAGTGCTTCTGTGTATGAGTAAACCGCGTGTGCCTCCCAGCAAAGGATCGATTAGACAAGGACAAATTATGATACCATGGGCCTGCATGAGCTCTCACATAAACACTGAAGGTGTAATTAATTGTAGATACATCTTCAACTGAATATGAAGTTGATTATGTTAGTTTATTAAGTGGGATTTTGACTGAGCATCCCGGTCCCCTGTAATGACACCCAGATTATGTTTTCTATTACCATGATAGGAAAATATTGACAGTTATTGTATTTGGCAAGTTACAAATGCTGATACTGACACAAAACATGTTCATACATAATACATTGTGGTACTTCATTATTTTACCAGTACAATATCCACGTAAAGCAAGTAGAGCATCATTAAACTTTTCGACTAATCATGGAAAGATTGGTGGACTCGGTTAAATACAGAAAAAGAAGTTTAACATTGAACCAAAGCCACAATCTTCCACAAACCTTATCCCCACCGCTCTTGCAAAATCAAAAAAAAAATGCGTTTCTCTCGGGTAAAGCCAGACTCAACACCACATCATGACATGGGAAGTGTATGATATCGTTAGTCTATGGTATGACATCACTTCTAGGATACAGGGTTGAACTCTTGGGCCTTGCTCGAAGTGGGTGAGATCTCACCACTCGTCCCTTTCTACAAGTCACCTAGCACATTATCATATTATTTTCTACTAATTTTGCTAGGATTTAGCATTGCTAAGGTGACATTGTTTTGTCATTGGTTTGTTTGTGTTCACGTCAAAGAATATGTATGTTAAAGCAAACACACAGGGCATTCAGTTATATTTATTAAGTTTTAGGTTTGGAAATTGTTTGTTTCTTGGTCCATACTTCACACACCCTTGTTCAGAGCCACCATGCAGGTCTATTGTTTGAGAGTAGAGGGCCGCTGAGGATTTCCTGATTTTTATGGTGTTGGTGATGTCATCGCTGACACCATGGGTTAAACCAACTGGTGGGTGGGGTTTATTTTTAGTCAGAATGCTTAGTTTGATAGTTTATTGTTTGTTAGTAAAATCTGTTGAGATGCGTACGTTTCAGAAAGTGATTGAGAAATGTAATGAGCTTTCGAAAGGAGTTAAATGATCATTTATATTTCCTGGTATTACAGTCACTGTATGTTTCATCCCTCAGTAAATACTAGTATGGGCTGAAGGCGTGTAGGTGTTGATTGAACACCCTATATATTCATCAGCAATTTTTTTTTTTTCCTTTTCCTCTGGGGGACAGGAAGAACATGGTGAGGCCGTGCTGCCGTGAACATGTACCTTTTGTTTTAGGTTTCATGGGTTGATTTTCATATTTATTTTCTTTGTATTTTCTATAACTTTGACTTAGTTACACGTGTAATGGTGAGCACTGTAAATAAACATTCACCTTGCAGAGTCAAGATGTCTGCCTACCTGCCACCTTCCTTTTGACATTTGAGCCGACAAAGGTATGTTTTTTTGACCATCAAACATATGCATCAGCAGCGTGAAAATGCTCCCGTGAAGGAGACAGGCTTTCAGATTTTACCCTTTATAATCATTCGACACACTCGGCAGACTCATTCAGTCGCTTACTTTTACTTGGAAGTTAGATCTCTTTGGTGTATTTTAGATTAGCAAGAAGTGAAACTAGATATTCAGCTGCTGTGTCTGAAATACCTTAATTCGACACCTTTCATCATAATCACTGTATTCTAAAGTAACCGGTACCTCAAGATTTTGTACAGAATTATCGCCATTTTCCAGAGAGTGAATGTAGTGCACCACATGCTGTGCTGCAATAATGTTGCTTTTCAGACATGTTTTGCATGTGGATGCCTTAGCTGTGGCTGTCTCCTGTCCAAGTGCTGGGACATTTGTTCCACCCCTTGTCGGACTTGTTCAGTGTCGCTGCCCATTAAATCTTTTGCAACCAAAAATAAGCTCCTGGCCTCAGCCCTTTATCGGGCCTTTTAGTCTTAAATGTGGGTGGGTGCCAGCCACCAGTGCTATTAGCAGGGAGAGGGACAGGAGGAAGAAAATAAATATATAATAATACCACCCACCAAGCAAAGATATTCAGTGTTTGCATTTCAGGGGACAATAAAGAGGGCCATCTGTTCCTGTCATTTGTGCTTTATTGTTTTCCTCGGCGGGCCTCTCACTTTGGATCACAACTTAGAGCCCTCCCCCCGACATAAACAAACTACAGTTAAAACTGTGTGTGTGTATATACGCACATAAACACACGCAGACACACACACATGCATTGCCTTCATCCGTGGCCTTGTACAGCTGCAAGACAGGGAATGGACTCAAAGGGCTCCAGGATGGTTGGTGGAAAGATTGGTGGAAAAGAGGGCAAGATGCTGTCGCTCATGCTGGCATCCGTGTGCGCATGGCCAACATTGCCAAATGGTTTTTTTTTCTTCCTTTCCTGTTGCAGGATCATAAGGAGAGGAGGGGAGAATGTTAAAACAAACCACACTTTTCTTCTCCTGACACGGTTTACCAAGGAGGTCTGTAATATTGTCTTAAGAAATGAATGGCTCCTGTGGGACATATCTACAGAGCGTGTAGTTCCCCTTGTAGCACTGAGGGGGTCTAGCAGCCTGATGTTGTGTGAGTCAGGATATGTTGTCGTGCTGCACAGGGGGTTTAACAGGAGCAGAAATGATGGAGGCCATTTTTGGAAGTAGTTTTTTAGGTGTAGCATTTGAAAATATTAGAATACAACTGTAGTCAAATAGGACAAATAGGACAGCTAAATGAATCATTGCACGCTTGCAAAATACAACTAGGGGCTATTTGTTTTCTTGCAGAATCTTTAGCTGCTTTCAGGAATGCGTTGAAGGGCTTGCATTTTCCAGAAGAGCTGTATATGAGAAAGCAAATATCTGCAAATGTTGCTTCGGACATTTTCCGGAACTTTTCCCATCAGAAAATGTCCATGCATGAGTCCAGGTGAGAATACAGCAGGAAATTCCCTGGAGGGTTCGGAGAGAGAGAGAGAGCGATCTATCCAGGCGCCTCATCTGACCCGGACAATCTCTTGCTGTGCATTCTTCAAATGTGAACCTCCTGAAAATTTCCAGACCCAATTTTCACAGACATTATCCGGCGTTCATGTCGGAAAACAACTTTCGATGGGAAAATCAATAACCCTCTCATGTCTGTGGAGTAAATAATGGCTAGAGCTACTGTAGCTGCTACTTAGCTTGACATAGCACAGGGAATGGAAGCAGGAGTAAACAGCAACCCAGGCTCTGCTCAGAGTTAAAAGCGATCTACTCACCATGTCCAATTAATTTTATGGAGGGTTTTGTGCCTGGCTATTTTGACCAGGAAAAGAAGCCAGGCAACCAGAAGATATTCCAGAAGCCCACTGGTCCCGGCCGGGGGAAGAGTCCAGCACATGAATGCATTGTTTTAAGACTTCTAAGACAATGATAATACACTTTCCTATTGTACATTGTGATCTACAACAGCCAGTGAAATACATTAATGTGTCTGTGTATTACAAGGAAGGCCACGCTCACATGTAATGTTTTCTCACCAGTGATCTGACTGAACGCAAGATTTGCAGGTGCTTTTCCATCACAGTCAGCAAGGTTAAACTCCAGAGAAATTAAACAAATTGCTCCTCTAATGCGGAGTAAAACAAATGGAGAACTTTAGTGCACATGTGGAACCCTCTTGGGTTCTAATTATGTAAAACTATAGACATCAGAAGGCACTGAATTCTTTAATGAGCACTTGAGAGAACAAAGGGAATTTAAGTGCATGTTAATAAGAGAGGCGAGACAACAGGAGCAGGCAAAATGCCACAGAAAGAATCGCTACACAATAAATGGGGGCATTTGCTGTCTTACCACCAGCCGGCAGCTTCCGACAGTTACACGAGGTACAACAGGATAGTCGAGAGGAATCTATTGCTCAACGTCGTTTGTGGCAGTGAGAATGAGAGTGCGGTTAATGTGCTAATAGGTTCTCCATGGAAACAAAACACGATAAATTGAGATGAATGGAGTGTCAGGGAGTAGAGATTTCTCCAGCATGGGAGAATGAGCCGGTTGGAGATTTCTCTCTCTACAACCTGCAATCACTGAACTGATCACTTCCCTCTGACCCGTGTGCCGCTTGTAGGCACAAAATTGCAGGTTAAACTCTCTCGTCAGATCCCAGGACTGCCGACGGCTTCCACAGTGCCACAGGCACAGTACCATTTGGTTTTACTCCGTAACAAACAAGGCGTGATGTGTTTGGGAAGCTGTGTTCCACATCGCCGGTTGGTAGGCTGGCCAATTAGCATTGACAAAGACTCCCGTGTGTATAGGCAGGCGGAACACTGCCCAAGTAGCACATTTCGGCTCAGGAGCCAAAATGGATGACACTGCGGGGGGTCCTTCAATCCCCACAGCCCCACTGAATAATCTTTTAAATCAAGAAACAGTGATGCAGGATTGCCGTCTTCAAACCCATGTCCCTGCTGTCAGCTGATGGTATTTGCGAATTAAAGTGTAGATATGCTTATCAGTCTGTACAGAATGTACATGATAATGAATAACTATAATGAATATGATAATATAATATATAATTAATGAAGAAGTGCTTCTATAATGATATATGACAATAGGTGACAATAATCTGCTTGATGATGTGTTAATGAGCCAATGTATAATAATCAGTTCAGTTCGGTGAATGTACCAAACACTCTGAAAGCTGAAATGTATGACACATTAAACTTAAAGTAATGAAAATAAACTAGCTTCTGCTTGATTTTAGGGCATTGTGCATGAATGCTGGCACACTTAACACGTTTGCTTACAGTAGCTCTGTGGCTGACGATGAAAAATTCAGATCAAAGCCGAGCGGCTGCCCAGGAAGTGACATGTTCCTCATTGCTTTTGTCTGTGTTTCATGCACTGATAGCAACAGAGAAAAGCGAGAACTGGATGAACTTTGGATCTGTGGCTAATTCAATTAAACGGTATTTTGCAAAAGAGAGGACTCATTTGTATGACAAGCAAAAAGGGGTGAAAAGGGAATCAAACTAAACTAGTCAGAGGTGAGGGTTAATGTTAGTTCACATGGCAGAAAAGGGATCCAAAGACATTTGACCTTCTTTTTGATCGAGTAATGTGCTGGTTAATAATAAAATCTGTGTGGATGTTCATTTGAATAATCCTAACTTGATAGTAAAATCCCCTACGTGTTTTAATAGGATGCTAGAATCATGTCCGGCTACAGACTCATCAAATAATGTTACGGGAGCTCACTAAATGTCAAAAAAGGTTCTGACGTGTGGGAAAAGTAAAAAATGCTTGAAGGCTATGACGGCCGCTAATGTATATATTTCTTTTTGCTCACTAGGTAAATTTAAAGGCCAGGATCAACAGCCAGCAACATGGTCCGTTTGCCACATGGCTACTATAACACAAGGTTTGTTAACACCAGCAACATCACACATTTAAATGGCTCATAAAAAAATTAAAAAATGTTCTGTCCATATTACACACATTTTATGGTTACTATTTTTGTGCGTGACATACAAAGAATCCATCACTGACTCAAGATTACCTTACCATCACTTATCATTTAAGTGTCTGCTCCAGTTAAGTAGTGCATCATCTTATTAAACTGCCAAGAGTTTTAACTGTCATAAATGACACGTGGAAAAAAAGTCATCACATATGAATCAGATTTAAATTGATATTAAAAATCCAAATGGCACATTATTTCCTATATTACCCTGGTATCTACCCAGGGATTTATATAGTTTTATAGTACGCTCTGAAATCCCATATACTCGCATGTGCGTGAGTTTCTCCAGTAAGTGCTTTGGAGTAATTGGAGTGAAGAGAGCCATATGATAAAGTGATTCAAGGTCTATGATCCAAACGTGTGCTCTCTGTGGTGCTGCAGTTCCATCAAAATGAGAGTCTTTGTTTGGCATAAATAGCAGCAGATCAGAACTTCTACCTGACAGGAGCCTGAGCAAAACTCTGGTACTGACAGAACAAGGTTACCGCCGAGACGCAGGAAGATGCCAAACCGCAAACTCGAGGCAATCCTCAAAAGCCAAAATCAAAAGGTTTGTTCATTTCCAAAGCTGAAGTCGTCCTCTGCGACATATGGAACGTAACCGTATTTTCAGGGTTTGTCAGTAGAGTTCGAGGTCTTGTGAATTAGCAATATGTTTACCCCACGACATTCATATTTGGCCGAGCTGTGACACAAGCAACACTCCGTCCACACCACATCCTCATTTACTCAAATATCTTATTATTTACTCTCAATAACCTCAACACCTCTTTAATCTTGAAATGCCCTGGCCTTCACTCCATGATTAATCATTATCACTTCAAAATGGTCTGAGTCTTTTTTTTTCTTTCTTTCTCTTTTTTGTTTTTTTTTACCTCACCTCCAACAGCAGAATTATTACTGGATGAAGAAAAAAAAAGAAGCTGTGAGAGTATTTCATCCTATTCTATTCAAATTGCACAGCACCATCTTTGATTTTCATAGTCCAAAGTAAGGTAGGCCCCAGGGTGGTGATGGGCTGTCATCCCTCCCCTGGGGGCAGGAACTGCACTCTTCAGCTCTCTAATGATGCGCCTGTCTTTTGAAACGAAGAAGCCCATGCCATGGCCTATCACTTAGCAAGCTTAACTAAGCAGGGGGTGGTGGGTTAGACAAAGAGAGAGAGACAATGACAGAAAGGGAGAGAGACAGAGGTGAGACGGTGTAGCTTTGGCTCCTGGCAGATTAAAGCTGTCCCCTTTTCAGAATTTCAAGCAGGGATGTGACAGGTTTTAAAGCGGCATTTCCATGACGGATACAGTATTAAACCATGACTTGCCGCGGCGTTGTGGCATATAGGTCAATTAGTTTGCCATTCAGGGAAAATACGTCAACATCTTTCCCACTGAACTTAATAGAATACAATACATGATGGTGCTCTGGAAAAAGCCCTCGATCCATCAGCTTCAGCAGCAGAATTCATTCTATTGTGCACCTTTATAAGAATGAGGTAATCGGAGATGTGCTGCACTGCAATACATATTGCATAAATGACAGGCAGTAATACAGCTGTTGTTTTCCCAGTGTCACACTGTAAATATGAACATTCTCAATCTGGAGGACTCGGCATAATCACTGTTTATCCATTACATCCTCCTCTCTCCTGCTGAATGGCGGCACACACAGCCGGATTGCCTTCCATCATTCGGTAATTGATGCCGCGGCATTTCACGCTTATACTACCCAAAACAGCCGTGGTTTACCCTCACACCCCCGCCGCCGCCACCATCCGTGTCCAGGCCCTTCCTCCATTCTCCAAATAACCCTGGGCTTTTTCTTTCGCCGCAATTTTAACTTTAGATTGATTTCAGCTCTCCTGCAAGCCAATTTTGCCTGTTTGAATGTTCTTCTAATCTCCTGATTTGATTCACCAGGGGACTGCTCTGGGTTGAACAGAAACCGCGTACACAGCAGGGAAGTCAAGAATAGCATCACAAACATTGTGGCGCAAAGGGAAGTACAATCCGCAATGAAAGAAGGAGCAGCCTGAGGGTGCAGGGAGTGGCCACAAGGACTCCCTTTTCTTCCCCTGTGCTTGTTTTTGTTTTGTTTTTTGTTATTGAATCAAATTAATGCAGAAACACCTCGGAGAGCCCAGATTGTAGAGTCAAGAAGAAGGGAGGCTGCCCTAAAAAAGAAAGTGTGAATTTAACAGGATTCTTGTACAGTCTGTGGCAAGGATTGAATACAACCCACACTGTCGAACACGAATCAAGCATTCTTTTTCATTCTTTGCTGCCCACCACCAGTAACTGAACAGTTTTACCCTGTTCTCAGAATCTAAAGGGGTTCAACAAAGAACAAGTGGATCTTTTGATGTGGGGCATGTTGTAAGCTTCATGTGTGGCGTGTTATCACTTCTCATCCCTCTGTTCTTCAGCATACAGTGTGAAGCTCAAATATGGAAGTCTGCCCCCCCCCCCCCCCCCCCCCCCTAAAAGCTGTAGCAAAAGGTGCCAGTGTATGATACTAGAGAGGTTATTGATTGCTCTTCGCATACATGTGCAGATGTCCTGTGTGTCTGTGGGTGGAAGCAATGTTTGACAACTATACATTATGATGCTATGTTTTTTTTTCTTGGATGCTACAGTGTTGCAAAGCTCGGTCTGAGCAGCTGACTCTATCCTCCTCATGATAGTTCAGATAAAAAAAAAACAAAGAAAAAACGGAGAATCACTTGCCTTAAAACGTCTTTGAAATCAAGTCAGAAGCCAAAACAATATTTGTGCAGCGATGGGAAGGAGGGGAGAGAAGAACGTTGAGGCAGCGGTATCCTCTGGTGAACCTGTGGGAGATGGAAAATCAAGAAGTGTAGGGTGAAAGAGGAGAAAGGAGAGAGAGGGAGAGAGAGAGAGACGGGGTGGAGGAAGACACAGATACAGAATGTGCTTTGGGAGGGAAATGCACTTGGGGAGTAGAAGAAGCACACCACCTTTTCATTTAGAAACACTCCAAAACTTTGCGATATGAAAGGCGGGAGTAGGAAGGCAGGACACAAAAGAATATTCACAATGCCTCTGCAAGAAAAGGAAAAAAAAAGACACAGTTTCTTCGGCTTCCTTGCCTCTCTGCCTGGGTAGCGCCTCTCCGCGTTGATCACGATTTATCGTCTGAAGATGCATTGGCAGTTGTTGACAGAGACGGAGTTTGTGATGGTAGTCACAGTTATTCCATGGAGACGGGCGAAGGAGGGGTGATGAGGGGGAGTTGACTCCCCTCTCTTGTTTTCTTTGCTGACTCTCTTAACTGTGTTTACTCTTTCAACGCTGTCATCCAAAGGTATGCAGAGCTGACAAAACTTTCCAGCCCAGCTGAAACTGAACACTGTGTTTTTGGTGCATTATCTTACTGTATCTTTTCTAACATTATTTTCCGTCAGTATGCATTTTAGTATTGGATCCAGGCGAACGTAAACAGAGCTGGATATTTCAGCGTAAGGAAGAGCCTGATAGATTTGAGCAGAGCACTGCAACCGGCACCATAATCTCATCCTGTCGTTTAAATTCATGGTTCAATTAATCAAATAAAGGAAATATAATGGAACACCTCCTTCTAAGCAGCTAGGGAAACTTAATTATTCAACTTCAACAATGAAACCCATTTGTATTTCAGAGAAAAATACACAAAAGAAAGTCAAAACGGAACACGTCATCCTGCGCCTATAAAGGTCTACAAGACTATTAGACTGACTAATGGTCTTGGGAGATGAATAAGATGAAACGGCCTGTGAAAGCTTGAGATTTTTAAAACTTAACAGATGGCTTAAAGGCCTCTTTTTACAGCAGCGGGGACACATGACACACGTCAGTTTCCATTCCAATTTCCGTGCCCCTCTGAGGCCTATTTAGGTGAAATTACAGGGAGCCCATTTTGCAGGGCCCTGTACTCCCCCAGGGTAGGCGAGCACTGCGAGGCACTGGTGGCGCCGCTGGAGAGGCTGTGATCACGCCAAAGTTTCATCTCAAGCGCCTGAGCCATGATTCGCAGGGAAACTTCAAGCAAAGACCGCAAAGTGGTGATGAGAGCGGAGACCAAACAACTGATTTCCATCAAAACAGATTGTCAATCCAGGTGGGGACTATACGAGCATCAGAACAAGGTGGATCAGCTAGCTGCTGCTTTCACTGTCATGTCATTCTAAATGATCTTGAATATGTCTGCATTAAGTTTTTATTCCATATATTCTGAATATTTAAGCATTTGAAGTGATGAAATTCAGTATGACATTGACATCTGTGAAGAGAGAATCATTGTAATTGTGTGAAAGAGTTAACTCTGGCAGGCGTTGCAATCTCAGGGTCAGTCCTGATGGCTAAGTTTAATTTCCTGGGCAGGGAGAGTGGTTCTGACCTCTGACCTTTAAGTATGACGTCACTGAGTTACCAATAATGAGCCTGTGGTGTGCTATCTGTGTAAACTAACTTTGTGTTGTTTGGTGTGTGTGTGTTTCATTAATTCCTCCTGAACCACCAGTGCCCCTGGAATGATTCTGCATACTCTGACCATTATCACGGCGCCTCTGGCAACATCTGAGCAAAGCTCATCAGCATGCCAGCATTGATCCCGCCGCCGCACAAGGTTCTGCCCAAAGTAGATTCCCTCTAATGGTTCCTTTAAACATGTGATCTGAGCAAACGCCTGCTCCAACCTCCGACAAGAGGCCCTTCCTGTTAGCCAGGTCTGTCTCTATCTGTCTTGATGTTGTTAAGCTTTGGACAGAGCCAGGCCCCTTATTCGCCCCTCTTTTCATTCTTTGTGTTAAGGTAAGCTGATTAGCTGTTACCTCCAGCTACGAACTTGCCGTGCCGCTCTCAGACGTGCAGCGACGGAGCTCGTGAAGCTCATCGAGAAATGCCCTCACCCTGAATCTCAACCCCTGGATTCCCCAGACGTTCTGTTCACACCCCGACTCATTCTGGTCCCCGTTCATCTCCATCCACTCAGCCCCTCCTCATCCAGTTCCTTGACCCCCTATCATCAAATCGAACACAGCCCTCATCCTGTCCTTCTTGAATCCGATAGCCATTCCAAAATAAAACCACCTTCATACTGTACAAATGGTGCATTCTTGTTAGAGAAGGGACCAGGGGGTGCTGAAAATTTAATTGACTATTGACAGTGACATGAATTTCCATTCTGACTCTGGTGAACTGATTGCAGACCGACCTCCACACTCTCTTTGCCCTCAAACATGCCTGTAGCATTCCTCAAGGTCCCCGTCATGCCTGAGGCTGTGGAGGAACTCATACGAACACGGGCTCATTTCCGTCCCTCCACCAAACCCCCTCCACCCATATGTTTATGATAAGATGAGCTTGACATGCTCAGGCTTTTATTTCCTTTCCCATCGAGACATTGATCTAACCTGCAGCAACATGCAACTTGTCAATATTGGATGAATTACAAGTCCCATGAAAAGATATGACACTTTCTGTTTTATGAAAAAAACACCTTTTAATTGAGAAATACTGGAGTGTCTTAAATTCTTCCTCTTCATTCTGCTACTTACAACACCTCCGAGTATACTGTGAGGCTGAAACTATGGGTCGAGACCTGAGATTTGCCAATAAATGGGTCTCTTTATGAAAAAACAAAACAAACACATGTATATTTAATACGCTCCAGGACCTGATTAAATGTCAATGTTGTTCAGGTTTTCCTAAAACTCTTTACATTTCCACAGGTCGTCTTGTTTTTCTAAAATACCACGCGTAGGTGTGACTGTCAATATGTCCGCAACCAACTCTATCATCCAGGAAATCCCGGGCTGCAGCTAAGTAAAGAAATAAATAATGATGCCTGGGGTTGTCCACATTTTAAAGTGCATGAGGACATCTTGTTCCTGGTCACAACATGTTATATGTTCAGTATAGGTGTGTTACCCTGACTGATGAGAGACAGTGTTAAAGGGGCAGTAAGCGATTTTGGAGAAAGCTTTCTCCTTCTCTTTGTTTTCTTGTTGATGATTCCACTGCACTGACCGGGCCTCGAGCCTGCAGCCACGGGTATGGGAGACCGAATCGCAAAACCACAAGGCCAAAGTCTTGGCGTCATTCGCTAGCACGTCTCTTAAGGTGTCGGAGAGTGACGTTTAGAAACTGCACACTCAGTGTTGAGAGGTGCGGTCCGCATAATTTTAGTTTTTTCAATTTACAGAGCCACGGCTGCGCCTATTATTATT
This sequence comes from Scophthalmus maximus, assembly GCF_022379125.1. Taxonomy (NCBI): domain Eukaryota; kingdom Metazoa; phylum Chordata; class Actinopteri; order Pleuronectiformes; family Scophthalmidae; genus Scophthalmus; species Scophthalmus maximus. The sequence goes on from NC_061535.1 coordinate 4,287,547, forward strand.
AATGATGAGAGTAATAATAATATTTCATTGTTTTCAGCTGTCAGAAGGTCCTCGGGTTCCTTCATGCACAGCACACTCAACACGATCAGACCTGTTCATTATGCCTGTATTGAGAGCCAACCGAAATTTCATCATGCATTGCTGTGATGACAATAAAGATTCATTCATTCATTCATTCATCTAATGCTCTAATTTGAGTACACTTAATTTCAATTTTCTCACTTTTCAACTATTGCTAGTTTTTTAACTAACGCTATCTTGTTATGCAAGTTTGCACATTCATTTATTGCAACGACAACCATAAGCATGGTTTTACAGACAAATATACATTTTTAAACCCACATAGCGTAGGAGATTTGGAGGAATAGAGGGATTTTTTAAACATATTACGCAAACACCCTGACTAGCTGACTGCGATTATACAGAAAGTTGGCTATGCCTACAGGATGATAAAACACAGAGTACGAAATATTGTTGTATTCTATTTATTTCATGGCCTTAGTGAGTTTTAATTATAGCTGCAGTGAATGCAACATGATCTTTGGTTAAGACTCTACTTCTTAGATCCTTTTTATTTTTCACCAAGCCACCAAAATTTAAAAAAATATCCAATCTAAAGTTTAGTGTGTGTATGTGTATGTGTGTGTGTGTGTGTGTGTGTGTTACACCTATATACCTGTATTTCTCGTACTTATATCACACTGGGGTACATACTTTGCGGAGCATCACTCCTTATAAAATGAGGAAACTTATTTTGACAGACTGATCAATTATATCTTGCTAATAATATCTGGCTTCTATTTTCACTGTCAAATGTGTTGTGAAACATTCATAGTTTAACTAATTGTGATTCTCATATGAAATATGGAAGAAAACCATCAATTTCAGTCCACCGGATCGAATCGATACCAACCATGTCCGCTCGTACATCCAATCCTCCAGATACCACCGCACCTGTTGTCATATTAAAAGGGATGACTTCTCTATTGGTCGTAACATGGATGGATGGACGCTGTTCTATCTACAAAGCACCAGAGAGAGAGTGTTTAGTAATCAACTCACATTGTCAGTGTTAGAACAACAGAGCCGAACAACAGGTTTCATGTAGATGTGCATCACAGAGTTGTGGCAAATGCAATAATTTGCGGGAATCTGAGATTTGTTTTGTGTATTTACATTGGCGAGGTGACAGGAATCGCCGTAGAGGCTTTATAGAAACGTTTGACATGCTTTACATGGTTTGACTTTGCAGTTCTGTTGATGATGTTTGACCTCAATGTCTATCTTGCTATGCTATTTTTTTTAAACCTGCATGCATGAATATAAAAAGCCATATATACTGTATATACAGACATCTGATCTTTGGTCCCTTGTCTCGTCTGCCCAGAAAACACAGTGTGGACACATATTGAGTTATGTGTGGTTTTCCATTAGCAATATAACATACACAGGCTTCTTGGCAATAGTTGGTGATAGTGTATTTCCAGTTACGGGGTCCAAAAAGTAACCTTATTAAATACTGCATTATATCCTTCCCAAATGATCTATAAAATTACCATAGCCAGAATACACACCTACACCTGTAAAAAATAGTCTCATGGCTTCTGCGGTGTACGTCTCGGTGTGTGCGGGTTCATGTTTGTGCACACGCCAAACAAGTGTGTGTGTGTGTGTGTGTGTGTTTCTGCGTGTCTTCCCCTGATCTAGAGGATCAACAACTCGCAGTGTGTGTCTGTGGGTGGGTTTTGTCATTCACCCCAGCTAGTTTTTTTGCCTATCTAATGAATCTAGTTGAACTGGTTGGGTCCTGGGTCCAGGATGCTTTTTTCCTCAGACTCGCTGCGCCTGAATCGAATGTGTAGAGAGATGACGTATTGGAACCGTCATATCAAGGAGTTGTTCATATGAGCCTGGGCTGCCTGGTTTCACGTTGCGTACTGTGTGCATGCGGCGGCGGTGGCGGTGGTGGTTGGGTGTGTGCCTGCTGCAGGGTGGGCTTGAACGTGGGTTTGTATTTTCTTTGGGGAATTGCGTGTTTCAGCAGTATGGATATTGCAGGCTGTGGGAGATGGAATAAACAGACTTTCTCTGCCCCCCCACCCACCTCCCCCTCTCTGCCTTTCTTCAGGGATGGGCCTGTTCACAGAGGCGGTTCTGTGACTGATGTTTGTCTGTGTTATGCGTCTATTTATTTGTTTGGCAAACAAATGCATTATTAACAAGCCGCTGCCACATGGTGTCCTTTCACTGTGCTCTCCGTTTGCGTCAGTGTCTTTCCATTCAAGTGCAAATGAGCCGAGTCTGCACGACCGTAACTGTAAAACCGACGCCTAAGGTGAAACTTGATATTTGACCTCTTGCTATCTGATGTAGCTTTACACTTCAGGATGAAATATCGGAGATAAATCAATTCCAATGTGTGCACCTGCCAAAAGTCCTACCACCCCACAGAGGAGGGCACAAGCGGTTTTACGTCTTACGCTGGTTATGTCTCCATGCCTTGCCGACGAAAATGCTGCCATCACCGTGGCCCATGAAATTAGCAGGGCTCATTTGAAAGGAAACCTATGGAGAGAGGTTTAAAAAATTTTTTTAACTACCTATACAAAGACGTCTGGACCATTAAAACTGGCAATAAATCTTGACATTCAGTATGCCTTTCCTTTCAACTCACAGCCACATTAGATATTAGACTGAGTGGGCCCCTTAAGCCACATTTCAGACCCAAAAGGAACTGCCTGTAGGTCTGCCTGCGAACAGCTTGAATAAAAATAATGCTGTGAAAGGCTTATTCGCACTCACAATCACACTTAAGGCAAATTCAGCCATAAGGGGGACTAGGACTGGGAGGGAGATCAAATGAGTCTACGGCAAGACACCTTTTCTGAGCATTTTTTTCCTTCCTCTCATGCATACCAATGTATTTAGCTCACGTGCAATCAAAAGTAAAAGGGCGGACATATCGTGAGTGTCTCTCTCCTTTGGCGGTGTGTGCCTTTAGCACGCTGATTTCCAATGGCAGAGAAACTCTGAAGAAATTCCGAGAATATCCAAACACAAATTTGGCACGAACCTTGGCTTCATTAGTCAAACTGACTTCCCGGGTCGCGCGGGCGTTTAGAGATAATTTCTCGTTGATATCTCAAGTACACATTCAGCCTCTTGTTATTGATTTGTGCGACTCGCAGAGGCAGCAAGTGAACCAAAGTGCTTCGCTCTTCTGCCTTTAAACCGTTCAAGATGGGCCAGGAAGGTATTTCTCAGAGCATTCCAGCAGTATGTTTCCTCTGTCCTCTGACTGGAAAGTAGATGGTGGATCTAGAGAAGACGACTTCAACACTGAGACAGAAACGTCTCTGGCTGAGGTCAAATTTATCTTCAGTTTGAGCGATGAAGAATCTGTGAAGATTGAACCTCACCCACGGGAGTTTCTCGGCAAAAGCGCCAGTTAACATATGCTCCTTCATCACAAGCGGAAAAATTCAAAAGATGGAACAGGTAGAGCTAAAATCAGTGACTGTGTCTTTTGAAAGTTGTTGTAATGTTGTCAAAACCATTTATTTAACATGAGAGATATGAAGCTAAATAAGCAATTAGCTGTGGAGTTATGACACAAAATGGTGCGTTACGTCAGGGACGGATGAAGAGCCCTTCCCTTTGGTTCGTGCCACCAGTAAGATTATGAATAACTATATCAGCATCAAGCAACCACAAAGCTTCATGTGTGTCTTTTCCAAAATGACAAAACTTTGCCGCTCACTAGAAATAAGGATTTAAAGGAATCGCAGTGATATTTTGAAGCAAGAGGGACTAGGAGCTGCGCCGGTCCTAGGTGCCCCACGCAAAATGTAACGACACAACCACAGTCAGTCAGACAGTCAATGAAAAAGGCACTCGCTTATAAAAAATAAAGGCAATGTCACAAAAAAGGACATATCCCTCTAATGCAGAGGGGGCCCAAATTAAATTTAGCTTCGGGGCCCCATATAGGCTAGGACTGGCTCTACTGGGGAGGTTGGCTTTCATCTATTTTGCACAATTCCTTTGTCCTTGTTTTTACATGTAAAAACAAATGGAGAAAAGACCAGCTAAGTAAAAAGTGAGCAGATCCCTCAACGTAATTAAATGTTTAAACACCACAAGAGGAGCTGAAATGAGCGACAGAGCTGCCGCGGCGACAGCTTTCAACTCGACACCAGGCGACTTCCAATCTCAACGCTCAAATGGTTTCAATGTCGTTTGTCTGCGGCGTGTTTAGACCTTTCCAAACAGGAGCCGCCTTGTTCAAGACTCAATGAGAAGGCATTTCACTCTGCGCCGTGTGTGTGTGCGCGTGCGCGCACGTGTGTCTGTGTGTGCATGTACATAATGGTTATAGTTGTAAATGTGCACTGCATGTTTGTTTGAGCCTGCGTGAGTGTTTACACACTTAAACAACCTCATTAAGGAAAAGCTGACATTCTCCATGAGAGTCTGGAACCAAAGATGACATTCGCCTGATGAGTCTATTACATAATTTAGATTCCAATGCGCAGAGCGCCTCTGCACCTCCCCACTGCGAGGGGCCCGCCGTGCAGCCGTGCCTATGATCTTAGTGCAAGTGCTGGGTCCTGGAATCACACAAATAAAAAGAAGCAATCCTCAAAGAGTGTGCGCGTTGTGATGACAAACGGTAATCTTTAAAGAAACCGCCGAAGAACGAATAATGCTCGGAAAAAGCCAGGAGGCCGCATGAGTTCAGGGCTATTTAATGGCGACTAAAAGTTTTCCAATTAACTGCGTGTGGTCTGCGGAGCACAGTAAAATGCCTTCTGCGCTTCCATAAAACAGCAAATCACACGCTTACACTCTCTGATTATGAGGGCGACTCTATATTTACTTAATATGAACAAGTGGCAGCAGTACGGCAACATGTATAGATTGTTTGGGGGTATCACAAGTCTTTTCAGATAAGTTTCAACAATTTAAGTATCCCATGCACAAAAGTTATATTCTTTACATGAGCAAAAGGATTTTGTCAGACTCATTTGAGAGTATGCTATAAACAAAAAGTGCACTTTTGTTTATATTCCTCATTTGCTCTGTCCACCGAATAGGCGACGTTTTTGACCAGCGCCTTAATTATCTAAGGGTGTCATTTGGAAACAGACTTTTCATTCCGGTCTGGGCACAATTAGCATTTTATAGGCCAATTTAATACGCTCTCCAAATCACTCTGATTTGCTGGCAGTTTCTGCTGCTTTGTGCAGTCCTGTTGCTGGCATCAGCAGGTCTCTTTTTTTTTCTTTCTTTCTCTGTTCGCAGCTGTCGTGTTGTCCCATTCAAAAGATGTAGGTATGTCTTTTTTTCAAGAATAATACTGCAGCAGATAATTACACGTAGGATTATGCAAGTTATCCAGATGCTCACGTGTTTGATATTATCGGTTAGTAATGCAAATGTTTTTGAGGCCTCGCAGCTGTGTGGGTCATATTGAAGTGAAGTGAAAAACAAAAGACTAAACTGAAAAACTGTTGTTTTTCTGTTTTCCAATGTTTGTTCCTGACAAAGTATAATAGGAGTGCGTGTTTCAACAAGTTCAGTATTGTCATTGAGTGTTGCCGCCTGTGCAGTGAGGCTCTTAACTCTGCTGGTACCATTTTGTTCCTGCCAATGTCAAGCTGGCTTTGTATTAAAACAGGCAATTCCACCGGTGGGGGGGTGGACTTTTTGTTAGGATTATGATCAGATTAATGATGCTCAACAAATCAGAGGGTTTTCGTGTAGTTAATCTAGAACCTTTTGTCCAAGGCATCCCCTGTTGCTTCTCATGTAAAAGTTAAAAAGCATTTTAAGACCATCTCAAACTGTACCTTTCCACTTCATCATATTTCAACATGTTTGTTGTATAGTTTTCTTTTTTTCCAAAACGTCCCCTCCACAGCAAAGCCCAGAAACCATACAGGCAGTGTAAAGATGTGTGTCCCCCATAACAACGTTTATATGCAGCGCAGCCCCACAGCAATAAAAACCAGGTCAATATACCTATAAGAATCTTCCAAAGCTGAAGCACAACTTAACATATGGTCTGACCTTTGACCCAATAGGCCCACATCAACCAGAACAACTAGCTTTACCCGCAAAATTAAGTCACACCACAGTTCACGAATTTTACAATTTGACAAAAGACAATAGGGACAGCGTTTTCTGATATTGAGCAGTGGCGAATTTTTGCCTCCATCCAGGCGACATATCAAAAGCTCCAAACTCTCAACTTGCACGTGGGTAATTAGAACAGGATAAAGGCCTCACAGCGGAATTCACCTCATCCGTGTACATCTTTAAAAAAAACAAAAACAGTAGGGCCTTAAGTGTCCTCCATATTCTGAACATTTGTTGATTGTTTCAATATTGTTTTGCTTTGAGGTACAATTGTTTTTTGCAATAATCATTTTTCTTCGACAGTTCGGAATGTCCTTGATCATCATTTAAACAGGGCTTTGAAGTGATTTATGTATTTATAGCACACACATGCTGTGTGTGTGTGTGTGTGTGTGTGTGTGTGTGTGTGTGTGTGTGTGTGTGTGTGTGTGTGTGTGTGTGTGTGTGTGTGTGTGTGTGTGTGTGTGTGTGTGTGTGTGTGTGTGTGTGTGTGTGTGTGTCCTAAAACGTTAAAATCTAACAGATGGCTTCCAACTATGTCACGACCCCCAAAGTTACACCACAGGGCCGAGCAACTTGCAAAACTACAGAATAGGCGGATTTGTCTCCTTTTTTTTCTTTTTTTTTATCATATGAGCCTTTAAAAAAAACAAACAGTTTGATAACCCCAAACACGCCAGTTTTATTTTGAGAGCGATTCGGGATTTTGGGAATTGTTTTCTCCGTCGTTTTCCTATTTGTCGTGCCCTGCGTTTAAAGAAAAGGCGCTCCAGTGTGTTGTAACTCGATGCACACTATTTCCGTTCCAGCAAATTTATTCCATTTGAAAAAAAAACCAGCAACAACGAGCGGGGGGGGGGGGACATTTTTTTTTGTTGTTGTTCTTTTTAGAGTAGAATCCTTCACAAATATTCGCCATCTCTGGGTTTCCTTAAAGAAAAAGGAAGTAGTGCTCCCTGTTGGCGCAGGAGATTTCAGCACCTCGGACAGCGACTCGAGCAGACGCGGCCTCTCGGCTTCTCCCGGTCTGTTCCCCTCTCAGACCGATGCGCGTGGGAATAAAAAGTGATGAATGCCTATACAATACAATATCTTTTATTAAGCGGGACATATAGGGATTCTTCTATCGTTTCAACAATGTACATTTGGTGAGCAACGTCACTGGACATTAAATCAGTCAAAGCTACGCAGATTCCGAAATGCAGAACACACAATAATGTGAATATGTAGCCTACTCAAATTATGTCTTTTTTTTTGTTTTAATAAAAGGGCTCTAAATCGTCTCCGGTGGCTGGAATATGTCGCCTTTTTTTCTCTTTTGATAAACTCTTCGGCGGCCTACATTTGGCTTATTTTCGGTACGTTCAGCATCCAAACCATTGACAGCACAAAACATAATAGAAAAAAAAAGAAAAAGAAAAAAAGAAAAAGAAAAAGAACTTCCGGTCGTGCAAAAAAAGAAAAGAAAAAAATGCTTTGGGGTGTGAAAGCACTTCTTCTCTGGGTGTCCATAATTCCATAATACTTCACTTGGACGGAAACCGTAATATTCTTTAAGGCTATACAAACATAAAACTGAGCATAACACACTCGTTCTTCCACTCCTCGTCTTCGCCTCGTCCGTTTTTTGTTGTTGTTGTTTTCTTTTTGCCCATGGTGCACTCGTTTGTCTGTTGGCAAAGTTTGTTTTTCCAAGCGAGAAAAAGAAAGAAAAAAAAAATCCACATACCCGACAAGCAAACTGTGCTGGTCGATCGATACGTCTGATCACCCAGACTGCGTTAAAGTGGACTGACGGATTGGGATATATGAAACTCCAAGGAAACGCTCATAATAGACTAGATAGTGGACGAGTGTGGGTATACAGATATTCGTCGGCTTCCTTGGCTGACAGTTATTTAAGTTAAAAAGAAATGGCGTGTTTCGGGGGGGGGGGGGTTTCTTCTCTTTTTTCCTTTTTTTTCCTCCTTTTTTTTTTTTTTTTTTTTTTTTGTTCGGTTCCTGTTCCTCGACCCTTGGCAGAGTCCCGGGCGACGTGGGTCATCGCAGGTTAGATTATAGAGGAAAGACTAGAAAGCCCGAGAAGGTGGAGTATTTCCATCCCCCCATGAGGGTGCCACGTTCCAGCTTCAGGTAGACCCGGTCCTCCCGCTCGACCATCAGCAGGACTCCGTTGCTGGCCGCCTCTCTCGTGACGTCCTGGTCACCGGCGAACGCTGATATGACCGGATAGTCATTCTGCATCAGATTCACCTGCAGGGAAAAGGGGAGACACGGGTTTTTTGTTGAGTGTACCCCAACGACCGGCGTATGGCCCCGTGCACTACAATGCCTCTGTGCGGTTTCGCTCACCTGTATGGTTTGTCTGTTGTACACTTTCACCACGTGAAAGCTGAAACTGTATATTCCCCTCCTTGGAGCCTGGAAAACACTTGCTTTGAGATCGAAATGGTTGCCGATGTTCACTAAAACCTGTGACCAAAAAAAAAAAAGGGGGGCGCACAATGAGACAGTGCTGTGTCCCCCCCCCCCCCCCCCCCCCCCCCCCCCACCATGTTCATGCTTCAGCAGCTGCTACTGTGTACTGTTTGTCTCTGATACGCACAGTGACTACAGACTGGCGTGGGAGACATTGCCTGGTTCTGGCATGCCAAATGTTTCAGGCAGTCGCAGTTTGGGCTGGGTTTCCAAATTGAATGCGTACAACAGGTCGCCGTCCAAAGCCCCTCGGCCGTGAAAAGCTGTCGGAGCAGCCCCAAAAACTACACAGTGCACAATGTAGATTCGACCGTGGCCCCTTGTACGCATTTGTAATAAATGACCCTGCGCGGAAGACCACTCGTTTTGGCGGTGCATCTTTAAACCGAGTTACGCGGAGCGTTACAAGAAGATCAGATCACACATGGCGCGAGCGGTGATGGAAAATCAATGAAACATGACCCTAAACAAGTTATACGCCCGCGGCTCAATGTAAGTTGTTAAGAATAAGTAAAAACATATAGGAGAAAGCAACAACGGAGCTAAGATATTGGGACACATCTGACTGATAACAAATTGTTGATGGGGTATGTTAGTGCCAAATTCAGTGGGCATCTGACCTGGTCAAAATAGATGGTCATTGACGTGTTGCTCATCTCCGACGGCTCGTGGTTGGTTCCACGCACGGCGGAGAACGCCACCTTTGCCCCAGCGGAGCGGACTGATATGCCGAGCGAGGAAGTGACCCCTCCGTCCGAGGAAGGGTTCGAGTCGCACACCACGAGACACTTCCCTTCGAGCACGATGGGCTCCGTGTCGTTCTGGCCGAGGCAGAGAACCACGCCGCATCCCATGAGGAGGTTCAGTGCCAGCATGGCACAGGGTCCCGGGCAGCGCGCTGGCGCCATGGTCAGATCGCTGATCCCGTGCACACTGATGGCAGCCCCTCGGAGGTTTGTCAGTGTTCGATCACCTGGTCCAGACTTACTTCCTTCTCTCTTCCCCTTCTCGCGTCTCCTCTCTCTCTGTGATGCCCCCTTACTCTCTCAAACGCCCTCTGACACAGACGCACTCAGACTCTCTCCGGCTGAGACTCCCCTCCCTCCCGTGCGTCTCAGTTGATTTTGGGAGCGTATTCAGACAACTGTAGTTGTAAATCCTGATGATAAGAGGGGAAAAAGGAGAGGTTTAATGGTTGACAGCAATAGGAGAATGTTTGTATACAGTTTAGTTATTACACTCAACTACAATCTGTGTGCGTAAAATGGCTACACCGTGCGTAAAAATGAACCTATATACCAAAATCTGAGAACAAACACGTTGTAAATATGCATACTCATTTTCCATTTGGTCCATTATTGACAAACCCAAATATCTGTGCTACTGCGGAGTTCCCCTGATAGATTTGTGCGCCGCAGTTTGTTACAGTGGATAATGAGAATGGAAGAGGCGATACGGTCTCTCTCCGCACACGGTCCCACTGATAATTGCGATCAAACGAGCACACTTGCAGGTATTCCTGTTGAGAAAAAGGTAAATCACGACCTACCTGTGCTATCCATCCCGCTGCTATGCGCTCTCTGCCTCTCGCACACTGTGAACCGAGTGCTCTGATCGCTCTGTGCAAAGCGGAAAAAAAAAAAAGCAAAGCAAAAGTCTCTGGGCTCCGTTTCGAGGGACAACTCACGCCCCATTCTTTGTGTTGCCACTGCAACAGGACTCCTTGAGAAGTATCGCGCAATTAAGAGCACATGCGTGGATTAATGGCTATGTTTACATATTAATCAGTTCAATGCCGCGCGCTCGGGGGCCCCTCAGGACGGCAGAGATCACCTCCTCCCGGTGTCTGTCATTTATATGCTGCGGGTTTCTCATGCGTCATCCTGATTAATCTGAAATGAAAGGGGCTGCGGCGGATAACCTTGCTGTTGCATGGCACATTCGGCATGCATGTATATGTCTCCAATTCCAGACTTAAACGTGCATCTCTACGAGTCCCAATATAGATACTTGTGCGCCATCGAGTGGCGCTTTTTAGTCGTGCAGAATATCTCACATCCGTTCTCCAGAGGTACAGTGCATAGATTTTAAAAAAGCATGGACATTATTGAAATAATAAGTTGTGTGATATCTGTCTGATGTATTTATTAACAAGCTGTGTACTAGTGTGTCATCAAATTATGTCATATGCAGATCACTCCTAACAACACACCCCATAAGCAAGTTGATGGAAGGCGACTCGCTTCACGGAGGAGGACTTGCTCCTCACTGTACCACATTTGACCTATCTTTTGAGTCCTTGACATGTAATCATCCTTTAGAGGGCCACGTGGCGAGGGTCCCTTACACACTTCCGAAGGTTCTGATAGTGGGCTTGGTCAGACCTTTAATGAGCTGTCATTTTCCGACTTACAGATATGCTAACTGGCCACATTATTCATGGCATTCGCATTTGCAGGAGAAAGTACTGCGTAGACTGTCCTCAACTTCACGCAGCTCAAGTAAACAGTATAGGAGGGAAAGGCATCATTTCTTTGAACATAATTCGTCTGGACTGGAATTGGAATTTCCAAAATGCCAGCAAATATTTAGGAGGAGAGGACACGACTGAATGTCATGGGATGTCACTATAAATAAGCATTGAAAGCCTTGACACAAATACTGTGTGCGGTTAACATTCGACCAGCTGCTTCCATGAATGCAACACTTTTTTTTGTAAAACATGACTTGTGGTAAAATCAAATCCCCACATTTTCGATTTTATCATCGCAATACCCCCCCTTCCTCGTCCTCGGTGCCATGCACATCGCACTGTCAGAGCTAAGTGACAACCCATGCGGAAGAGTGACATCAGGTATCCGAGAGCCACAACTGACCCCAGGGCCTCCAGAAGGACACACAGCCACAGAAAACATCTAATGTCAAGCAAGTGAGGGGACATGCAAGGGAACAGGGATGTGGCCTACATGGCATTACCTTACCAGGGGCTGCCGTTGCCCTAGAAGGGACTTTCCCTTCCACCAGGGAAGCTGATCAGTTTGCCAGTCGACTGACAGTAGTGTTATGGTTATTTTCCCTGACAGCTAGCAGAGCCGACTGGCTTCCAGGAACGGGGAGGTCGATTATGTGACGGGTCCTGAAGCGAACCATCTGCTTTTGCAGGGGAAATGACATCGCCTTCAGTGCGGTTGGGTTTCTGTATTCCTGTACAAATTACAAAAGCACTCATATCACCATGATCCCCCTGACTTAGATGTTGCTTAATGGTGAGGTCATTTGTTGTGATCTGTCTTTCTAAAACCTAATTTATACCCCACGTATAATACTGCTACAAATATTATGCACTTAAAAATAAGTATCACCAAATCCTTCAAGAGGTCTAAAATATCCACATTAAATATTTCTCCATCTGTCCATCTGTCCATCTCTCTGTGTGCGCACCTATAAATTAGTTTGTATCTTCATATTTGAAATGAGGTCAGAGTCTCACACTCAAGTTAATTTATTAGCTCTTTCGCTCCCTCTCACCCCAAAAGGAACCTCATGGGAGCGAGGGAGGGGGAGTGTGTTATGTCTCTCTTGTCTGACATCAGTAAGATGTGACCTCTGCAGTAGCGTACAACTGTGTGTGTGTGTTCGGATCATCACATTGTGGAGAGAAATCTGTTTATTCAGTTCTATTCGGGGACAAAAACCAGGTTTTCCAAGGTAAGCCGTCTAATTTTAGCACTAAGATTTGAATAAGGTTCAGAGTTAGCCATGTGTGGTAATGGTTGAGTCTCCAGGCAGTGAAAATAAATAACTGCAATATGTGTGTCTGCAAAACCTATGGTCCACAAAGTCTATTGTAACTCGACAAATCCGACAATGTATTCCTGTCTTCCGTGGTGAAACAGGATTTTTCTTTCCACCTATAGGTTCAAAATAATAAAAATAGTATCTTTCCTCGTGATCATTTCACATACCAAATGTGACACATTTTTATTGTGTTGCAACAGAACGGTGAGGATAACATCTGAAAGGATATCGTTCAGATGTTATCAGAATTTATTGCACACCTAACACCAAACATATCTTTTATTATCTTGACATGTACCTCTCCAGCTGCCAAATACCTCTCTGTTTGTTTATTTAATAGGGACAATGACGTTAAACTATTACACAAGACAAAGAGATGTAGCAGCTATAATGAGTACGTTCATGTCTCTAGCATGGAGCTCATTTGCAGCCCACCGTCGTCCGGTCGCTACAGAAGGAAAACGACCCCATGAAAACAAAATGTAAGTGGCCAAATAAAAAGTTTTGTACTGTACTGTACCTCCATCTCTTTCTGGACCTGGGGTCCAAAAACATTTTCAGTTAATTCTTTTGTACTTTTCCTCTGTGACATGTTAATGTGTTAATTGAGTGTTTTTACAAGGTCATTTGCTGAATACTGCGTGCATGAAAAGTTGTCTGTGGTGAATTCCTTTTGAATGTACTATTGTCATTTTAAACAATGGGTTGCATCTTGTGCTTTTTTGTGTGAATGTGTGGTTTCATTGAATGCACCTTCATGCCATTTGTAGCCAAAATCTATGGGGCTGTGTCAGATTTGAGAAAATTACACCGGTGACATCATCAGAAATAGTTCAGCGTTGTTTTTAATGAGGAAATAATTTTTTTTTTTTTTTTTTTTTAAAAAGGTTGGGGTGTTCAAATGAATGACAAATCAAGCAGCATGGTGGGAAATGAAGAAGTCTATGCTTTTTCTAATTATATTATAGGCTACATGTGTCTTTTTTTGATATTGCCTTGTGTGTCTTTGGCCTATAGCTTTCCTTAATGCCTTTATGAGTTATTAGGCACTTTGAATTGCTGTGTTGTTGAAAGGTTCTGACGAAATAAACTTGCGTTATTGCTTCAGCCATTTGACACCTACCAGAAACCGAAAGTCAGCTTAATCTATCCTCTGCCGCTTCGATTTGGACCATTTTCTCTTTAACGGGCCTCCTGTGAGTCCCCTGCCTTATTGAAAGTGCAGCACTAAATCACCAGTGTAGCCCCTCTAATCCAACGCCTTTTAAAATCGCTGACCTGGTTATTCAAATACAGTCTCGGAAAACGATGCCCAGCAGTATTTGAATTGCATCTGTCTCTTTTAGTTTAATTCATGTCGCAGACTTTGTAATTTCTTCTCAGCTTCACATTAAGTTTCATTTCCGCTTTTATTTTGAAGGACAACTGGCCCCTTCGCCAGCGACAAACGCATTTCCGCTCGCGGAAGAAACTTGACCGTATCAAAGGACCGGGCGTCACCATGGCGACCGGACGCGGATACTTACGACGTGCAGCCTTCCTCTTTACGGTTGTTCTTCGGTAAACAGTCACGTTTGTAACGTCAGTTAGCATTGTGCTCTGTTGGAGGAGGCGTCGTCAAACAAACAAATCAAATGTCAGCGCCGAAACAAGTTACCTCAAGTTACCTGCGGACGTGCAGGAGAGCAGCTGAGACGTCGTCTCGGAACCTTGTGGAAAGGTAATCTGTCGGAACACGATCACGTTCTTCTCACCGAGCGGCGTCCGACGCCCGAGTCGGAAACCTGTGGCAGGTCGATGCTTTATTGCTCCGACTGATGGTGAGAAGATTTATAGACGGCGTTTGCAGCCGTGCTCGATGAAAGCAGAGCAAAATCAATACGGATGAAATGTTCTTCACTACATGTTCAAATTAATCAGAGTCTGTGGCCAATGAATGAATCACCAAGGCCTCCACACTACAACTGTATGTATATATGTACTTATAATATATATGTATGAATGTGACACACACCTATCCTATATATATATATATATATATATATATATATATATATATATATATATATATATATATATACAGTTATACATGTTTCTGTATGTGTGTATGTATATATATGTGTGTGTGTGTATATATATGTGTGTACATTTAAAATGCCCGTCTCATTTAATAAGTCAGTGAAGTGTGAATTGTCCGACCAGCAATTCAGCCTTTCAACGTGTTCTGTTTCCATTCCATGATTGGACATCTACAAAACAAACGACATTCCCGTCAGCCTCCGCTGTGATTTGTACCCGGTGTTAATTAAGTAAACGTTTGCGTGCTAACATGCTCAAACCTAAGATGATGAATGCGGTAGAGATAATAGCTACTTACTGCTATTGATAATATTTGGCTTGAAGCACCGTTGGGCCTCAGTACTGTACAGTCTCACAGAGCTGCGGGCATGGCAGCAGCACTCTCTGTCGTGCAGCCTGGTTGTTCAATTTTCATTCAGATTGTTGCTGATCATTTCCAATCGATTGACTAATCCACTGATGATTTATTGAGGAGTGCAATTTAGAGTTCAGGACCACTTCCTGGTTGGTGGACAACCGTCCCTACGTCCTGAGCCACAGCCGCCCAAATGTCAGTCAGTTGTATCTGAGTACATTGAATTTTAAAGCTGGCCCCACTCCCTCTGGGAAAATGACACCAAATATGATTTATTCATTTAGTGTCAGGTTTAGAGGTTGTTTCATGTGGTTGTTGATGCGCAGTGAAATGACAGTGATTGACCGGGCAGGAAATGTGAACACAAATGTATTGAATTACTCACTCAAGTCATTTCATCCGAAGGTATTTGGCAGCATTAACCCTGGACTGGTGCAACCAGACAACCCAGAATCCATAATTCTCTGTGACAGACATGGAGACCACCTCCGTCCAAGACAGCGATGATCATAACAAACTTTACAAATAACAATTTTTAGCTTCAACATCCAAACATGCTCATTTTCACCAACGACAGATAGAAGAGCTGGTGTTGGTGACTTCAATTTTTCACATAGATGAGTCCTTCTTGCTCTGCTTGCTTGTTGACATTTTGTAGCTGACTCGTGATTTAATTCAGAACTTCCTGCACAGCGAGAGGGGACTCTTTCCGACGCCGCAGTTTTGTCTGAGCTAAAGTGTTGGAAACTACGGGGCGTCATTTGTGTTTTATATTAAACATCCTGTAAGAGTGCTACACAATACAGTGAATCACTCATATACACAGTTTATATGTAATGTATATTTGTATTGTTGGTTGATACCATTGCTTCTAAATTAGAAAACATCAACATGGGTCAGTAGATGTTCCAGAAGTGAATGATACGATTTTTAAGTAGCCTGTCAAGAGCTCATGAGTTTCATACACTGGTGCCTCTGAAGAACTGCATGTTGAACAACAGGTGCCATTAAAACACTGGTGTCACTTCCTTGGTCTGATCTCTAATTAGCTTCTATTTTCTTTCTTCTTTTTTTCCCCGCAGACTGCCACCTGAGATCCTGATTAAGATTCTGTCGTACCTGGACGCCTCCGCTCTCTTCAGCGTCAGCCATGTCAATAAGCTCCTCTGCCAGCTTGCCAACGATAAGTGAGTATATCCGCCAAATCGCGTTTATCTGATCCAACAGTTAGTGAAAACAGTTTGCTTACAATTTCGGAGAATATCTGAATGCTGCACTGCATCAATCCCCCCCAAATATCTCTTTGTCCACATTTTTTTTGTCTCTCCTTGAATCCTCAAAGCCAAACAACCCTTTCCCTGCAGTATAATCTTATGACTAACCATTGTTTTTCATCATAGTTTCATGTTTCTTTGATTGTTTCTTTTCAGAAACATGTCTATCACAATTTCCCAGAGCTCAAGTTAACACTTTCATTTTGTTTGACCACTAATACAAAAACGAACGATAAGCCAGTTAAATAATCACTTTTGATCGGCTGGAACTAGTAAATTCTTGGTAGTTATTTTGGAGAAGTCATTGATTATCAAACTTGTTGTTGATTAATTTTCCGTTATCCACAAATCAGCTCATCAACAAATAGTTTGTTCCAGTGATGTTACTTGTCTTTAAATCTATCTTCGGTTGTAATCTGCTTGTTTTTATTATTTTGCAATGGTTTGCATTATTCTTTTATTTCACTCTCATATTTCATGAGACTGCTCTGATTTCTGGAAAGTTTATTTAAAAAAAAGGTTTTCTTTTGGGTTACTGCAAATTAGTAAATGTTTAAAGAAATAAGTTTTATTGGACTCAGTTTGATGGTGAAGTCTCATAATTTGGAAAATGAATGAGGAACAGATTTAAAAAAAGAAAAAACAATATTTATACTGTATCCTAAAAGCAGTATGAGGATTTATTTTTTGTAAGCTGTTGTCATGTCCACCTCTTAACAGAGATGGACCAGTCTTAGAATTTGAGCTTTAATAATTAAAAAGACACAAAATACAACAATATATTGATACAAGTCTGTTTTTATGGGTTGTAAAATGTAATTTTCTTTGTGTTATTTTCACTCTCTTTCTCTACCTACCAATACCAACCCATGTAGTGCTCTGTGGAATAAAATATACATTGCGAAGTATGGCAAGAATAAAAAGTCGCAGGAGCTGCAGGATCGCGTCGCCGGTGGCTACTGGAAGTGGCTGCTCTTCAGGACCGTGGCCGCACGTGACATGAACAAGTGGAACAGACACCTTGGACTCGTAAGCCGACACACGGGGCTGCCCAGTCACACGGAGCGCGTTCTCAGGTAAGACACGCAGCCAGACCACTTCTGAACACCCCTCGGATGAAGTACCCGAAGATGTGTGATTTGTTTAATGGGCCAGATGCTTGATTCCATTTGCCAGACACTTGAGTAGCCTGACAAGTGCTGCTTGTAGCCTACTATGTATTCGAACATCTTAGCTACTGAGAAAAGGGGTCTCATTATTTCTGTTGGAATCCTTGTGCCAGTTAGATTTGCAGTATATATTACATTTTGCTGCTTCAGACTAACTTATTTCAGTTAAATGGAAGCATCTTGATCGTCTTGTGGAGAACACACTTGCCCTCTGTTTGCTGTGTGTAGCTGTTTTACAATTGAATGCAGCGCCGTGATGTATCATGGCAGCCCCTGCGCTGTTTGTGGTTAACAAACAGTAAAAACTCTGGGGATCCCTCACTGTCGAGAAAGTTCAGAGGATAGTCGAGGCTGCTGGCACTCAAAACAAAGCGTGGTTTTGTTTCTCATATTGCACTTAATGACACTTTGTTATTAAAGGTGAGAGAGGAGGTCTCTGCTTAAATGCGATGCCTGCTCAGGGGGACCACCGGCGCGCGGGGGGAAAGTTCCCCTGCCGCCTCCGCCGCAGACGAGGCCGGGTTTTTATAACCTCTGATTAGAGGCTGTGCAGCACTCAATTTTTGAGTTCTGTGTCAGTCGCTGTTGTACAGAGGGGAAGTAGAAATAATTGTGTTCCTCGCAGAGGTTGTCTGGATTGTTGAAATAAATTACTCAGACCCCAGCCCCTCATCCACAACACAAACACACACACACACACCCCCCCTTCCTCCCACCTCCCACCAACACAGACAATCCCCCTGTGGGGGTTTGTCTGTTAGAAACACAGAGGAGCACGCAATTTACCTTGGTAATAATCATTTCACAAGACATCACACATACAGACGATGCAGAGCGAAATCTCCTGGGTCATCCCGGGCCTCCTGGGCTGCTCCAGTTCTTTAGCTTTGTTCCTCCGATTAACTGATATTGGATGGTGTCTCAGCGAGACACTGGCTGCATTGCAGTAGGGGCAGCCCTGAATCACAGTTTAGACAGAATTGGATCAAGAAGCTTCATCACAGCCGCTGCAGTTCCATTTCATCCGCTGCATATCATTTCATTAGCGAGAAACTGTTAAACTGCACACACTTGACTCCTCACATCATCCAGAAGAAATGCAACAGCCATTGAAGTCACATTTTGCAAGATTTAAAGAGCGAGAGTCAGCTTTACCCAACACTGCCCAATTATTTGCATTGTATTAACTTCAAAAGAAATGCATGGTCCATTTGGTTTTAGCTCAGTACGTGCAATTCGCTGTTGTCTTCATGCAGATATTATGGAATATTAAATGAGTCTTTTCCACTTTAGAAACTAGAGGGCCCGTTCATCTCTGCTTTGTTTGTGTTTGAACCAGCAGCGAAGCTCTCAGCCGCTCTCCCACTGTGTACTACCAATTAAATGTGCATGCAGAACCCCAAAATATCTGTCCCAACATATTTTTAGAAACTTGCACGTCACCTGGGAGCTGACGCTCTCTGATAAGTCGGGGCATGAGGGCACATTGGAGCTGAGCCGGTCCGAGTTCTGCGAGACTGCGGCGTTTCTGTGCTGGAGCGGTGGCGGCCGCCTGCCCAACTACCATCAGATTCCCACCTTTCAACTTCACGGTGTCAGGAGGATCGCCCTCAGCTGCCCCGGCCTAAAGAAGTACGAGAGGAGCTGTCCATCTCTATCCCTCTATCCCTCTCTCTTTGTCCGTTTCCTTTTGTCTCTCAGTAAAAAATGTTTTCTGTGCTTGCTCTGTCAGTCCTGGCTGGAGGTCCCTCATGGCTGAGTTGGAGGTGCAGACTTTAACTAAAAGCGCGCAGGTCATTGGTCGAGACAGACTGGTTGAAATGAAGCTGCTGCAGCCTGGGATCATCATCGGTACCTGGAGGGTAATTAGTTTACAGGCATCCATCCATAATTTAACTACTATACATTGGCGTATACTGTTGTAGGTGGAAAAGTAAGATGGGTCACTTTTTTTTTTCTCAAAATGACTGATTCAGCAGGAGAACCTAGGTGTGATTTAGGTGATGGCTCTCTTTACAGGACCAGTGCTCCGTTGCTTTCATCGCGTTCACACTTCACTTCCACAGGCTCGTGGAAAGAAGCATCCAGGGATCTTCTTCTTGGTAGGCCACACATGAACTGGCACCTCTTATTCACATGCTAACACGGCATGCACTTTATCACCGTCAGCCAGTTAGGGCACAAATTCAGAGGACGCGATAACCGACAGGATTTATCCGATGCTCCTGGTGTGACCCATCTGTAATGCACCGCAGGGGAGGGATTTGAAGCATCTGCATTAGTGGCACCTGTATTTCACCGGCACAGAAGCATTACGTGACCGCACCACATTTTAACGTGAAGAGGTTTATTCTTGTCATGTGTCAGGACTAGTGCACACCAGCAACCAGTTTTGGACACAACAGGAATCTGCGATGAGGGGGTTAACTCTCATGTGCCACTGGCCCAAACAACACATCGGTCACATTTAACTTTCCAATGCACCCGAAAAAGAAAGAAAAAGCAATTTGACTTATGCAATATGTATCACTGGAGTTGCTGTGTTCATCTGAGAGCAGAGACAAAGCAACAGGACTGACTGCAGGGCAATCTTAATACTCCTACGTCTTTTGTGCGTCTTGCACTTTAACAAAGCGTGGACATGGCCCCCTCTCCTGGTTTCTTTTGCGAGCACAATACAGTTACAGCACATTATGATCACAGTCCACAAAAAGTAATATGCCTCTGAAATGCCCTCTTAATATTTTCCTTTCTTTTGGTATTTTCTCTTCACACATAAACACACACACACACACACACACACACACACACACACACACACACACACCAACCACAGTCTGAGTCTGAGTGTAATTGACCTGTTTACTTTTCACATTCTCCAGCCCCTACGTGGAGCCACTGGTCAAAACCCCTTTTGACGACATAGACCCCCAATACGGTCTCCATGGTTACCAGCTACACATTGTTCTCCACAACACCGAATGCAAGCTCATGTCCGGAAGCTTTGCCCAGCTCTTCTGCCGCAGAAGTAAAAGATTTATATTCATCTGCATATGCTACATCTCATTGTGAAATGATTCTGCAAATATAAAGTAAAGTCTGCTGTCCTTAAGATATTTAAATAATCTAGTGTCTTTGATGGGAGAGGGGGAGTGATGTGAATCATTCAAACTTTAAAAAATTACTGAATGGTTGATTATCATAATACGAAGAATCAGTTAGCCTTATCTTGTCTATTTTTGTGATTTACAATTTTTTATCCGGGAAGTACAAAAGGTAAAACTATTTACATGTACAACAGGGGAAAGAAAGTAAGCTCATGGAATCAAATGCGAGCAATACGATCATAAAATCTTAAATCAAAATACAGACACGGACAATTTTTAGTCAGTTTTTCAATATTGCAGGAAGTGATGGTGTGGGGTGTCCCCTTATTAATTTAACCTGTAGAGCGTTCAAGTAATACTATACGATCATTTGGAGATCATGGGGAGCTGGGGGGTTTATTTTCTTTTTAAGTACTTTTGAGGTTGTTGATTTTTTTTTCTAATATTACATATTTATAGGTATTATTTCATAGCGACAAGAATCAAAAACTTTTTTTCCCCCATAAGGATAGTGAGGTCCTCGCCGTGTTAACCCCATTGTTCTTTGTGAACTATTTAGAGTGCACTTCACATTTGCACATCATATTGTATAGCTTACCATAAAGCTGTGACATAGACACATTTATGTTTTTATATACTAAAAAACTGCACCAACACACTCAATATATATTTCAGGATTTAATATATATATATATATATATATATAAATATATTATCTTTTGTATCTTTATCTTTTATTTCTACATGTCTTGCTAATGCTAATTTGTTTGTCTTTATGCATTCAAATAATCTCATAAAAAATTAACTAAACCTTTGACCTTAAACTAAAGGTTTACTACTAAATTACTAATTTTTATGGTATAAAGACTTGCTTGTCGTGTGCTGTTGTCTTTGACCAGCTCAGATCTGTGACGGACTGATCCAGCTGACTGCCATTAGCAGGACAAACTTGTCTCAGCACACACCTCTGTCAGGAAGCGTCACCCTGCCCTGGAGGTGCGAGGCCCTGCAGGGCGCAGTGGAGGTACTAAATGAATTGTGACGCCGTTCCACTGTCAGTCATTGCAGGAAAGAAATGCACGCCCTTAGCATCCTAACCATATTGCTACCATGTGTTATAACAAACAGAGAAGGCTTAGTGCTATTTCTAATGTGATGATCACAGACCTTTTAATGTGATGATCACAGATCTATTAAAAAGTTAACTGAAGAGTAACAATCCAGTGTGGGGCCATATCACCGCTTTGGTGCTCTGAGATGAGGTGAACGATGTTTAAATCTCTCATTTCATCATGAAATTTGACAGTTTTGTGTTCCTGCATGAAGGTTTTCAAGAAGTGTAGTTCCCTGCACATAGTAATGGAACCTCAATGAAATCACATTGATAATAGTTCACACAGAATACAGGTCTTCATCCATGTTTAATTCTCTACTTCTGGCCAGAACTGCTGCATCATGAGTCTGACTCTGCTGGATGAATTCAGGAAACCCTTTTGGTGTGTCAGCTCCCCCGTTTCCATGCAGCCAGAAGAGACACCCGTCTCCTATGACTATGATGGCGAGCACTTCCTGATCCATTATCTGGACTCGGACGGTCAGGTGAAGGTGACGCTTGTATGGATGAAGGAGCAGTTTGTCGTCATCAGTTTAGTTGTCTACATGAGTGTTTCTAAGGTCAACAAACATTTCAGTACAGATTACTGAACCCACAGTGCTTCTGGATAGAGTGTTGAGGTTTTCTTTCACTACATCTGGATACTATCACTCTTCACTCTCTTGTTTTTTAAATGTGGAAATATGCCACTTTAATCCTGTGTCACACACACACATTTCCAAGCACACCCGTACTTTCCCGCTGCAACTCACATCCCGGCTTCCGACTATAATGCCGTGCGTTCACTCACCAGAGAAAGAAACCCCAGTGTGCACCAAACCCCTGGCGGTGTCCCACTTTGTATGATAAATTGTGGGGGAACCGGATTTTGCTCAATATAACGTATTCAGGTAGGGGGACACCAACATTACGTCAATCAACTCACATTGACAAAGGCCGCCTGCTGTGTCTGCTCCCGTCGCATACGTCTGGCCGCGTCAGGCGAACAAAATTGTACCTGGAACACACCGCCAAGACGGCCAACTAGCTCCACTTCTTCGTTCCAAACAGCCAAGGTCGACCCAGATTGACAGATAGAGGAAGAGTGGACTAATGCACATACCACATAGCTGCAACATTCACTGCTCAGTTCCCTTTCTGTCATGTTTTCTGACTCTCTCTCATAATACTGTCACATGAAGGCGAAATGCCTAAAAAATAATCTTTAAAAAAATCATTGGATATGACACTTTGTTTATAGAGACAATAGATGCTTTTAGTGGTTAAGACTAATTTCAAATTGAGCTAAAACCTTTAAAACAAGCAATTTATTAAGTGATCTGTATTGTTTTGTATCTACAAAAATGGTAAAGTTACTATTTGCCAAAGTTATTCATTTTGTCTTTAAATGGTGAATAAATTATTACATTTTTAATTGATTCATATAATTATTTGTGATCCGTTTCAAATGTACCTTTCTATTTTTGTACCAATATCTCCTTTATTGCTTGCTTCTTGCATTTCACCCACATTCTTTGGTTACTAGTTTTCTTAACTAATTATCATTAACTGTAATTTATTAACTAATGGATTTATTTGATACATGGACACGTTTATAGATTTGAAATATTGAACGATTTTGTTGAAATTAGAAGTCATGAACCTAGTCATGCAGATGTGGATGTTTATCATGGTGAAAAATGTGTCAACCCTCTCTAGCCCCAGTAGAATGCATATTGAATATGAAATCAATTCTCTACTCAATATTTAAATGGAAACCAAAGCTTCGAGGTGACCCAGGGCATTTTGCCCAACCTCATTCTATATTACTACTCCACTCTTACATTTAGTGACTCCAAATACATTTTTACGAGCATCGTGCAACTTAACAGTAACTAAAGCAAAAATGAAACCATGCTTTAAATGTAAGGATGAAAGTTTTGTATGATTAAAAAAAAAAAAAAGTTTTGTTTCCTCCTGTCATGGCATGTATGTCTCAACAACCACATTACCTTAATTGCGTTGTCAGCGACTATACAATCACGTCTAGATGAAAATTGTGTTTAATGTCCACACCCTGGGCAAGTCCGGTTGCGGCGATAGAATTAATGTGGGGGCAATCGCTGGAAACAGTTGCCAGGCTGCTGATGGGCCAGTACTGCTGATGGCAATAAAATAAGGCAGGCCTCGAGATAATAGGATTTCACAGGCTTCCCCTTCCTTTTTTTCTCAGCAAGGGTCACCTCACCTTGAAAAGATGCTTATTTTTCCAAACACATCCCCAACTACATTGGCACTAGATCCAGAATCATTTGGGGAGGTGAGCCAGAGGGAAAAGGGAGACAAGAGCATGTGTGATGAATTGAATTGAATCGGGACAAAAAACTGTGATGGGGAGAGAGACGCTGTCTGAATCACAAGGACTCCGTGAATTGTCTTATTTTTAAGACTTCACACAGGCCTTGTGTGCTTCTCAGCTGCGTCTCGCACTGGGCTTCGTCCAAAGATCGACCAAAATTTGAGGATGGAAGTCATGCAGAACTGTCGGATTGCTGCCTTCAGCACATGAGACACTGACACATTACATGATATCGACGATCACCTGGACTGAACATTGTGTACCATGTACACCGTTCTGGTTACAGGAGTATTACAACGGCTTTCCATCACAGTGACCTTCACAATACCGTTCGCTGTCACATCAACTGTTGCAAACTGCCAATCCCTCATTCCCATTTTATTAGAAAAATAACAGGAGCCAAGGGTATTGCAGGTTAGTTATGGACTCGTATAGAACATAAAGACAGTTATTCAGACATTTGAGTCACAGTAATGGCTAAACAAGGAATATGGGATTTTGGGGTGCAAGGACCATGGGTCATTGCTTGAACGTACTGTATGATCTAGCTCCGGTGGAGCAGGACGTATCAGCTCGATGCTCCTGTGGTTATTTATCTACGTATTACTAAAATCAAGTTATACAAGCAGGCATATTCACAGTTACTGAATATTGTTTAGTTCAGGTAGTTCTCCAGCAGATGGCTCTCTTTAGTAAACAATGAAAGAATCAGTAAACAGTACAGTGGTTTCGATTTTATCCGTACTTTCCCTCTGTCTAAAGGCAATTGCAAAGGAACTTGTGCATATCTGAAAGCAATGTTTTCACCAGCACAATATGAATGTCTTGTCTGTGAATTATTAGCTCTCCGTTCAGCAAAACGTCTTGTGCTCTATTCTCTGTCCTCGTGTTGGTTTTCTCACTCTTTTTTTCCTGCTCTTTGGCTGAGTAGTTACATGCCTGCAATGTTAATCAGAACATGTAAAGACTCAACACCAAATAATGATTAAGAAAGAATGTCTGCATTTAGTAACATAAAGCCTCATTAGACCCATCGTTCTTAGTTTCTCTTCACAGGCTAATCTTGAAAGGAAATTGCTTCCATTTTTAGCCTTTAATTCCCTCCCTTGTGAGTGACCAGCTGGGCCCGCAAACTATTCAGCCTCAGAAGCCGATGGCACAGTCTTTATTTGGTCCCCTCATTGGAGGAAACCACTGACTAATGAGGTGCACATAGAGGGAGCTTGATTCCGTGTGTATGTGTTTGTTTCTGGGCTCACACTATCCATGTACATGCTCTCCTTTTTTCAGCATTTTAAATAATTCCGCTGTCTTAAAAGAATATCAGAAATTATTCAAATTTCCCAAAAGACAGTGAGATAATCACAGCCTTGCCCCACACTGATGAGTGCAAAGCCGTTACATTTCCTCTCCCCTGACACTCGTCCTTTATTATCCAATTTGGTGAGTATGTGAGGCCAAAAATGTTAATTACGCTTGTAATGACCAGACAAACATCAACCACAAAGGCCCAAAACAGGAACGCCAAGAATCTACCACTAAAAGCAACATAATCTAGTGAAAAGCATTTTTTGTCGGAGGCCACAAAATAACAGATGGTCGGGCATTTAAATTGCTTGGAGAGAACTCTGCTACCGTTCGACCAGCAGTCGCCCCCCTCTCTCTAATTCATCCTACTTTACGTCTTCTCCTCTTTTGATCACTTGTCTGGAGGATAGAGGGGGAAGCCTCAAGGGGTGACAGCATTATAAAAGGTTCATGATGCCCAGTTAGATCCTTGGTTAATTTCTCGCCTTTAAATGGTGCGTCAATACCAAACGGGTGTGGTGAAATTCATTTATATCAAAGCTGCTGTCTGTCTTCTGGCTTCAAGAGCTCAACGAGCAGGAAAAGATGAAAACGTTCCTTTCCCCTGCTGCATGGTCCAGGGTTGCGTCAGTCTGCGATGACCGTATACAACAAATGTGATATCACGGCATATCGTTCAGGGGGAGAGTGACACACTTCTCCTTCCACGAGATGCATAGATGAATGGTAGAAAGTTTTATAAATACACGTATTCAAAATCAAAGCTTTTGCAATGCCATTTTTCCCTTCTGTATTCCGATACTTGGCTTTGTATATTGGCCGACACCATACCGATCCGATAAACAGCACCTAAAGTCTTTCAACAGCTGTATGCTTCTAATATACTTCCTGTGTGGAAGTGATGATATCATTGTTGTTTGGCCTGGCTCAGGTTATACTCTTTGAGAAACAGATGCATACAGAGAATGAATGTCGTAGAACTTCTTTAATTATCTAGTATGACAGTCAACTGAAAAGGAACACAAACATTTTTTTTTATGAATAAACAACAATTAATTCCTTTAAATACTTTAAATCTAAATAAGTCTAGGAATAAATTACAATTCCGTGCAGCCACAGTTTAAATACAGGAAATACCATACAAGTACATTTTGCCATTACTTCTCCACTTTTACTTGATTAGATTTTTTAATGCATGACTTACTACTACTACTACTACTACTACCACCACTACTTTTTCTTAAGAAAAGGATGTGCCATGTTCAGGGGGAAGAAACACATTTCTGAAGTTAATTAACTTCCTCCATCACTACTTACAGAATTTATTTTGAGGTGAATGTCCTTTGTGTCAAAAAATAAATTACTCACCACCATTTCTCTGTCTCTCTGTCTCTGTCTCTCTCTCTCTCTCCCTCTCAGTGTGTGTGTGTGTGTGTGTGTGTGTGTGTGTGTGTGTGTGTGCGTGCCAGGGGGTGAGAGGGGTGGCATGAGTCAGCACATTATCCAGTATACTGTGGAAAGCACTTTCCACACTTCCTCATGGTTCACTAGTTTGTATTACCCTCACAGTAACATCCTGTGGCTGCCCGGTCTCAGAGCAGATGTTTTCCTGTGCAGGTGCAGTCCGAACTCCTTTCTGATCCCTCTGCAGCTCACCGTGGGTTCAGAAAGGGTCGGCCTGGTTATCTAAACTCTATTTACAGGGCATTTTGTCCGACATTTTGGAAAATACTACTATTCGCTGTCTTGCTGAGAGTGCGATGAGAAGATCGATACCACTGTCATGTCTGCCAGCTCCTCAAAAGCTGTTGTTAGTTGTTCAGACTTTTCAGTTTGATTCGTTTTCAGTGTGCAAAAATCTTTTGGCATGGTTCGGACTTTCGGACCAAATTCAGGAAGGTAAGGCAGCTAGAGAAGAAGAAAAAATACTGAAAGAAAAGGCTAACCTGCCGGATAAACAACACACCTACGTCAGACGCACGCCCAAATGTTATCGATCATCTCAGCTCAACTCTCTGCTAGAAAATCAGGCCAAGCTAAGTATGAGGCTAAGCTAATTATTTTGTCACGATTCTACTCCTCTTTAAGATCGCTTGTGGTAGCCTTAAAATATTGTATCTTTGTGGACGTTTTGTAATGTTTGTTGTTGCCTTTTTGAAATTAATTTCGTAGACCTGCTTGAGCTTGTTTTTCAGATGTCTGCGTCTTGGGTTTAGTATTTACTTTGAAGTCACTTTCCCTGTTTCCTGGTTTAACTTTGAATTGTCACATTCCGTGTTTCCTGTTTTACTTTGAAGTCATTGTCTCCTACTTGGTTACTTCCTGTCTTTGTCATGTCCAGCCCTTCTGAATTGTCTTCACCTGTTCCTAATATGTTTCACCTGCGTTCAATTATCACTACCTGCCGTGTGTGTGTGTGTGTGTGTGTGTTTACCAGCCTGCCATCAGCAATCCATCTATGAATGTAAGCCTTTTTATTACTAAATTCACCTATCCTCGCTTCGTCCCTTTCTCCTGCATTTGGGTCCTGCTCATACAAACCTAGCAGTATTAAGTATTTCCCCAAAAGTCAAACTACATTATGTTTATCTTCCTGCAGTAGCTAACTATCTTGGTGTAACCGCAGACGCTGGCATCCATGAAAGATTGTGACTTCAAGATTGCAACATGGGGAAATTAAACATGTTTTCTTCCCATGAAAAGCGATTGTGTGAGATGCAAAAAAAGAAGAAAAAATCAGGCAGCTTTCACAGAAAAACAGCCTGAGCTCTGGTAAGTTCCTGGAACAATTGGTTTTAGTGCAAAGGTCTGTGCCTGAGGCTAAACCCATTGATCTGAACCTCTATTAAAAGGGATAGGCGGAGGGAAAGAGAGGGAGTGGGAGAGAAAGAGGGGGAGATAAAACCACAGAGGCAGAGACACACAGAGAAAGCCTCAGTCAGTATCTGTGAACTGGCACACTTGGGTTTGTCATGATGGCAACGTTTGCAGCTGCATCCATTGTTGGCATGTAGTGTTGCGGTGCTCAGTTTGTGTCCGTATCTGAAGTGTCAGTGATATATTAGATCAATTACACTCTACCAGGCACAGTTTGCTTCTTCTGTAAACACACTCTACAAGGCCATGAATTATTGAAAACCCAGTGGTTAGTTGTGTCTGGGTCATAGTCGTGCGCGGTTAAGACTTTTGACGCCGGAGAAGCTCCCGTGGGACCACCACTCATCACATGTTACCGTGAAGTGCCCCATTGAGGTCTTCGTTTGCAACGAGAAACTAAGCGGAGATAGTTCGGGGGTCATGTGAGGTCACCACTGTAGATATGGGCAGCACAGCCTAGGAAACAGAAATACAGGAGCGGCCACTCGAGTGAAATGTCAAATTTGAAACTTGCATTAAAATGTCCGCCGCTTGATGTTGTTATCTGTAGTCCTATTTCTTTATCACTTGATTGTGTGTTTGAACGTTTCACTTTGTCATAAACCACATGTCAGATTTGCCCATTGGAACAGTGAAGAAGCCGCTGCTACTTGTACTATCACGCACGCTATACATTGAAGTGAGGGTGGCAGGCTGATGATTACCTTTTAATGGCATCTCTGTAGTGGACACCACCTCCGTGTGACACACATTAACGGTGATGGCATCCGGTGTGGCTGTGATAACATTTCCACGTACTTGCACCTGTCACAAAAGCAAATTGAGACAGATATGTCAGGCAGTGTGCCACAGTGATACCTGGGCATTTTGCCTCGGAAACCTGCCAAGTTATCCAAATGTCGCTGAGTCATAACATTTTGATTTGGCTTGCAGCACACAGACTGTGAGCTTTCATTACGTTGGTCTATGTATAGCATGAAATTTCTATTGCCTCCTCATGGCACCATCGTATTGTTCATTTGTTGTTGCTACTCTATGTATTTTTTTTAACTTAATGGGTTCTCTCTACATCTGTCTCAAATGTTTTATGTGGCTACCAGGACCTGGTTTTATGGAGCATATTAAATTGATGAGATTCACCTCGGATGTTACCATGGCAATGACCCCTGACTGAGTATTCCCGACCTGACTGGCCACTGGCCAATGGCTGAATAATACAGATCATTGGACACAGCAACATGAAGCACACATGATGTACTCTCGCAGATAAATGCCGGGAAATATGTGTCCATTATGCTCAACAGTTGAAAGAGAGGGGAAAAAAAGATTCTCAGCTAGTTTTTAACCATGATTGTGACATGGCTCTAAGGATGGAAATGCTTTGCTGTCGGATAGATTGGCACAACATTAACGGCTTCCAGAGGACAAAGCCAAATCCTACTTTGCATCCAGTGCCACTATGAGGAATTTGTGGCTTAGGGTGAAAATTCTGTTGTATGGATAGCGGGGTAATTTGAGTAAGATATTCATGTCCATCTTATTTGGTGTTCTTTGATATTTTTATTTGGCCCATGTCACATCTGCAGCCAGAGGACAATGGAGATGTGTTGGCTTCAAGTTTGGGAGCCGACATGTCGTCCATCTTCATACACAGCCTACTAAGCATCAGCACGTTAGCATTGTCATTGTGAGTATGTGAAGCCTGCTGACATTAGCATGAAGCTCAAAGCACCACTGTGTTTAAGTAGTCTCACAGAGCAGCTAGCCATGCAATTGACTATTAATCTTGTTATCTAAAAGGAGAAACCAGTAAAGCAACGCGGGACATATTCAGCACTACTGCAGCGAGTGGTATCTTACATGATGCCTAGATTAATGCAATCCTAACTCACAATCTACCAAAGTGGAAGGAATGAGAAAAGGTCAAATGTGGAGCACCTCACTTCATTACGCTGTCATCTTAATCAAATGAAGTTCCTTTTACTTACTCAGCCACTCCATGATTGAATGTGTCAGATCTGTATTGAATGATGCTATTTTCCTGCAGCAACAGTTCCTTAGGTGCCGTGTTAAATAATGACCAACGTAATGAATGCAGTTAGTAGCTGCTGAGGCGAGAGCTTCCTTTGGTCTCTCTTACCTTGTGTGGTGTGCGATGACACCTCTCCATTTGCAGGCGTGATGATGATTGATACTATTAGGTCCCAACTTTTTCCACCGGAGTCGCCACACTTCATCATCATTCACCTCTGGCGTGAGTAAGATGAATGGTCGTCAACCGGAGAGGTAATTTTCTCTTATGCTCACATGAAAGCAATCGTACAGTAGATACAATAGGGGGAAAAATATGAAACAGAGGAAACAGTTTAATAGGGATCGCTGGAAATGGTAGGGATCGTTTTTCATGTTTGCATAACTTGCCATCCTGCAAACATTCCCTATAGCTTACGAAGCTGTGTGCAGACTAAGCATTAGAATAAGAGGCTTTATCCTGAACGGCAGAGAAAATCATGGGTATTACAAAAAACACAGGATTTTCTTTTCCGGTGACACACTAGTGAGCAGGAACCTCAGAGGAAAAAATGTAGAGTGGCCACAGGAAGGCACTGAAGCGCCTCGTGACTCTCTCAATGTTCTCTCCCTGACACAACAGCCCAGACAAGAGGATTCCTAATAACCAGATCTTGCCTTTTTTTTTATCCATATTGTATCCACTGTATGTTTCTTTAAAAAACTATTCCTAGGACTGATAGTTAATTTCAGAAAATTGTACAGGTCATAATCCCTCTTTTGGCAGAAATTCAGTAAATGTATTTCATATATTTGTTTTATCTTTGAAAGTTTCCAAAGTAATGGGTTTAGTTTGTTTCCCCCTCGGTACCTGTTTTGACCCTTTGCTGCTAATGCTCGATAAAAACAACACCAGTGTCTTAGATGATTTTTGAAACAGCAGTTCAATCTTCAGGAAAATTGCTTCCCTTGCCAGGCAACTTAAGGCCAAAGCAAGACACTAATGTTTCCCCATGACTCTTCTAAGATTTTATTAGCGAGTAAAGCTCAATTTAATCTTGGCATTTCAGCATCTGCCAAATGTTCCTTTTTATTTTATGTAGCAGATATGAAGTGAAGAAGTCGGGCTGTTGTTCTGGTATTGTCTGCGGCAAAATGCAGATTAGGTGAATAATACTGGTTAATCTATTGTCATCGGTTGTTTCAATCAGTCCATAACACGACACAATGGAGTTGTCAAATTTTGCTTGCACTAACTCCAACAAGGCAGAACAGGGAATTAATTAAGAAAGTGGCACTGCTGCAAGATTTCATAGGGGAATGCGACCAGACTGTAAAGTTATAAGGAGCTTATCTCTGTGTTTGTTGTTCAAGTCTATAGTGAGATAACATCAGTGTTGGGGAAATGTGCCACAATAACAATATACTACTACGGCATATACTGCATTTACTCTAGGTTTGTTTAATCGTCCACAAAAACATTGGTGGAACATGAAGTGGAGGAGATACACTTAAAGTGGATCTCACCGCGGAAAACAATTACTTTGGGTGACTGTGTTTTCCTGTCTAATGTCCTGGCATGATGGCATAAATCATTTCTATCAGTGCTTTTTTCGATCTGGCTCCTCCGTCCTCCTCCTGTGGCCTTGCTGTAGCCTACTGGCTCGCGCACCCTCACGTCATCAGTTTTTTTCTCTGTACTCGCAACCTTGTGGGCCGGAGCACACGCTGCATCTCATCAGAGAATATTACCTATCACTTGGAGGACAACATTCATCAACGTCACAGGGCTTTTGCCAACCGTGCATTTCTCTCTCTGGTTGCCCCCCAAGTCCATTTCAGTTGCTCCAGCGGCTCCACATGGTGCAGTACCTTGTGTGATCTGTGCCACTTCAGGAGTACACAAAGACGGCGTCTCTTTCAAGGTTCTTCAGTCTTTATTTTCTGCTGATGTGACCTAAATATATCACGTCTTCCATGTCCTGGTATCGGTTTAACTCTGGTAACATCCATCTATCGTTTGATGCACTGCTGGATGTTGCATCAAATACACTTGTAGTTTGGACTAAGAGTTAAAAAGAAAACTGTAAAGATAGTGATGAGTGAGGTTGGCTAGTTTCTGCTGTTGCTGCTTGTTAGGGCAAGAGATTCACATGGAAATCTGTGTGAACCACTCTACTGTCCTGTAATGATGAAAGAACAATGCAGGCCCTAAAAGACACTTTTGTACATGTGTTGTAGATCCACAATTGAACTTTCAGCTCAAATAACAAAGTGCGGGGGGGGGGGGGGGGGGAAATCAATAGTGAAATAATGAGGACTAAATCAGCTCAACCAGTGTGCTGTCAGCATTTATTGAGCTGATGGGCCCAGTATAATGAAATGAGGAAACCGGAGGGCACTAAGGTGGCTACAGCATAAACCTCCAAAAAGACACCAGTGGTTTCCTAACCTTCCTACACTGCAGGCTTCCCTAACAGATGGTATTCGCTGAGCATTAGTTGCCCACATTCTGACAAAAAGACACTTGAATGCAGTGTACCTGCTCGACCTTCCTATCAGCATACAAATAAGGGAAAGGAGTTATGAACATAATCCAAACACCATATCAAAAAAATGCAAAACCCCACTTGATTAGTCCAAGATCCCTAACTCTATGAATTAATTGAAGGAATTAGCCCTCAAGTACTACCTGATCCCTAAATCGCAGCCAAATCTATATTCATCTTCCAGGTTTCTTGCTTACCATACAACAACTATCACCTCCTTCCACATGGAAAATCTGTATCAACCAGACCTCCAGCATCAATGTTGCCCAAAGCTTATCTTTCCTTTTTTTCTTTCTTCTTTTTTCTGCAATACACAGTGTGGACTCAACATAACATCACACCAAACATGCTTCGGAGCAGGTTATGTATTAAACTTTCATGTGAAGATGAAATAGCTTTGAAGGGTCCACTTAGTTTAAGATTGCACTTAGTGGACCTACGAGCATTGCATTGCTCATATATATCGGCCGTATTTTATTTAGAGGCTCTTAAAAGAACAACAGTCAAACAAAAAAAACACCCTTTGGGAATTTACAATGATCCCGGTATCTTAGAGACTCACGTACTGTAAGAGCTACAGCCGACACACAAATGCATGGAAAATCTCATTAGCTCCCTGGAAAGCCTTGTGATTTAAGAAGCATAAGCCTGAGCCCTGTTGTGGGGGGTGGCATGCATGTGCAAATCATTGCATGTGATTTATTGTTTGAAACGCGACTACAGTGCAGTGAGCTTTGGCCTAGGCGTTTTTGAACACTGTAGGTGTAAATCTTGAACCTTAGTGTTTTTGAATAAAAGGGAAAGAAAGTGGCTAGGCCATGATAAACACGGGGAGCTTGAAAAAAGTCTGTCAGCCTATGCAAATGGGTTATTTTGAAAACTTCTAAAACCACATGAAAAATTTAGATTATAAAACTTAATTGCAGTAGATTTACATATACACCAAGGATTCATTTCCATAAGAGAATCAGAAGAATGAAAAAAACAACTATTAAAATAGATTTTTATTAACTTGGCATGTGACGGAGGGTTATCTGCTATGAACCACCATTACAAACCATGTCATTTTACACAACAGCTCGTCTCCCTTTCTATCCTTTACTACTCTGCCATTTCTTCTGGCTGATCGGCGCAGAAAAGAGGTCGACCTGGATCCCGGTGTATACACCGAGGTAGACCAAAGCCAATTTCAGATGTGTCAGTGGAACCGATGCTGCCTGCTTTCTGTGACAGCTTGAGTGCAACAGCCGAAGTCTTCATCTCAAAATCACCTCTGCTCACCGAGTGGAAACTGTTCTTCTCATGCGCCTGAAATGCCCAAAGCCCTGTCAGCACACATCCATTATATTCATATCCGTTTTATTTGCATTATACCTATTATCGTACAGAACCATGCATATTCTCCTCTGTGATTTAATTGACCGTCACCTAAGCCTCTTAGTTCCTGTAATATATTTTATAATGCCTTCTACTAAATCTTCTTTCATGCACATTTTGTCTCGTACCGTGTATCAAATTGGATATTGTGGACAACATTAGCTATAGGCCAACTCCAACTCCAGAGATTTCACCTGGCTCGTATAGGTTTGGCAGTAGGCTGTTCCATGTCTCCCACCCTTTCACAGCAGTGTTTGAGATCATCTTAATTGGTGGAGGACGGATAGTGGGAATAGTCAGATCCCAGTCATGCAAACAATAACTATGACAGACAGGTCCATTGTTATCATAGACTGGTTGTTATTGTGTGTGCGCGTGCGCAGGCGTGTATGCGCACTCGCGCGTGTGAGTTGGGCAAGGAGGGGCTGAGCAAATCAATGTGCTGCACTCAGCTCTACCGTGAAATTAGATTTTAGTCATTAGAAATGGTAAAAAGAAAAACAGAAAACCAATATATGGTGATCAATGTTATTATTTTGGTGGGCCGGCACAAATAATAGCAATTTGTGGAAAATATTCTTAGATCTTTGAGAAACTGTAGCGAGCAAGAGGATGTGGCCCAGGACGTTCACACTGCTCAAAAAATGTGGCCATACTTGGCCCAGACGACCTCCGAATGCGGTCTGAGCAATGCATCCTCATTGCGTGTTGCGGTTGCATTCACACTCACACTCAGAGCTGCCCTCTTGTGATTAGATCGCCTGATATGGATGCTAATGCTACGTCTGAACAGGGCCCAAGGGAGCTTCTGGCTCTGGCTCCGCAGAAAGGCCAAGGCATGGGGAAAGGCAAGGCTCCTAGGGCCGTCTACAGGGGGCAGCAGGGAGACATCCCTACTGGATGTAGCGTGGACCCACGTGTGCTTACATCACTTAAAACAGATTAACATACAGTTGAATCAAATTATTGCAATCTTGATCTTGACTTTTTTTGTTTAGGAAAAAAAGCTTGGGAGTTTATCCAAGTCCTTATGATTCAGTTGTGAAGCAGCCCCTAGAAAACTGGCTTGTTGCTTTTTTTGTCTCATGCCTTTTTCTTAGGTGGATACCTAGTGTTTTCACTAGCTTCACCTTCTCCACCACCAAGGCGTAACACAATTTTGCATACTGCTCTCCCTCTTCATTTAATTTCTGCATTCTTGGATCATTGAAATAAAACTTGTAAATGTAATTGGAGCCTGACGGTTCCCCCCGCAAAAACCTCAGGCTGAGCGCACGCTATCTGTGTTTGAGTCAAAGTAAACTTTAAAGAGTACAGTAATGTATGCAGGCCCCTCTTTATTTGATGCTGCTCTGTTGCATAAAGATCCATCCCTCAATGCCCATAGTTAATGTGTCGACTTGGAGCTTTTCTATGTCAGAGGGTTGCTGCAGAGCACGGCGGGCGTCACTGGGGAGCTGTGATCACACAGTCGCACTACAGAACGCATTCTGTGCCATCCCCCAAGGAGCTTGTTCAGCGTATTTCTGCATAATTACCTCAAAGTGATTACAGGAATCAATGGAGCACTTCCCCAAAGCCCTGGATAATCACAGTATACATACCTGCCCAGATTCCGAGGATAAGATTTTGTCAACACTCGACAACATGCTCAACACACTACAAATCACCCGCGCACATCTGTAGTTCTCCAACCTGTTGTCCTAAGGACATCGTGTGCCTCATAGAGTTATTGGAAAATGTAAGCCTGGGAGTGTTTGCTTTATTTTACGAAGCCCAGGAGACAGGATGTGTCAGGATGCAGCCCTCCTTGAAAACAGCGGAATTGTTTTATGAAATTTGCTACTGGAGATAACGACTGAGAGCAGAGAGTCTAGTAAATCATCCATCCTGAGGTCCAACTGGAACCGACTTTCACTTCCAGGTAATTTCCCAGGAACGACTGTAACCCAATAGCCACAAACATTATACAACAGATCATTGTTTATTATTTTATGTTTCTATCGGTGCAAGTAACCCCAGGAGAAAAGCATGACCTTGTACAGTGTAGTCTTCAAGTCCAGAGGTCAGCCTTGAGTCCTGAGTGCGCAAATGAATAGAAATCTCTTGCCTTTATGCACATATTAAGATGCAGACTGTAAACGACATAATGACCTACAAACGTGTGCTTTTTTGGGGGGGCAGATCTTACAGGATGTTACAGTTTTTCATTGTCATTTAATGCATTGCTTGTTCATTTCCTGTAATCTGTACCACTTAAAAGATATGAACTGCTTGCGTCCTATAAACTTGCCATTAACGGAGTCTTAGCTTTATAGAATGTCCCTGTCAGGCCAGGTTCTCCTGTGTTAACACTCAATCATAGACTCTCTGCATTCAAACCAATGATAACATGCGCCATCCTACACATGTATACATATGAATAGAGTAGACTTAACCCTGCTGACACGGTGTCATTTAGATTAATAGATCACCTTCAGACACAGGAACATAAGACGTATCAGCAAAATTGTATCTGTAAAAGTACTGCAGCATTTTCTGGCTTTTGAATTGTGCAGCTTCTCATTTCCTGTAGGACACAACCATTCAAAGTGGTATATGTTAAATGGACTGTGTATATAGTCATGTTCCCCTTCACATTCATTTACCGCGCTTTTTCGGTCACATTCATACACTGCCGGAAGAGCCGTCAGAGGCAATATAGGGTTAAGTGTTGCGCAAGGACACATCGCCATGGTAACAAATGGAAGCTGGGCTCGAAACCGCCAATTTAGCTTGATTCTGCCACTCATTATTCTATCGCAGACTTTTTTTTTGGGACTAAAAACACATGCAGATCAGAGTAAGAACCCAAAGGTGAGGCCTGTTTTGAGAAAAATGAATAGAAACATAGAGAAAAGACAGTAAATAAAAAAGAAAACATTAAGGTTTTTTTGTTTAGACCCTTTTTACTAAAGGATCAATAAGAGTAATACACAAGGCAAAAAATGAATTTGCATTTCCATATTGCATTTGCATCATTCCATTACAACCCATTTGCAAACAAACTATTCATTCAGTAGATATGACTAACTTTGTATTCACGCTAATATGATACTTTTCAGGGCGGCCATTCATAAAACGAAGGTTTTCGCCGGCAGGGCTGTCACTAATGCTGCAATGTGTCTGATATACGATAATGACTCCCAGGTTGATTGTGTTGGGCCTGTCAAGGACTCCTCACACCATGCTCGGAGCAGAGGTCAAAACCATAATTTGAATTTAGGAAGCTGACAGGCTCGGTGTAACATGCTGACCTTGGACAGTAAAAACCTGTAACATGCAGGGGAGGAGGTTAGAAAATATAGTGAGAAGGGGGAAGGGTAACGCAGCAACAACATGACTCTCAGAGAACGAAACAAATCCTTGGTCGTTTCAGCAGTTTTTGTCAATTTATTTTACTCTCACTATTATGAGATATGTACTTTTTCATGAGTCTTATTTCCTTTCTTTTGTCTTGAAGGTCTGAGAGTTCCAGAATTTGAGATGTTAACCTATTATTATCATCTCCGGTCTTGGTGCTGCTTTGCTGCTTTGGTGCTGCTTCGTTGAATTTGAGGGGACTGTTGGGCCTTGGCAGAGGCATGCGCTCTGAGTGCCATGCTGGATTTCTCTGAACCGCTGAACCGACTTCCATGAAATTTTGAACAGGGTTGGGGCATGATGCAAAGAAGAACCCATTAAATGTTGGAGTGAGTTTTCCCCACTTGATTAAATGATAGATGTAGTAGATGTTCTTTTCCCCCCCCGCCAGCAGTACCTATTAAATTGAGTTACATTCAGTATTCGTGTCTATTCATAGTCGTGCTGACAGTCAGTGGCAGTCTGCCATTTCGGCCCTGAATTCACATCTCCTTCACAGTAACTGACATGCATGTGCAGTACAGCGTTACTATTTTTAATGTCATCTATCTTCCTCGCCGTCTACTTTCCTGCTGCCATATCATTAGCGTATTATTGTTCTGCTGCTGCAGTTGGAGAAACACACGAGGTAGTGTTTATTGTAAAGCAGTCACGGGAAATGTTAAATAGCACAGACCGGTTTAATTAAAACAGGTGTTTATGAAACATAACAGTCATTCAGTATCAGCAAATGTATAACAGGGAGTCCTAAAAGAAGAAGGAACAGTTGCAGTGAGCAAGAAGTCCACGTGCTGGAGGACAACTAGTAAACAATCACAGAGATCAAACTCAGTTTTATAATTTATACTGTCTGAAGGTGTTTTATAATAATTACAACTCAGTTTGAAACACGGCTGAAAATAGTGATGACACGATGTTTGGTCACTCCCATTAACAGACATACGTGAGCACCATCAAGCAAAAGAGGAAATGGCCTCCATATAGTGGATGATTTAGGTGTTTGCTGTACATTTTGCACACAGAATGACTGAACTGGCAACTTTTCATCCTGGTTTTCTTTCTAAATTATGGCCAATATAGTTCAGGAGATCTTAGGGAATTAGCACAAGAGTTATATTATTCTGCGTCGTTTCCTTGTTTTTACTCAAACACAGTATATTTTGTTGGCATCTCGGGTTTGTAATGTATTACATTTATGGAGGAAAATAAAGCCGGTTACAGTGATACCTTGTTTAAACAATCCAGATTTAGGGCTTGAATCCTCTCTTGGCCGCCAGCAGCCCACTCCGGCACTTTCCCTTCTCCACCGGCTTCTCACTTCTCAGCTAATGCATGAGATAAATATGACACAGCCTTGACAAACAGCCTTTGATATTGCAAAAGCACAACTTTTCATGTGTTACATGACACCTTACAAATGCTCACCGTGTTATCCCCTGCAACTGTAAAAGTGCATTAGTTTAACCTGTTGTTGTTAATTGAATCCGTAACAATATTTCACTTTGAAATGCAGAACACACTGTGCCTCAGTTCCCCCCCAAAGCTAAATTATTAACAAGATTTAGGGTAAGTCCTTTTTTTCCCCCTCGTGTTTGGGGAGTATTAAGAGTGAGCTGTGCTGAAGGGGAAGCTATTACTCTCCCTCTGTCCCGTGAGACCTAGCAGAGCAGGATTAGATGATAAAGTGTTTTAACCTTCAGTCATGAAGCAAATCAGTCAAATGCAATCATTTTGCCTCTAATGATGAATGCATTCCATAATAACTCTATATATGTCAGGAACAAAGGAAAAAGGCACAGAGACAAAAGGAATGGGTGAATTGCCACTTCAACTGCACATACTGCATGTTAACATGGGATGATTGCAACAACATCACTCTGAGCTATTGTTCGGATTTCTCCGATTGGCTTTCGTCAGACTGGAAAGAGAGAAACAATCTTGTTGAGTCTCGTTGCCAGCGACACAATATTTCTAGTTTATTACCAAAAACAGGGAAACATGTCAGTCCAAATAAGTAGCAGAAGACACTGGGTGGATGTTAAAATTTAATAAAGAGAAACAAAACAAAAAAACAAAGGTCCATCATATCCCTCGTTTAAAAGCTGTGCAGATTCATTTTGCTTTCTGATAATCCGTTGGATCCTCCTGATGATTTCCTCTTTCTTTCACACAGGGATTTACTAAAGCCACAAACATCACTTTGGACATATTGTATATGATAAAGCTGAGGTTTCCTTGCTTTTGGGAATGTTGAGCATGTAATAATTATAATGCAAAGGCTTTATTGCCTTTTGTTTACCGATGGAGGGTAATTTTCACAATTCCTGGGGGGAGATTAAGGGCAGGTTCACCTATAGGATGCACATGAAGACTGGAGGAACACTTCATCAGCAGCTGAAACATTAAATCCCACAGGGAGCAAAAAGACAGGACGGTTATTTTAGCTATAGTTACCAGGCTATTGGAGTTAGAACTATAATTGACTTTAAGCTGCAATAACTTGGTAAAGCTGACATTTAAATTGTTTGGTCTAGTTTTAGTGAGACCAATATATTTCCACTTGTAGAAATTGTATTTTGACTTAAAAGATATTTTTAATGTGATTTTTTTTCGATATATCAGTAATCAGTTTTTCCGTAATAAGAATAATGATTACAGATATCTACAATCGAACTTCAACATGTTGAAAACGTATTGTGACATGTCAAAATGTTATTCCCCCGTTCAGTTATCAACAAATATAATTTTTGATATGTCATCCTAATTGGCATTTTTTTTTAAAGTTTAATACGACCATGCTGATAAAGACGCAATGTAAACGTGGGAGTTCAGTAGCCTTGTGTTTCACACTGAACCAGATCAAGTGAAAGAAGAAACTGAAGCCTATGTCTGTTGGGATGAGCGATTCATATGAACTGCACATGTAGAGATCAAACAGCTGACTCTTTGAATAAATACCAGGCTTTACTGACTCACCTTCAAACAGTCCTTAGTTCTTGGACTATAACTCCCTCAAATATGACATGTTATGAAAATGAACCAAATCAAGGCGAGACCACTTCCTCAGTTCCTCAGTCAATATAAGTTACACTGATTTTTGGGGAGGCTAATGAGTGTTGGTGGGAACTAATAGGCAATTAAATAATCAAAAGGCTGTTATTCCATCAAGCAAAAACACAATGTCAGCTTGAAATAAGTGTCTGCTAAAATAAGGAACACAAAAGCACTTCCACGTGGTTTTTCTACACCGAGTAAGGCACAAGTCAGCTCATTAAACCTGACTTCAACCAGCTTATCGTGGTTTCTTCGAGCACATGCTGCGGCATTACTGTGAAGTGAGCATATGACGGCATACCTTTTCACTCTAGTGTCTGCTGACGAGAATTTGAGGAGGGACGAGGGGAGGTGCCATCCCCCTTGTTAATCTGCCATTCAGCCCCCCTCTCTTAGAAGAGTGCCGGGAAATAGTTGTTTAGTTGAATATGTAAGTTTAGTTTACATGAGTCATTTTATTTGGTTTGTTTTGGTTAAGTTTGTAAATGTGTTGATTACTTCATAAACAGTTATGGAAATGCAACTGTAGTAGCGAGAGGAGGAAGACAACTGGATAAAAACATAGTTACTTCGTTTCATTCCTGCAACAATGTCCATAACAAGTGATAACCCACTGTGACGGCAAAATTTGTCATTTTTAAGCCTCTAGTTAACACTTTTGGCAGCCCCATCTTGTTTTTTTTAAAAAGCCGCAGTAACCATATTTGAAGGAGCGGGGGTTGGGCCTGACTGAGAGCTCGTCCACCTACACCTGCGCCCATTGGACGGTACTAGCCGTCAATCACATAGTATCCAAGTCCCAATGTATGCAGTGCTTTATTGTCTTTTAAACAACGAATGGGACCATCATTTACAAACTGAACATCATGCTGATTTGAGGAAGACTTGAAACTTGAGATTGAGACCATAAACTTCTCAGGGAAATTTTATTGATGTTTTAAATCAAGTGAGAAGTAGAATCATATTCTTATAGACTTCTATAGAAACTGACTCCTTTTTGCAACCAGTGGAGTCGCCATCTGCTGGTCATTCCAGAGAATACAGGTTTCAGGCACTTACCCATTGGAATTATTTTCCGGACCCGGTGACTATGTCCATCTTTATATACAGTCTATGGTCCTTAAGAGGTGCTACATTAGAGTCTGTGTAGATTGGTGGTGCAGAGGCAGCGGGTTGCTCCATTGGGCCCCATAAAAAAAAAACTAAAAAAAACATATCACCTCCTGAGTATCTGTTTGTTTTTGTCAGACAATAAAAAAAATATCTATGTTTTGCCAACACCTCCCCGACAGCAGCACGTTGGTGAAGGTGTGAGAATTACAGTGAGCAAATCAGCAGGCTCTGAATCTGTCAGCTTCCTCGGGAGGGTGCAGTCTGCAGATAGTCGTGATATTTGGAAGGCAGAGACGGAGGAAGGGTGAGACTTCAAATTCCTCCCAAGTTTAGTGCAGCGCATGCTCAGCAAAGTCCTGACACAGGACTCCTGGCGAACTGAACACACAACTGGCTATGCCTGCGTGAAAGCTGCCCACGTTTATTTGTATTAAAAGGCGTGCTGCTGCTTCACCGACTGATTACCTTCACCGCCTCACGAAGTTGCAGGCCTAAACATTTTTCCAGCACCTCTGGCGCCACTCTTTGAGTTTCAGATGGCTTACAAGGAAATTGACCCGTTTGAAACATAAACAGGATTAGAGGATTTTTTCTTTTTCTTCTTTTTCTTCAAAAAGGAAAGCATAGATAACCACCTGTGCATTCTCCTCTGCCGGTTCTGTAATGATAAAATTTGATTGAAGTTGATCGTCTGATAATTTAATAAATGTTACCTTGCTGGTGTGACATTGTAAGGTGCATGTGCACATGCGTTGCAACATTGATAAGCAAGTAAAAAGGAAAAAGTAGACTACAAAATTGAATATACATTATTTTCTGTTAATTAAATTCATTATACCTTGTATGCACAGTGGCAGCTAAAATAGCTCCATATTAATATAATTTAGAATTACCGCATGCTTATATTCTGTTTATTACAATTTAATTTAATTAAATGTAGACTAGCAGTTTTCTCCAAATATGCGTTGATTTAAAAAAATCTAATAAGATTTGTTTTTAATTATTATGTTATATGGTTGACGCTTCTTTAATAAAGCTTACAAAAAAACACGCCGAAAAAAATGTAAAACCAATGCATGCCATACAGTGTTTTAATGTATGCATTGCTGCAGGATGTGTCATGAATTCACAATCAAGTCCGTATGCGTTTTTTTTGTGATGAGTAAACCCTCAACGCATCCTGAATTGATGAATGTTAATTCACACTTACTTGACATGCCGATTTGTATGCCATCAGTTTAGCTGGAATACAGTTGAATAAAAATGGGAATTTCATTTATTTTGATTAGACTCTCTGAAAGCACAGTATGACTGGTCATATCATATAACATCTACATTATGCTGCATGTCTCGGCAGTCTTTGTTCATGTAATACTTTACCAGCTACAGGGTGGAACATGAGTTTTTTTATGTATTATAATACTTTTTCTTGTTAAACCAAGATCACCATTTCTTCCCTTATTTATTTATTTATTTACCCTACGGCTAAGAGATGATATTAATTTACAGTTGTAGAAGTGAGAAATACACACTGGATATGTACTGTGCTTTATTCATGCCTTACGTAATCATTAGTGGTATATTATGCATACATTCCTTTAGCGTGTCTTATACCCTTGTTTTAAAGTAAACCCACATTATATTTATCTCTTTCACAAAAGGCTTTTCCTTCATTCAGTGTAGCCGAATCTCCACCCGAGGGGGATGCCTCCGTACTGAAAACATTGTACACATATGTAGTAAAAGAAATTCAGCAAAGGCTTTGTCTTTAAGCCAGCCTTTATTCGTCTCTCTATTTGTCTGTTAAACATGATGATTCACTGCTGTCACTTCCTCCCATCAGAAGCTTTCATGTCTTCACAATCTAAACAGGTTTCCTTCATCCTTTCCCCTTGTATTATCCTGCAACTTGCATTATTATGGTAAATTGTACTAAGATAAGACACATTATGGATCAAATGCTTCTTATTTCGCATCTATAATATTTGCAACCATAATGACGTAACCA
This sequence comes from Scophthalmus maximus, assembly GCF_022379125.1. Classification (NCBI taxonomy): domain Eukaryota; kingdom Metazoa; phylum Chordata; class Actinopteri; order Pleuronectiformes; family Scophthalmidae; genus Scophthalmus; species Scophthalmus maximus. The sequence goes on from NC_061535.1 coordinate 4,331,098, forward strand.
TTACAATGCATGTAAAGAGGCTTCAAACGCATCCCATCCTCCTCTGTGCTTTAAATCCACTGATCTCTCTCTCGTGACCTCACTTGTAGCATTTTGTGCTTATCTTTTACTGACGAGCTTGACTGTTTTGCATGCAGGGTGGAAACGTTAAAGACTGAATTAATCCTCCCTGATTCCTGCTGCTGTCACTCACACAGTCTGACTAAAAGCCACAAAATGTCCCTACATCAAATAACACAGCGCCGCACCGACTCAAATACTGTAATACGCAATCATTTGGGCCTGTAATTGTTTTTGTGGGAATCAACAGAGAGATTATTGGGGGGGGGGGGGGGCATTAAAGATATTAATATCTTATAGGAGTTCTGCCATTCGAGAATTTCGAACGGGACGATAAGCAATTTAATGATTAGATGTTTGGAAATAGTTTATTTACAGTATAATATCCACACCTCTGAGGAGATAAATTTGGCTTCAGTCTGGAAAAACAGAAGACAAATTCATGTTATGCGACAAAGGGTCCACGTGATTGGTTCTGTCGATCATTAATCTAATAATTTATCATTCCAAATGAATTTAGCTGGCATTGGTGTGTGGCCACTCATGAGCATATCATGGCCCTTTCCCTGCCAAATAAACATATCCAATAGAAAGATAAATGGCTGATGCAATATGCAAATACCCCAGTGTGACTCCGGCTGCGGCGGAACTGTGGAACCATTAAATCATTTGTGCTATGACCATAAAAAAATGCTTCCTTGCGATATTGTTCATTGTTAACGTGATTTACTGTTTAGACGTAAAGGTGTTTTACCAAACGTACCAGATGAATCATATCACAGAAGTTATACCTCTATTTGCCTGGAGTATAGATTTTGTGGCCAAAAACAACTCCACACAAGTGACAGAAACTGAACTTCAACCTGAACTGTGAACAGTGGAGGAATATTTGCTTAATCCCGTTCCTCAAACAGCAGTGAAATCTTCTCCATGGCTGAACAGACGTCGAAACAGTGGCTGTGAAAATCTCACGTAACAAAAAAAGCGTGCAGTAGATGCAATGTCTGATCTGCGTTGTTGTTCGTGTAATGCTGCTCCTGTTTTATTCCCTCTCTGACTGAGGGCTCCACATATAACGCCGTTATAATTTATTGACCTGTCCATAAGCTGTGTACTAAGTCTGCTCAAAGTCACACATTTAATGATCTGTCAGATCAAAAGGCTAAACCCACGCCGCCTTGACAATGTTTACAAATCGTCTGCTCGTGGATGTGCAAATAAATCAAAGTGAAAGATAACGTCAGAGTTGCAGCGCTGCTCGATATATTTTCTAAGCTTGATTATTCAGCGCTAGATTAAAAAAAGGACAGGTAGTGGGGAAGTAAAGCGTCTTAACAGCAGTGTGGAACACTTGTTATGTTTGCATCATGTTGTTGGTGCGCAAATCCCAAAGTATGAAACCATTCAAGTTTGTTTCATAGACATGATGTGGGTAGTTTTTTCGTATATTTGATCATTATAATGTCCTTTACAGTAACCATCAATCACTGCAAATCTACATTTAGGAACTGAAGAAAAGAATTTTGGATTGAATCACGAAATCTGAACCTTTTCTGGAAAAATATTATCTAATAATGTCCAGTTTCTAACCTTAAAAAATGCATTAATCAAAGCATACCGTTACAAGAGGGTTTTCACTGTTTGGCTTACTTTAATAGACAAAATATGACATCACTGTTTTCTATATCATAACTGTTCTCATGACAACCACATTGCTCTTCAGGTGGTGAACATGTGAAACCGCTAAGCCGGTGAGAACGGAGAATTATAGAGCCTAACAAACAAACAAACAAACTTCACGAGCACCGTTCTCTGCCAGTAACAATAGAGATCCGAGGATGAATACCTGAACTGCTCGTGGCAAGCAGCGGGTAATTGACAGTGGCATCCGAGATCCTAAGCAGTAAATCGCTGGCCTAGCTATCACACCTGTCATTTGTATTGTTGGGATCTGTGATTTAATGACCTTACTTAACTGCCAGGCAAATTTGGTGAAAGGCCAGTCTTTATTAGGCAAACGGCGTGCACAGCACCGGGGGCAGAGAGTAGCATTCATTATTTAGCACGTGGAACATCTCTCCTCTCGCCTACTTGTTTAAATCAGTTATAATTTATAATACAAACCATCCATGAGTGACGTACGAAGAGTTGATAAATCAGTTTTACTATAGTATAACATTGCAATAGTATATTTAATGACATAAGCACACAAATTGTACAATCTTAATTAATTATTTCTTAAATAATTTGATCTCTTTTGAACATAATGATATGTCCCCTGATATGGTCAATGCTTATATGTAATAACCATATGACTTAGGGTAAATTAGAGATGTGAAACTAAAAGTTCCACTCAAAGTTATTCTAAAAGTTTCATCTGCACCTGGTGGCTTTCTTCACTTGTTTGGAATTTGCTAGATAAGTTAAGCAGTTTGTTTTGATAAAGTAATATGATTAATACTCTTTTAGATAATTACAACATTTAGAATAAAATTTACTACAAATCGTAATTCCAAATACAAATACAATCACAATTTTGGTGCAGATCCACGTAAAGTTTATCACTTTACATAAGACTCAATTTCCAATTTATCAAACACAAGTGAGAATGGTTTTGATGAAGTGTTTTTGGATTTGAACAGTTTTAACTTCATGGAGATGGAGTCGGATGCTGCTGGAAATAAAAAAATAAAAAAACAAGGATGCTCTCTCAGCGTTCCTGTAAATAAATAACTGAAGAACATATGGTCGTCGTTTCAATCAACATCCAGTCTAATTATCTCGCCAAACTTCTCTGCAATGCCCCGACTTCCTCCGAAGTTTGGAATAACTCTTTGAAAATGTCTCAATGTAGACTCAACCAAGCATGCATCATCTTCATTGACCTTTAAAGACAAATCCTCCGGCGTCTCTGAGCGGTTCAATAGCCCCACGGAGAGTGTCTTTCGCAATGGGCCCAAATCAATAACCAGTTTTCGCACAACATTCATCTGGGCGTTTGCCTAATCAGCGATAGAAAAATCACTGACACTCTGTTCAACTCTCACAGGCCCCCTCGCAGTAATAATGCTGTGTGCTAATGCTAATCTGTTATCTTGTGTGCTCTGGCACTTTCCACCGCAGAGTCCCTGGTAATTGGCCGCGCTGCCCTGATGTTTGCTTATTAGAACTGCAGCTCTGGTCCTCTGTCTCCTCTTCATTTCTGAAATTCTCAAAGACCATAATTGGCATATTCACACAGAACAGTTATGGGCATTTTAGGCACATTTTTATCTGTTTCTTTGAAGCATTTGAACTGGAAATTCTTAGTTTTGTTTTGTCTTTGTGCAGCCAATTTACCTTTACTCATGTCTTTTTACACTTTTTGTTGTTTTTGTCTTTATATTCATTTACACTGTGGTGTACAAGTCAAGGGACTGTTAATTACTTTGCGTAGTGTATGAAAAATAGGCTGGGTTTGGGTTTCCTATACCTGCATCCTCCTCTCTCTCGTTGTTATTTCACACCAGACCGCCGTTCAAAAAGAACATTTGCATAGCAAACGTACAGTGTAATCCGGAAGAAAAATCTTGTTCTTAATTTTCTCCGGTGCACGCCGTCCGTGATAGTGGCTACAGCTTTGGGGGACGAGTCCGAGGAACCATCTGCGACGGGACTTGTTGACGACCGGCGAAAATTGAACAAGTATGAAAACATGATTGGAAGCATCAATGCTGCAGACAGGAAAACAAAAACCATTATTGAGAGTGATTCTGCAGAGCTGTCTGTGCATTAAAGTATGGAAAACAGAGTTACTTTTCGTTAGCTAGACTGGCACCGACACTCCTGTACAATGCCTCGTGAAATGCTATTTGCATTTTTACAGGTACTGTATATCCCATGGACACATTACAATCTTTTTGTCATATGCATCAAGCCTTAACAAATGTCATCGCAAGGAGCCACTAGATTTCAGTTTTCAATCAACTCTTAATCATTTAAGTTGAGCCCTGATCCGTCTCCCCGAGCATCTCGAATGGCTCCTGCAGTCGTGGAGCTACAGCATGATCGATGCCTCCTGCTCGGTGTCTGTCGCAGGGGTAATAACCAGACCATGACCCTCTCAAAGACATTTCCCTTTTGTCTTGAACACCTCCTAATCCAACAGACATTCAGACTGCAGCACAATGACAGCTCTATACACACACAGGAAAGGAATACAGTACATTCATAAGCATATGCCCCTGTCCTCTGGCAAATCAGAGCAGTGAGTCAGCTATTGGAAAAGTGGCAACTAAGGCAAGCACTTGATATGCAGGCATCTGCTTTGTGGCTTATCTCTACTGCTCAACTGTGCAGCGCAATTGCTGCTTGGCCGGCCGTGCGAAAAGCTTTCTCTTTTCTTTCTCTCTCCTCCTCGTCCTCATCCTGGCCATTTCCTCTGCCTTCCTCCTGAATATGGCTTCTCTCTCGTTTCCAGCGGCTTCACCGCTCTTAATTGCTATTTTGGAAAGACATTATTGGAATCATTTCCACTTATGTGTGTTGCAATCAAACGGAAGATTTAACCCTAATGTGAACGATGGCCGAGCGCCATTTCAAATTATGTGAGCGTTGGAAGCAGTGTCACTGATGAAAGATGAGGATGGGGTGTGGAAGGGACATTCTCCCAGAACAACAAACGATACAGGACAAGTAAATCACAGAGCTACTCTAAAAACGACACAATAGCTAATTGATCCTCTTTCCACGTGGCCACAAACATCTCTTTCGGAGGTCTACGACCTACATGTGTTTTTGTATTCACCACATTTCTCAGTTTCTGGTTTCAAGGCTCAATTTAAAAATCATTTTATAAAGGCAAGGTTGGCGCCACACCACTGCAACACTGCACAAAATTTGCTTCCAGCATCAAATAGATTTGTTTTTGCATATTCCTTTGTAGTTAGATTTTTAGTTAGAGCACAAGCAGTGTGAGACTTGGTGTTTCAGTCTTGAGACAGCAGTCGACTGTACAACAATGTTCTGTTGTACTGTGTGAACACAATGCCGTATATCTTTTGTTTGCAAGCCTAGCTTCTACTACTGTCTGACAACAGAACTGTCTGGTTCAACCACAGGTCAAACTCAGTTTGCCAACGTGAGAATGCCAGAACCCAACTCAACCAATTATAAACTGATCTGATCCCTGCTTTGGTTCTTCTTTGACTGTACAATCATTTAGAGCTGTGGTTCTCTTGTGTCATTGTGTATGGAGGCTGGAGCAGATCTGGGAAGTCACCGGGAGTGTGAGAAATGATCCAACTCTTGCAGTGGCTCCAATGAGATATTAAAATGTAAAAAGTGAAGACAAACTGTTCAAGGTTTCCCAAGTATGGATGAGCTAAATGACTAGAATCTATTGAAATCATTACCAATTTTGTGTAACACATTCAGTCTAGGAATTATTTATCGTATGAAATCAATTACAACTCAATGCGCTCAAGCTCCACCGAGTTAGAAATAAAGGAGCCAAAATCGGAGATGGAGCAAAAATCACAAAGTAATTGTTCTTGCGCATTACCGTCTCTGACAGAATGAGAGGAGATGAAGAGCTGCTCATGACGGGTCTTCAAATGTTCCCTGTCGAATATCTTTGCTATTAAAGAGTCTTTGCAATTGTTTAATAACTCGCCCTGAACTGTGCCTGAATTGACTCTGATGAACTGAATAATGCTGCTAATTCAATCATCATTAAATCACTTATTTTTTTGCCACTCTCTCAGCCTGGTCTAGTATTTCTCCAGTAAAGCTCAGAGTGGATACACTTATTTTCGCCTGTTTATACCTTAGAATACCTTTTGGTTTTTTTATTCCCATACCAGTGTAAGAAGGAGAACACAGCAGTCAAATGATAAGGGCGATTTGTCAGTTATTCCCTGTTCTCAGACATCCTATTTTTTTTATTTTTAATGAGGGCTGCTGACACCTTTCCTGATGCCCGCATCTATCACTCTAGCAATAATCAGGCTGCTTGCTCTCTCTATATTTAGTTCTTTCAGTGTCGTGTGAGACCAAGAGGAGACATCCATCGTGTAAGCATGAAGAGAAAGTGGTTGTCAGAGCCGGTGTCTCTTACGTGGCTATACACTCACTGATCGCTTTGTTAGGAACACAATGATACCGGGTGGGACCTTGTTCTGCCCTCAATGGAGCCTCAATTCTCCGTGGCTTGGATTCTACAAGATGTTGGAACATTCCTTGAGACTCTGCTCAATGTTGACATGACTGCATCACAAAATTTGGGCAGATTTACCATCGGCATGTCCATACTACAAATCTCAAGTTCTACCACCTGCCCTGCAAAGATATTGTACTGTGATCACCAACGCTCTCACCTGATCATCGGCGTCACTGTTCGTGTTTGGCTGGTTGGAGTGAATGATCTCGTCTTTTCTACAAAGTCTTTACTCAGCAATGCGGTTCTTTGATTATATCAACAAAGCAGACAAGCTGCCCAATCTGCCTCACTCAGCCCAAAGTCCTTTTTATGTCAGTGCCTTTCATCCCTCAGAGGCCGTCCATCATGATGCCAGCTAGTTAGTATCACTTGAGTAAATTAACTTGCAAGCTGACATTTATTCCATCCATCCAATGTCACAGATACTTCTAGTTCAGTTCAGACTGTGCAAAGGGTTGAAATTCATGTTACTCTTTCACTCTATATTTGTATTTTCATTGCAAGATTATCCAAGCAGAGGCCTGGTAACATTTTCTCATTACTACCCGCTGACCCCGTGTTTACTTTCTTTATTGATGCAGATGAAAATGAAACAACTTCATCAATCAAAGCTCAGATTTGTGAAGGGGAAGAGATACGGGACAAGGTGTGGAGATTGAGATAGATGATGATGATAAAGATGAGAGGAAAAGCAGGCACTGCCCACTGTGGCCAGGATAGGATTAGCCTTAAATCCTTGAGCTGTTCAACACAAACAAAAACTGAGCTGATCCTATTCAAACGGTATAGGCCTAATTACCCCAGTGACATATGTTCTTTGCTAATTACATCGGAGCTCAAAAGCTCAATTGAATAGTGACTATAGCGTCATAATATATTATGATTGTGCATATACCTATATATAAAGCAAGGAATCTCTGTCTGAGACACATATCTATTTTTAAATCCAAAATGATGCAAACCCAAACTCAAAAAGGAAATAAAGAAGGAGTTGTCATCTGTATTTCCAGATTGTATTCTGGGTTCTTTTGGCATTTCATCTAATTGTCATGAATAAATGTTCAAAAGATAATTTTTATGCTACTGCCCACTGACGTGGTTGTGAAGCTACGGCCATCCAGTTTTTGCCCCCAAACATCTTAAAATGCGCATACTGTACATGAATAGGAGGAATCTGAATATTGTTCAGCGGTGTGCCTAACAAGCTGAGTTGATGGACCTTGGTATTTGTTAAATGCTGCCTATGGACATGTGCCTCATAAGGTTGGTGGTGGGGGGTACGGAACTTCTACATTTTACACTTTGGCATACCGATACTTTTTCTTGCGTCCTGGGATTTCCCAAAAGATGCCGGTACTCGTTTAGACTCTCTTCATGGTAGATTCTCTGGTCACTTCACTATGGCCCTAATAATCTACATTACCATAACCAGTGCTTGAAATGGAAAAGTGTATACTCCCTTTCTTCACATGTGGTGTGTATATCAGCTGGTATTAGCAAATTATGAAGTATTACATTATGATTTTCTACAGAGAATAAAAGACACCAGGAGATATTAGTGATGTCTACAACATACATATATTAAAATGTCCATTAAATTGATTAAAAAACGCCTGGACCTTTGTTACACATTTGTCTGACTCGTGTATTTAGATTATTACCAAATCTTTCCAACAATGTTCAAATGTGAACATTAATTGAAGCTCCTGACCAGTGACGGTATGGTTTGATGAATTGCCATGCTGATTCAATATGTGCCGGAAAAAGCAGCCGTACAGTTGTTCTGAATAAAGTGCTCAGTGAGTGCAGGAAGACACTCAAACATGACATGTTGGGGGTTTCATAACAGACTTTCAATTGTGCTTTCAGTGCAAGTTCTGTCTATTACATGATATTAAACCCCTCCCTCATTCCTGTACCTGGTCTCTCTCTCTCTGTGTTTCCATTATGTCAGTAGTACTTTGAGCCGTTTGCCATGTCACCCCTGATTGTTCACAATGCCTTTGTGTTAGATTCACTAACACTTCCATCTTTCTCATGCACACTCGAATGTAACTAATTGAAATCAGGCTCAAATCTCACTATGTGAAGGTGGAAATTTACCCCAAACTGTTTGCCCCCCCTCTCAGCGTGTGTCAGACGTAACATTTGGGACCAGGGAGACTAGTGACGTTGAGTATCTCTGGCGTCAGATCGAGTGCCTTGGGAAGACTTAAGTGTGGGTCTGGTGCTTGGACTGTTTGATAAATTGTTTGGTGAGCTCTGGTCAATATAACTGATGCTGTCATAGCCGGCCACTCTCAATGTCTCACTTGGCATTTGTTTGAAAAAAGAAAGTAGTAAACTGACGGCTGAGATTTACGTCTGAAAATGAATAAGACAATGAGCGCAGCTGTTTTTTACTGCCTATCAATCCGCCTGTGTGACATTCATCCCATTTGACAATGGCGCCGTGAAATATGAGCGCGGCCCAACAGCGTGTGTGATTGATAATTGCTGTACTGTGGCCGCCTGTCTGCCATCTCCACTGTGGTTCGCCAATTCATCAGGCATCAGAGGCAGATTGGGTTGATGACAATGTCTGCGTCATGTCTGCCGTAGCCAGACTTGCAAATCTGGCTTACAGTATTAGTGGACTGACAGTCCCACCTCTTGGACCCAGCATCAAATAATGATATAGAATGGAAAGACATTGTTTGAGGTGCCTCTCTCTTTTGACACTTAAAAAAGTCAAAGTAGCTCAAGTCAGAGTTTGAAAAGTTTCAGCTCGTCTGTGTGCTCTTCTCAGTGACATATACACGTCCAACCTGGCTTTTAAAAGTTAAAAAAAAAACTTTATTACTAAACATTTTATGCATCTATCTCAATAAATTAGCAGGTGCAGCCGGCCCCTTTCTACACACAGCTTCCCTTGTGTTAATTGGACAAGGATATGCTCTCTCTCTCTCTCTCTCTCTCTCTGTTCTTTGCTGATTGGCTTCCCATTTCCATCCCTCATTCTTAGATAGAGTCTGTTATTAAGCAAATGAGTTGCTGCTCCATTGGGCTTTGCCATCAGATAGCTGTGACTGAAGGTTAATGACAGTGTTGTTCAGAGGGGGGGAGTAGGAGTGCAGAGGGGGGTCTCACCAAGCATGACGCCCCGCCATGTACATGTGCCCTCTGACCTGCGTTCACCTGTCTCATGATCTGGGTTCAGACTCCCGTGGGAGCGCGTGTGAGAGCGAGGCGGCGCCAGATGCTCGATGCTAAACAGGAATGACCTCATTAATCAGGGGGAGGTAAAGATGTCCTTAGTTTGCTTGTTTCACCTCCATGTTGTATGTGGGTTGTTTATTACAGTGTGCACAGCAAGCTGGCTGTCGTACAGTAGTATTAGGTAGCGGTCAGCGGCTGCCTGAGAAGCAAAAGGAGAGAGGGGCTCACTTGAATGTGCCTAAGGGTTGTTGTAAATTGAGCAGCTTGCCAGACTGTAATTTACTACACAACCTTGCCGTTTAAAGTAGGTGTGCACGCCCCGGGGTTGTACTTCTTCTTCTTTCGTATTATGTTAGTAATATCTGATGATAATCTAGTGATTGTTAAGTATGCAGTGACAGAAGAGTTTGACCTCGGAGCGGCGCTTGAAATATCAGTCTGGGCAGCTCAAATTGATTGCTTTCCCGTTTTGATTCACTGTTAGTACTTCGGCACAACATTCCCTCTTGTACTTATGTGTTGTTTAACTGCATTTAAGCCGCCTGTGTTGTAAAAGCCATTTTTTATCTGCTCTATAATTGCGTTTTCTGCTTTTCCCCATCAAAGCAAACCAAACAAACTAGCAGCGAAAGGGGGTTCAGCTTTTTTTTTTGACAACCCCCCCCCCCCCCCCCCCCCCCAAAAAAAATATCTTTTGCCTCAGGTTAATTGCCACGTTTGAAAAGTCGACCTCTTTTGAATGAATCCTTTCTGTGTCTCATGTGTGCCAAACCTTAAAAAGAAGGGAAAATGAATAGGTGGAATCCTCAGGGCTGGCAGTGCCAACAGATATTGTGCTTGGCTCGGTGCCTGGATTCAAGAAAAGATTCTTTCATTTGCAGCAGGCTTGCCTCCCTTAGCAGGGGAATACAGGGGGGATAGAGGTGGATTTTCTAGTATTACACCAGAAAATCACTCTTTTAGTTTAAAAACTGGGCCTTTTTTTTTTTTTTTGTCACTTCTGTCTTTAGTGGAGAAATATGGCAATTTTTTCTCAGATGAATAGCGATACATACAGTATATTCAATTTTGGTATCAGAGTAGTTGTAGGAAAGCTGTATACCAGTAAAAACCAAAACAAGTATGGAAAAGCCACTGTGGGAGATTTGTAGGACTGTGACACCTCACCTGATGGTAAAATCGAGCTTTAGCTACATTCTGGACTGGTATTAAAAAAAAAGAAGAAAAGAAACATCTTATGTTTGAATGTAGGGATTAGTGTTTGCACTCAGACAACCACGACAAATTACAATTTTAGGCATCATTTCTGTTCTGATGAATCCTTAATTCCACATTTAGATTGCAGATACTGTAATATGTGCCTGTACAGTTTTTGTGCCTAGATTTGACTCGAGCACAAGCAGTTGTGATCAGAATTTAGAGCATATATCGAATAAAGCAGCTGCAAAAGGAATTTGACAAGAGTGTGCGTGTGTGCGTGCGTGCAACAAAGTCAGTGACTCTTTGCTCTGCAGGGGGAGGGTTGGTGTCTAAGAGGTGCTGGTTCATAAGGCTGAAAGCTGCTGTTAAACTCGTGCGTGGTGCTGTTCACACTATTGAACCCAAAGTGGCGTCTGGGTCAAAGAGGTATAGTTGTTTAGATGGAAGAGGCAAAAAGGAATCCTCGTCCTCTTTTTGGCTGACGAGAAAGAACATTTTCAGCCGGGCCTTGAAAAAAACGATCGACTGTCAAGTGTTCAGAGTACAGAGACAATGATTGCGAAAAAGCAGAATCTTTCTGTTCCCATCTCCATATCCTTGAGAGTGTTGACATTTCCTGTGTGATCGGAGCTTTTGCTCTTTTCATGCGTTCAACTGCTCTCTTACATCTGCAGATCATTGTTTTTTTGCAGGGCAGAGCACCAGCCACATTATCAATTACTTCCTCCGGGGTAACTAGGCGATTATAATCCAATCTGCTTTTTTGTAAAAATCTGCGGAAATTTCCACACGTTTGGTTGCTGTCGGTTCTGTGTTTGCAGTGGGAGAAAAAAGCATTTTTTTCGGCGCAGCCCTGGCTCTGTAAATTAAATTTAAAAAATTCAAATGGTGCATAAAGCACCACACAACACTGCCTGTTTCTTGTTTCCTTTCTCCAAAATCGCCTTCTGCCCCTTTAAGTACAACAGATTAATAGTTATATCAATGGACAATTTGCACTTATGCGATCATGAGCACATTTATGCAGCCGGTCAACAAAGCAGCTAATAAACAAAACTAGCAAAACTCTATCAATTAATCAGTCAATTAATTATTCATTATTCTGGCTTTGAACCATTCAAAGCACAATTGGCAGTTGCTTGTTCAAAGTTGCTTTTATTGGATGAATTAGGAAATATGTTTTCTGTGGTATTGAGTTAAATAGGAATGAATGGAGCTGAACTGGCCACAGGCTATTTGAACTACTCTGTTTGAAACAGCCCCCGTCATGTAACAGTAAAGGGGTAGATAATTGAAAAGACTCCTCGTCATTTCCAGAATATTGAAATCGATCTCCCGTCCCTTTCAGACATGCATCTCTTTATGTAAATGTGATGGAGATTTTACATGCAGGTTTCCCGTGTGAATAAGTACCTGAGTCACTTTTACATAGAAAGTCACAGTGGTATCGTTACTGGGTCAGACCTCAAACGTTTTCATGTAGATTTCACAGCACATCTCAAGTGAAGGTTGTCAGTTTAACATAAAAACTGCAGCAGCACAGGGTTACACGGAAATAAATTGAACACACCATCGTGTTCACCCCGATTCAGATCATTGTGACAACTGTCTCAATGTGTTTCTGAGACTGTGACTTTCTCATGTTTGATATGTCAGATAGGCACTTGTTCAATTAAAATAATAGAGAGACAGGCTGTCTCCCTCCTTATACTTCCAGCTTTCATCCCTTCCAACTGCGTGGATGAATAAATGAATATCCAGCAATGCTTTACATAGGCTACCGCATGTGTGCAAATAGGAAACTAATAGGAAATAAATTATGAAACTGAAACTTCCCAAATGCCACCTACTGTACTGTATATCTAAATGAAAAAAAAAATGACTTAAATGGCTTCATGAAGGGAGCAATGTCAAGTATTAAATACAGTATCAAAAACGGCTCATGTTTACATTTCCCTGACAATGACTATGGTCTCAGTCCGATTCAAACATTTGTGCAATATACATTTCGTCATCAGCTCATGTCCAGGTCAGCACCATCTGTATATGTGGAGCCTATGCAAAAAAGCGTGAATGAACATGTTTTTGTTTGCAGACAACCACTGCAGTAAGATCAGAGCCACCTCTTTGCTAACAATCTGTATCATCATCAGTGTTGGACTGTTATTTTATCCCTGCACTGCAAATGTGTGAACACAGGGATGGATGTTGCCGTGCTGCTGCGAGGTCAGCGTTGGGTTGACTTTGATTCCTGCCACCATGGTTTGCAACCAGGGCTGGACTGGGACAAAAAAAACGGCCCTGGCATTTTTGGTCATGGCGGCCCACTATTATTGTGACGTGATGGCCCGCCACAAGCATGCACTCAGGCACGCAAGCTCAGTAGTAGCCTACAGGCCCTGGAAGAGAGTACCAATGCTATAAGAACTAGTGTACTCATTCACTAAGATAAGAAATAGTTTAACTAATCTTCTATGTAGAGAAACATACAGAGATAGTTGCATGTATTGTACTTACATGGGCCTTGGCAAAATACAGCATGGACCTCTGAACACCTCTGACATCAACAATGGCACCCTAAGAAATATATAATGCTAACATGAGGCCAGATATGTCATAGATTCATCTGATAACTGCATCTGAACCAGTGAAAGGCAAATCTTCATACCGATGTAGGTGGACTAGAGAGAAAGAGGGATTAGACTGACCAAGAGCAAAGTGAGACTGATACGTGACAATTACATACTATGACAGTACAGCTCAATTCTGACACGAATCATACTTAATTCCCACTTAATAATAGTCACAGGTTAGATTACATTTTTAAATTCCCGCTTAGGCAGTGAATTTCAGGTGTGAGATTGGGCTAAACAAGTGTCTAAAACATAACAATGGATAGGCACAGTTGCCTACTATACTTACTGCATGGGAAAAAGGCTGCATGGCCGTCAGAAAATCTTGAACAAATGAAATTGAGCAAGGAGAGAGCCCCCTGAGATAGGAGACAGTAATACGTAGAGTGGAAAAGTCAAATGGTTATTTTCTGTCTAAAAATAGTAAGAAAAATACTGTGTAGTAGTAATAATACTACTAATATTAATAATAACTATAATAATAACAATAATGAACTCACCTTATAACAGGAGTTTCTTTAATAGCTCACTCTTCTCTGCAACTCTGTCAATGAGTTGGTCTGTGTCCAGAGCCACAAGCACATCCTTTTCTGTGGCCATCAGCATGAAAGCCTCCAGTTTGTTGGTAGACAGGCAACTCCTCAGTCTGCTTTTGATGTATTTCAATGTTGAAAATGATCGTTCACATGCCACCTGGGTTATGGAAAGTGTCAGCAAATACTCGTATGCAAGTCCAAGCAGGGGGTATGCATTTGTGAGCATGTTAAATCTCAAAAGAATTTGGAAGCAGCACATTGGACAGTCTTTGCAAGACGAACAGGTTTTGTTGACAATGTCGATGTCCTGGGGGAAATGTTTTGGGTGCAGAAAAGATAAATCAGCATAGAGGGAGCCTTGCGTGAGAAATCTCCTGTGCATGGCCTCAACAGCTATGTCAAGGACCTCATTATGGACATTTACATCATAGGCTTTCTCTGCATCCATTATGCCCTCATCCTGGGCCATCTCTCCTGGCATAGCTTTTCTTCTTTTTTTCCTCTTTTCTGGGGCAGTGCAGCCTCCACTTCCAAACAAGGCTCCTCGTCCTGCTGCTCAATCTTCTCATTTTCCCACTTCACGAAACAGTCAGCAGCATCTCTGACAGCCTCAAAATCTCTAGAAACACTTTTAAGAGATTCCTCTGTATCCTTAACCATTCTATGGGCCGATAGAATGTCCATTCCTCTGGAGGTACTTGGAGAGTGGAGTTAAATATTCTCAGGAATAACTGAGCTGTGAGAATATTTTCAAACTTTAAAAAAAACCTCTTTGTACCCTCTGACTTTGCTCCGTACTTTTGATGTTTGTGTCTTCTGTTCCTCTATGGCTGTCAGTGTGAACAACAAATCAATGTAAAGGCAGTCATGTGGTTTGCCACATGCTCCGAAGACCTTTGCCAGGGCAGCATGCTTTGCCCACCGACTTGTCTCTTCAATCGGAGCAATGCGTCTGTTTCTCTTGTCATGGCTCTCTCTCTCCCACAGGTTCACTCTTTGATATGAGTCGTCGATAAACACGGCAGTGTCATTCAGGAGCTGAAATAGTGACCCACTCTCGATAACTATTTGGCACAAGGTTCAGCACATGTGCATAGCACCACACATGCTGATGGTTGGCGAATTGTGACGCCATCAATGCAGACAAGCCTCTGTACTGACCCTGCATGTCGGAAGCCCCAGCTGTTGAATTGCCTATGCACAGGCCTGCATCCAATTCCAACCGCTTAAGGTCATCGGTGAGCAAGGTGACAAAGGACTGTCCAGTGGTTCAGCTGCATCGGACTACAGAAATCAGCCTCTCATTGACAACATCAGTCACATACATCAGTATTACTGAACACTGATCATGCCCTGTTATATCCTGTGTTGTATCCAGTTGTACAGAAAACATTCCTGCTTTCAGGATTTCAGCAGCGATGTTTTCTTGGATTAAATCTCTAATAGCAACAATGGCAGAGTTCACAGTAGTTTTTGACAATAAAGTAATGAATGAACCTCTGCCTCTCGATCCTGAAGCATGGACCTGTTTGCTTTTTTTCAATGACACTGTTGAGGTGCTCTTTCAAGCACACATCATACTTCCCCAACAATATGATGAGGTCCAAAAAATTTCCGTGGTCGATACTATCCACATCCAGGGTGTAGGCAGCTTCATTATCTGAATGCCTGTAGCTTGTGGCCTATATGCAAAATTGCACAACTAGGCTAAACCAATAAATGAATTTAAAAAATAAAATACCTATAGAACATTCCAGAATATGCTTATATTATAATATATAATATAATAATAATATGATATTATAATATATAATATAACCCCCTCCCTTGCGTTTTGATTTCTCCGTTATTCCGTATCACGACACACTTGACACAGTTGACGATGCATAATCAAGGGGGGGGTAACAGGGCAGGTTAGGGGGTCACAGGGCGGGTTCAGAGATTTCATTGGGCCAGCCCGGTGTCAGTAGGGACCAATGGGCCGCTCACTGTGTAGTTCAGGCCGTCGCAGTACTTTTTTTTTTTTTTTTTTCATCAAGCCTATTATAAATTGGGCCGGTTGCTTCGGCCCCAAATGTGTGTTGGCCCGGTGGGCCCGATTGCCTGTCCACCCCTGTTTGCAACCCATTTCCTATCAACAGGAGGCTTCTTTAAACCATGGAGTTGTGTGGTGGGAATAGTCAAGGAGCTATTTTCATGCACAGCTGGTTCTGAAAGTAAAAGTAGACTTTTTTTCCCCTTTGTGCGGACAATGTTCTGTGTACGACTTAAGGCATGAAACTCTACAGGCTGAATTTTCAGTCCAAATGATTGACAACTGTTTGAAAATTTCCACTTCTTTGATTAAAGAAACTGTTCAAGTCATATTCATATGTTTGACAGGCCAGTTTCTTTTGAAAGTTGCACAAATCATTTTGAAAGGCACTGACACCCTTTATGGTATGAGGACGTGTGGCCTTATTATATAACATACAAGCATGCAGTATTCAGTCTAAGTGAATTAAATAAGAGACATATGCAGCTATTAAAAACAGGTCTCATATGCTTGAACTCTGAGTATCATGACTAAAGCTTTGTTGATTGATTCCTTCATCATTTTACTTTTACTACATACTTATGGTTAATAAATGGTACACAGGGGATGACTTCAATTATATCCACCTTTTTCAATTATGATATGAATTAATTATTTAAGAAGCTGTCTCAATTAACTGCCAAACCTTGATAGTCAGACATCTTCCATTGCCCATCTGATTAGCAACTGTTTGTTTATCGACTTGGTAACGTTTAATAGAGTGTCCACAGACAGCTGAGTCTGCGATTCAGAAATTACGCTTCTGGGAGAGAAAAGCCCCCGGGGCAATGATCATGTCAAAAGTCATTGCTCTTTTCTTCTTTCTTTGATTCCTACTGCACTTTTCCAGCTGAACTGACCTTACCAGCACAGCATCAGTGATTTGGCCCAAGAGTTCAAACATTTCACAGCCCAGCTCCCGAAACCAAAGGGAACCAGGTCGCCTGTTTCATCATTGCACTGGGTTTTCAAAAACGTCAAGAGTTAAGTATGATCCATTATCCCAAAACAGCAGAACTGTAGGGAGGAACAAATGTCCAGAAGTTTGTACACCGAACAATATGGACAGAACACACATGCTACAGCTCTCCAAACACAACTTTTAAAGATTTATGTCCCATTTATTTATTTAAGGCCCCATGACAGCATGATACTTGGTGTCTGAGGTGAACAATTAATCAAGCCCACTGTGAGCAATAAATAATGTCTTGTATTATTAACGCTGTCTCCAATGGACAGTCACCACCCGTTGTAACCCATCATGGAGCGCTGTTCCAAATGCATAATTTATGCTGTGCAATTAAGTGGAATCAAGCAAACTAGCCTGGCTTTTCCAAATGTCTGTGATATGTATGTCTGCATTCTCTGCAGAGACCAAATATCGGCATCAAATATGATAATCTGGGATGAGACTTTATTTGAAAACATCACAGTTTCGGCCCGGATCCAGTGTCCACTTTAAAAGTGAACATCTTTCTGTATCTAATTTAAATCTCCGCAGCTGAACGTGCGACACACTTCTCATATCAAAACCAATTTATTTTACAACTTCCAAGACTAATCAATTGAACTTCTCCTTTGTGATGCTCTTCCATGTCTTCTGAACCAAATCACTTTCAGCACTTACGACCCCCACCACATCAACTAAGACCATTGTGACAGTGGAAGAAGGGAAATTGACAAAGACTCAAGAATAAAGGAAAGAAAGTTAAGGTCAGTGTATGCTGACAAAAGGTCTGGCTTCAGTTTGGCCTAATTCTGCCTGACCTTTCTTGCCAGTGTGTTTTCTGTGCTTGATTGTGAGCTGCAACAAAACAAAGACAGTGGCCTGAGGGACATACTGATAAGTATCATTAGGGTCACACTAACAACATCAACTTTTTATCACCAGGAATGTGAAAGGACAGGCAGGGAGGTTGCACGGCTTAAAGCTTTGATTTTCTCTGTCTCTTCTGCCATTTTCTCTTTCCCATTACTTACGTACTACTTTCTAACTGTACCGCGGCTTTTGTGTTGTCTCTCGGTTTTAAATGAAAGCCTCTGCGAAGTAAATGTAACATACTCAGAAATGAGGCTGCAAGAAGTGCAGATGTTTGTTGGTCCCTTATTCTTAAAATTCTGCAAATGAATTGTTTGTGGTCAGTCAGGGCGTGCTGAAAATAAGATAACACAAGAATGGCATCACCTTGAAGATAGACATGCTGAATTTGGGGATTCTGAGGCATTCCTAGGTCAGATGAGAGCCAGGGTATACCTAGCGAGTTCTAGGTATTTCTTTGGGTCTCCGCGCAGTTGGATCTGCCCAAACCCGGCAAAGGAAGGGGCCCAGTAGGCATTCTAATCAGATTCCTGAATCACCTCAACTAGCTCCTTTCAACGCCAAGGAGCAGTGGCTTTTCTTCCTCTGGATGTCCAAGCTTTTCCCCCTATATTTCTTAAGTGCTATCAATCACAGTCATCAACACGCCCACTCACTTGTTTTGAATGTTTCAGAGATTTTCCTGCTGTATTCTCACATGGCAACATTTGCTTTCTCCCATACAACCTCTTTGGAAAATTTTAGGAGAATATCCGGACTTCAGTGCATGTCTGAGAGCAGCTTTAAACTCCTTCACTTGATGCAGCGACTCACCCCCAGCCTGGAGGGAGCAATCCACTCTTTTCTGGCAGTGAACCGTGGCCTCAGACTCATCCCAACTGCTTCACACTTGGTTGCAAACCTTTCCCCAAACTTTCCTATTGAGCCAGGAGACTTGATATTTGGAGCACATCCTCCAATCCCCCTTTTATGAAAATAGAACCACCACCCCAGTCTGCCACTCCACAGTTACCGTCCCCAACCTCTACGCACCATTGAATCAGCCAACAGCTCAAACATGTCCAGAGCCTTCAGAATCTCAGGATGAATCTCATCCATATCCAGCAACCTACCGCCTGGGAGCTTCTTGACTACTCCAGTGACCTCTGCAAGGGATATGGCTAAGGTTTTGGCATAGTCGTCAAAATCGGGAGTAGTGCACATACAGTTGAAAATTGTTTAGCATAAAAGGCTTATTCCTTTTATCCAGGGTCATTTTTGATTGAGCAATACTAGAAAAAAAAAATTCAGTATAGTAGTTATTTGTATCCTATCTCTGCCATATATGCTTTCATTACGTTTTAGCAACCGAAAACAACATGTGCCCTGGGATTAGTGGGAAAGTATCAGTGGGTTATAAAGTTTAAAGTGTGTGAGTAAGTGAGAGAGAGCATAACTAGATGCTGATGGTGTTTTGACTGATGAGTTCTATTAGTTAGCCAATTACAGGGACATTTGAATGAACAGCATAAAGTCTAGAAACCTATTCATCATTTAGAGGTACAACAGCTCTGCAGGTCATAATGAAAATACCCATTCATCTTAAAACTCGCTGAGGAATGGTAATGTGTCCAGCCAATTTCAGCCTGTCATCACCTCTGCTGTCTCTAATTTAATGGTTGTTTCAACAAGGATTGTGGTTGAAAGATTGATAGAGTTGGTAAATTCCATTATTACAATGCGATGTCATACGATATTGGCTTGGACTGGGATTCTTGTTAAATTATCAGCAACCGCCATCTCCTCTGCCTGTCTGTTTAGTGGTTCTTTCTGTGAAACCCATTTATCCTATTGATTTCTCATTAGACATTAAATTACAGTGCTTCCATGTTGTTTTCTTCTTTTCTCTGTTTGCAGTTTAATAGCCTCTGGAGGTTTTGGTTTGTGATGAGCTCCTGCTTCCAGATACAATGGTGACTCACCAAGAAAAGCTTTACATCTGCATTCTCATTCAGTTCCACTGCTGGCCGTGTGTGTGTGTGTGTGTGTGTGTGTGTGTGTGTGTGTGTGTGTGTGTGTGTGTGTGTGTGTGTGTGTGTGTGTGTGTGTGTGTGTGTGTGTGTGTGTGTGTGTGTGTGTGTGTGTGTGTGTGTGTGTGTGTGTGTGTGTGTGTGTGTGTGTGTGTGTGCAGGAGGAAGTGAGTATATGAAAGAGGGTTGACAGGAAGACGATGGTGGGCCAACCTCAAATATGTATCAGAGTTATTTGTGTCTTGTGTTAGCAGACAGGTCCGGCGTCAGCTGTGAGTCAGCCATCATAATGATTTCAGACTTTCAATCCTCCACAGCACAGAGGTGGTTTTGTTTGTAACCTAGTTACTTACAGAGCCACAGTGAGTGCCATTTGTCCAAAAGTGCCAGTCCAAATCGCCTATTGTCAAAAAGCAACCCAAGCCATAGTGAAAACTATCGCATCACATTAGTGCTGTCAGGGTATGTTCAGAATTTCAACTTCCATTCAAGAGAAATTACACAGTTGGTTTGTAAATGCGACAGCAAGTAATTGGTCTCGAAACCCACACACAAAAACCATGAGTGGGCACACGATGCAGACACAGAAAAGTATCCGCAAGAGGAAAACCATCCTCACCAGAACACTGTTCCTCCACTCTGTTACATGCCCTGTTAGCATTCATGCAGTTGTTGTTGTCTTTGCTGAAATTGAGAAACTAGTGAGCCTTGGTTAAAAAACATTTTAACACTTTCACACCATTCTACAATGTTGTTCAGGAGAAGACTACGTATGTATGAGTTTGAATGAGTACAAAATCTTTTTTTGCAAAAGTGGCAGCTTGCATTATATTGGAAACTAAGTTAATGTAAACAGTATTGTGTTTTTTCCTTGTGTTGTTAACTCATAAAGTTAGTGCCTTAATAGGGATGTTGTACAAAACGCAAAGCAACTTGCTCAGCACACACATTGTTTATGAATAATAATCATTCTTAAAGATTCACAGGAAAATGCTGACATCTCTTTTTCAATATACAAAACCATCAAGATGGTCTAATATAAAAAGTCCACTGCTGGTGGTAAAACAAAAACGTACAAGACAAAGGACATCGTACACAGAAGTGTGTGTGTGTGTGTGTGTGTGTGTGTGTGTGCTTAAAATGATGTTAACAGATATGTTTGTATTATAATGTGGGCTTTTATGATTATTAAATACATTATCACAACAATTACAGTCAGTGAAAATAAACAAGTAATTTTTCTGTCACAGAAAACACATTGTATAATTGCAAGTGTGACCTCTGTATAAAAAGTCAACATCCTGACAATAAAGTATGTACGTAAGAGAAATGGTAAGAGATGCTATTACTACTCTGAAATCCATGTTGTGTTTTAGTGTGTGTGTTTTTTATGTACAGTAACCACGTGCGTGTAGTTTACAACAGCCCCCACTGTGGGTCCTTTGGCCCCAATAATTTGAGTTTGATTGCGTGGCTCTTTCTCTCGACTGAGGTAATAAATATGGAAGGGAAATGCGGATGGGGACACTTGACATTAAAGTCGGAAAGGGCGAGCACTCAACAGCTCAATGTCAGCGTTAATTTGTCTCCCACGTGTCCACAACTATAGTGAACATGCATTTTTGTTTTTTCATCCCACCATTCTCTCCTATAGTCAAGCACCTTTAAATGGGAGCCATATGGCGCTGTGTTATTTGAAAGACATCAAATCAAAAGCGGAGTCTGTTCCTTCCGCTCCATTCTGTTTGGTGGCGCTGCAGACAGACAAAACAGATGGATGTGCCTCTTCCATACCCTGACAGCCACCTTCTGATTGCTGTCTGAGCTGTCATATCCCTGCTTTTATTCAGTTAGCCCTCGATGCCGCTTGGAGGGACTATCAAAGTACTAGTCCCTTTTCTTTTAATCTAACTGTAATCAGATATTCCACATCACACGTAGAGGGTGGAGGGCAAAAGGAAGAATCCCTGGCTTCTGACTTCGCTAATCACCCTCAGTGCTCCGTGTGTAATGTATGCAACCTTCTGGACATTAACAGTGGCTTACTGGCTGCAAGTGACAGCAGAGTGCTGTTTTTCGAGGCTGGTGGGTCTGAAGTCACAGGGTGCCGTTTAATATGCATGGACTCACTAATTACAGCCCCCTTACTCTAATGATGTGGCCTTGAGACTGCCATGCAGGGGTATGGGCTCAAATGTGCATGCAAGCACACACACACACACACACACACACACACACACACACACACACACACACACACACACACACACACACACACACACACACGGTCTGTTTCTCACACACACACTTGGGATTTAGACCCCCCCTTCACTCCATGTGCATGCGCGAGCGCACACACACACACACACAAGTAACTTAAACCCATGAAACCAAATTCTGGCTAAGTTTGAGTCAAACTGAGTGGCCCCTTGAGCATGCTAGAGGAAATTTGAGACTGTGGTAGGTTTGCATAGCACATATGCTGTTACAGAAGAAAATACGACACAAGCCTATAAACAAAGAATAAATATTCAATGAAATAAACAGTAAAGACTTCATCACGCACTCTACATATGTCAGCAAAATACAAAAGATATCCAAACAGATAAGGCGGAATTATGTTACAATGAGCTGCAGTACACAACAGATGGACATGCCAGAGAAGTTAAATGTCAATCGACGGATCAGATTGGTAATTATGGTTTTGGTAGTGTTATTACTCCGATCGAAACTGGCACCAGGACATTGACCTGGGAGACTGTCACCCGCCGTCGGTGAGTAATCTGAAGTCTCCCCTCTTGCCTCCCTAATCAGTCATCTATATCCCACCGCTGTCTCCTGCTCTCTGGGAAAACAAAGATCACATGCATTGTAAACATCACGCGCTTTCTGTACACCTGCAATTATTCATCTGTCCACATCTCAATCCACACACACGCACATCCATGCACGGAAGCTGCACACCTCCCTTGGTATACTTTTTGTTTGTGTTGCTGTCTCATACGTCACAACACCACACAAACATACACACACACACACACACACGCACACACACGCACACACACACCCTCTCTCTCTGTAGCACTGTCCAAAGGCACCATGGGACCTTGCTGTGGTGGAGACATTAAATACATGGAAACAAAATATCCTGTTTGAGGCAGGGCAGACTGACACAACACTGCAACTCTGCTCTTTGATGAATGCCCCAGACGAAATTTAGCAAATACATTTCAGCAAAAATACTGCACATTCGTAAGCTGCCTTGAGCTGTGGGAGGTGATCGCATTGTGTTTGTGAACTAAAATGTGAACGAGAGATTCACACAAAAATGGGCGGCTGAAGAAGGTGGAGAGGGGTCGATGAAGGTCGATGGTTCGATCCCCCGCTCCTCCAGTCCGCATGCCCCTGATTGCTGTGCCGGCAGCGTATGAATGATGTGTGACAGAAAATGCGCTTTGTACGGGTGAATGCGACTTGTACTGTGATGCACTTTGGATGGTCGATAAGACTAGAAAAGTGCTACATCAAATACAGTTCATTTACAAAGCAGATACATATTCTACAATTTCCACACCACGTTTGCAGAACCGTGGTGCTCCTTTCAGTTAATGATGGAACAAGATTTGTGGCTCTTTTATCGGAGGGGTCTTGTACAAAGAAGCCCCTTGCAGTTCCCTTAGAGGGAGAGAGAGCTCAGGCTGAAATTGAAAGCAAGGCATCCTAATTGTCCCTCGGCCTTCAGCAGGGCTTCTGCTGCTACATGCCAGTAATTCCGCAGCTCTGTGCTGCACCGTGGCTAGCAGTGGGAGAGATTACTGCATTGTGTGTGCTCTCTGAAGCCGAATCTTTACCCTGCTCTGCGGGTGGCTTTCACACCCACAAAATGGGTAAATTATCCAGTCACAGACACCCACCCACACCACTCTTGCACATTTAACTCCGCCCGACACATGACAAGAGGACTGGGTGATTTTTTAACAGCTTCTTCAGCCATAAAATGGATCCAAATGCATACCCTCTCAACATTTATCAAAAATGCCGAAAAGCTGATTATTTTTCTTTTCTAACTCCAACTCTCCTTCAATCAGAACAGAGCCCATCTGTGGCTGCCTCATGTTTTAACAACAAAGGGAATGCTCCCTCAACTGTGGCATATGTAGGAGTTTGACAGCCAAACTGTTTGGACTTAATTGGACATGAGTAAAGCTCTCGGACGGAGGAGCCCAGTTGTTTGCACAGTCTCATGCGATGACCCATTTGGCAAAGTCATATTCATTGTAAATGCTCTGAACGGGAACGCCCCTTGTGGTTCTTCTCATGGGGTTGACAGAGAACGCGATGTTGCTTTAATTGCTGTTTTGTTCAGTGCTGGGGACACACGGAGGCAGGTGGGGAGATGTCTCAGATCGATGCAGTGTCAAAATAATGCGTGACATGTTTATCTTGTTCTGAGGATTTTTTTTTTTTGGAAGCAAGCAGAAACAAACGTGCTACTTTAGTTATGTTTCTTTACCCAACTCCTCAAAGGCACCCACATTTTGAATCATTGACATCCACGTCACGTCTTCCATATTTCACACATTTAGAAATAGAAAATTAGATATTACAGCGCATTCAGTATGATTACAGACCCCTCCACTTCCCGAATGATTATGTGAAGAAAAAAGTCCGCTTTGGCATTTTTGATGAATGTTGAGAGGGTATGCATTTGGATCCATTTTATGGCTGAAGAAGCTGTTCCCAAATCATCCAGTGCTCTTGTCATGTGTCAGGCTGAGTTAAATGTGTGCATTCAAGATGAATGAACCCTACCACGGCCAAATTTAAGCCAACAATTATCATGCCGCCTTCAAATGGAAGTCGCGAGCTTGTGTTTCTCATGTGGGAAGATGTGTGCACGGTGTGCCTGCATGGTGTTCATTTGGTTAAGTCATGAGAACACCACTGACAACTGAGGCAACTGCAACATGGAAACCTTAACGTTACTATCTGCAGCTATAGAACCCTAACAGTTTAGACACCTAGCAGGCATACGTAATGCAGGAAATGAATAAGGCACTATAACTGAGGAAAAAGGTTACCGTTAGAAATGTTAACCTGTTCCGCAGACGTTTTATAAAGCTCCGAGGAAACACTGTAGCCTATGGGTAAAATTACAGTAGTAACTTATTATCCAACCAACGTTGAACTTCCATGTCCTCCGTGTGTTTGCTGACATTCTGAAAATGTCAGCAAGCACTTCGGAACTATTAGAAAAATTCCAAGATAGCAGGTTGTGAATACCACAAGGGGGGGGGGGTGTTCATTCTGCTCGTGTACACAATAAACACATCCCCATTTGAAGGCACCATAAGTAACACCCTCCAAAGTGGCTGCGTTTTTTTTTTAATACCTGGAGATGCAATGTGGCTGTGAAGGCTTTGGAGTTGTTTAAAAATCACCTTTTATGAGAGCTGTGCTGAGTGATGTAAGTCAATTAGCTACTATAACTACTCCCGTCCGCTGTTACACTTTGTGGAGTACTGATGTTGCTTTTTAAATTATCTCATTTTTCAAGCAGCCTTAGTTGCTCAAGGCCGGAAAATCATGAACATTATCTTCAAACACATGATGAATGGTTGTACCCTTCAATCTAGATTTTTTTGAAGTCATCCATTGTGAAGCCCACCTTGAACTTGTGTTTGGTGTGTGTTGTGTTTATGGCTGTGTGAAGGGAGTGAAAGGGAGAGGAAGTGTCGTTCTTGGTGAAGGACAAAGCGTGCTCAGCACTGTAACTCCAAACACTAGAGTTAGGCTTATCATGCTTAGGGATGATATAGTCACACTGTGGCAACAACTTGGGGACAAACCTTTCAGAAGGCCTCACATTTCTATTACCATATTTTCAGCCAGACATTTTATTGCCTCGCTGGAATTTTTTTTTTATTGCTCCAGCAGATGTTCTAGAGGCTATCATCAAAGAGATTTATGCAAGCTGATTATAGCCAAAGAGTCTCCAGAACTGAATAAACATATTCAAGCCGGAAACGGACCGGGTCTCCTTCTGTAGTTAAATAAGGTCTGGTCTCCTTTGGTCTCTAGTTTCACCTGCATGTGGAGAGAGGCTGTAAAAAAGAAATGTGGACATGTGAAAAGTAAAAATAACGTTGTTCAAGACTCGAGCGTGCTGCACTTTGAAAGCAATCCATAAAATCTTAAAATTAATCATGATTCATAGGCAGTCAAGTCTAGCTTTTCTTCTCCCTCTTTCATTTTCTCTCCTTTGTAATAGTCTCATGTCAGCACCTCCTGAAATGTATCAATACTGAATGTCATCCCCAAGTCTGCATTATGTGAAACGTTTGCAGTTTCATCCTATCCTTGAAATGTTTCTGCAAGACTGGGTCACGTTGTTAGAAAGATTTTACCAATTATGGTCACTTTCTGAATAAAAAGACCTAATTCAGCAACACCATCAAGAGCGCAGGTCAAATAAAGTCTACTGTGACGTCAACCAAGCATCTTCCCAGCATTTTGGTGAAGTAATTTCCTAATTTCTCAGAAAGTTGGCTTCTTGCTGTGTTTACTCACTGAGTGTAACTTCCAGCAAGCTCTAGCAATTAAAATGTCAGAGAATTATATGTATGCCTACTAAACCTTCACTGTAACCCCAGCATTACATTTAAAACTCCCTATTTTATTTATAGAGATTATTGGGAGCAGTAAAAGGTCTGGAAATAGAAACTCCCCCCTTTGGCTTGATTTAGTCCAAGGCCAAAAAAAGTCTCTCAACCAAATGTTAACAATATTTAACGGGATATAGCATTTTGCAATTAAAATAAGTTTTACTTTTTGAAGTAAAAATCATGGTAAAATATTTGGACCCTTTAGAGGTAAGGTTTGAACAAAACGGGTTACATCTTACAGGCATGTCAGCGAAACATCGAAGAACGGCAACGACAACTTGATAACCCAAAAGTGAGGTGTGCGCTTAACTGGAGAACAATAATCAGAATATTATGTGAAGTCACGGTGGGATTTGTGCATGCATTCCTGTCCGTCATTGTGTGTATATTTCCAAATTTCCTCATACCTCCTGTCATTGCTGGAGTCAGTGACTGAAAACGGTGGAGCCAAGAGTTGCTGACGCTGTGAAGTGCTTGTTACCTCTCCGTGTCTGCATCACTGAAAGCGATGAATTAAGAAGTAAACAGGTTGTTTGTCCGTGCCTAAACACATAATTAGAAACTTCTGACTGAATGCCTCCAAACAATCCCACAGCGTCCCCAAACCCCCATGCACCTTTGCCCTGTCTGTCGGTATCCAGCTATTGGAAACATTCAGTCCTTAAGTGACACCAATTCATTACAGGCTGGCAGCACCAGTGGGACCACCAAGGCCTCTTCTGCTGTCTCCTGGGCTCTGAGCTGTCGACAGAGAGACAGCAACAGTCAGCCCACACAGTAATTAACAAATAACCTTTTACAAATGCATACAATTTAGGGCCAACTGTTAAATCAACCTGGGATGGTAAATACCTAACACTGTATTGCTCTGATGAGTCGGGAATTTACCAATACTTGCAACACAGGTTAATGGAATCTACTTCTCCAGTCACGTGATAATCAGTGTAGTGACTGAGGACATTTGTATAAAGTGATGGTTTTTTTTTTTATTTACTGCAATCTATATTGCTAAAGGCGTACTGCTGTGTGTAGTATTAGTTGTCTTTTGTGAGTGTTTTTTCTCCAAAACCTCTGAGCAAACGATGTCTTCTAATTGTGCACGGAAATCGTATCCGTTACTCGTGCATCACTGTCTCTGAGTGGCTCAGCTGCTTTCACAATGAGCTTTCACCAAATGCTGAAGGGATTGTTTAAAACAGCAGAATTGTGTGTCACAGCACAATTAAAACCATTGATCGTCCAGAGGGCATTTCTGTCCTCATTGGGCCTTTGTCCATTCCAATCTGTTGACTATTTCAATCGATTCAAAGCTTAAGTGTAATGACACCTCAGCAAGGAAAGTGTGGTTTGTGCATTAGGCTCATCAAAAAACCAAAAGCTGTCAAACGTATAGATTTCTTCACTCATCAAAATGTCGTGCATAGGGCTTCGGTAAGAGGATGGTGAAATATGATGTTTTAAGGTTTTCCTACTGCAAATGTAGGTGTGTGAGAGATTGATTAGAACAGAGTGTTTCTCTGCTGAAAGCTAAATGAAAATAAGCTCTCTTTGCTTTTCCTAGTATGATTTTCTGTTTGCCAGCTGTGGTGATTTGTGGCAGATCTCTCGCTTATGCGAGGGATTACGCTGTGATGACACCGCATCTGACTTCACAAGAACCAGACAAGCGCTTTCTCTTGGTAAGATTGAGAGTCGTGGCGTACTGTTTTGTTGTCTTCGCTTTTCTGTGGATGTCAGTAGGCCTGGAGCCACACCCAAATTTGTAATGCTCAGATCAGGAGCAGTCCCCGATTCCGACAAATGTGCGATAAACGCAGATACTACCAGTCTAGACTAAAAATGGGACTCGCCAAAATAATAATAACGTGAGCAATAATCCCTGCTAAAGCCAAAAACATAAACCATGTGTTTGAACGAGATTGTTTTTGTCAAAATGATTAAACCGAAATGAGCTGTGAGCACATTACCGCAGTAAACTGCACACACTGTATGTCTTGTGTGCAAATGGAGAGCTGAACAAGTGTCGCTAACAGCGGGAGCTTTTTGGCGAATGATCAACTCCCTTGCCATGCTTTGTCTATTTTTCATTGCTTATTTGCATCCAACGGCATGTGTGTTTGTGAATGCAGAAACACCGGCCGTGCAAACACACTCATAAATGCAGTATCTCGCTCTTTCTCTCTCTCCCTCACACACACACACACACACACGCACACATTCAAGTCGGATCTGAGTCGGTATGGTTCTGTGAAGTGCCTTCTGCTCCCCGTGGTCCGCTGCTGGCTAAGCCTCTGTTAATTTCACTAACCACCTTGGCCATCTTCTCTACAGTCATCATTAATCATCACTCTCCTCTCCTCTTTCTACCCTTCCCCCACATCATCTCATTTATTTTCCTCTCCGACATTATTTTTTTCTGTCCCCTCTGCTGCTGCCTCGTGCCCCAGTATGTGTGAGAGCTGCAGTGATGAGATAACACCAACGGGCCTAATGGCAAGAATGCAGTAAAGTTAACAAAGAAGCCAGTTCATAAAAATAACACAGATAATGTCCCGCTTCACTGTTGCGGGACAACAAAAGTGCAATAAATTTTTTTTTTTCTTATTTCATTTTGATTGTGCAGGCTGTTAGAAAGGGCTGCAGACTGAAATGTTCAACAGAACATATACCGTCAAAAAGTATCTCCCCTGTTTATTATTCACCAACATACAGTGTAATGGTTTTCTCATTTCTCACTCAGAGGTCAGCTCTTACACGAGAAACAGGCTGGTACAAGCCACTGAAACCTTAAACATTTGATCTTTTGGGATGACTCGTTTTGAATGTCTTCACAGCCATTATTCACTCTGAAAAAAAACTGTTGTGCTACAGTACAGTAAATGAAAAATAAAGAAAAAAGAAAAATCATCACATTCAATTGAGAGGTCACTGAAATAGAATTCTAACCAGGATCTCTGGAAGTATTCATGGTATGAGATAAGGGCAATATGGCACGAGCCCACCACTCAGATTAATTATTGAACTGCCATATTGCAGAATTTTGGCAGGCCTATGATTCACTCATGAGTCCATATGCTAGAATGTCCTTTGGCTTTTCTTTTTGGGGAAAATATCTGCATTTCAAGAAGTCCAGTTTTTCGTTTAGTGGAAGCATTTAGTCGTAGAATTTGCCAAACCGAAGACTCTACATTCATTATTGCCACATTACAAACTACCAGCCGATGGAGCCAGGAAATGCAGATGTGTCTAGTGAGTAGACTGTCTTGTTGTCGTGTGCCTTTTTAAAGAAATATAAAACTGTTAAAAAACAAACCCTCATGAGTTGTATATGCATGTCACAGACTAAAATGGCCAATTGTCTTGAGCTTGTGTTAACCAAAGGCCTTATTTCAGATGTGTAACCAGAAATCCACTTTTAACAAAACTAGGATAAGACCGTTTACAATGTATTTTTTTTCTATAACGATTTACTACAGTAAAATATCTATTCAGCGCCACTAAGACTGCAAGATAAACCGACCGCTGAGTTTAGATTTTTCCGATATACGCGGCATTTTTATTTAATACTTAAATGCTGGCATGAACACTTGTTATGACAATGCCAGTATTGGATATTTTTGAGAGCAGTTTGCTCCTACAAACAGTTACATCCCTGATAATGATTGCTAAATTATAGCTTTTTAATGCTGCTCCTTCATCTCTATGGGTTCAGATGTTTGACCCTCCAAAATAAAACTTTAAAACCCTCCTCTTCCTCTCCTTCCATTATAGACATTAACTGCTGCCCTGTGCCCCAGAAAACTGAATTTGTCCAACATCAGTGGCTTGACTTCACATTTCAGTGAGAGTTTATTCAAATTATGCAGCTTCTACAGCAACGGTTCCTGGAAGGAAAACGAGAAAATCTAGTTATGTGACATCCCTAAGAAAATAGATGTATGTTATAGTGTTGTTACAACTGAACCCAATCAATAATGACTGGTGGGATTTCATTTTATTATTTCGATTTTTTTTATGCTTCAAAACCAACATCTCCTATTTAACTGACTTATTTACCCTAGGTGGACAAATAGCCTACTTCACTGACATTTTCAAAAGCAACATCAGACACTGCAGTTCAACTGGATGCAATGCACCGTGGGCAAACAGAGGTATCAGACAATGTGGCGGCCGAGCAGGGATGTTTTAAGGGTGAGAGGATCTTCACAGCCAGGCTCTGTCTTCAAACATTGGAGGAACTTTAAAGGGGTCATTTCTTCCCACAACACAGAGCCCAACTGACATTTCAGCAGAAATGACCTCCCTCACTGCGAGAAAAGCGAGAGTGGGATCCTTGAACACGGGACAAGGACGAATAAGATTAACATTTTTTGTGTGAATTGAACAAAAATACAAATTTGTCTCTGGTTATCAACGCGATGACCTCAACATTTTGTTTGCAATTAAACTGTTCACTAAGCTGCCCTTGGTTTGTCACCCTTCATTCCATCATAGCACAAGATGACATTTATACTGACAACGGTGGCAAATTTACAACCAGATATTTCTGAAACAATGGATTTTTGGTTTCACACATACAAGCAACCAAAAGTATGCTTTATATTTCTAGTTAGCTTTACGATCATGGATTTTGTCAGCTGAAATGACTTGTCTCTAGCAGCTAGTGAAGCTAGCCTTAACTTGCATCACCAGCTAAATGTTGAATCATTTCAAATGATGCATTGAAAAAAAGTTAATCTTATAAAGTTAGTGCCCATGATATAATACCAAAATACTAATAATGTTTCAACACAGAAAGCGTTTCAGCCAAGTTTTTGTTTTTTTTGTCACCCATTTTTTTGTGACTTGCTTCATGTGCGTGTGATAAAAAATAGATATGTAATCAGCATATCTGTCCATCAACACAGGCCACGTGATGGCTTGCACTACATGAATGGAAATGGAAATGGAAATGCTTTTTTCCCCCCTTGCTCTCTCGACGTGTGCTGCTACCATGACCCCGGCTGTGTAGACATTGTGTTAGGTCAAATGGATGGTCGAGGAAAAGAAAATCGGCCTCCTTCACCAGATGGTGATGTAGTAGACCGAGAAATAATGGGAAAACATTGCAACAGTCCAACTGTGTATCAATGGGCAGATCAAGGTAGTCATATGGTAAAGGATTCAAAACAACAAACAAATGCATATGTTCCCACATATGTGTAAAGTCTAAAAAAAAAAAACACTCTCCAATGCTGACAATAAATCATATTCGAGCTCTATGCAAACTGTTTCAGCATACGATATGGTTGCAGTCCAGGCTTGACGGACCTGATTCATCTAGTTAAAACTGGTAAAGTCAGCTTTAGAGAAAGGCATTTTCTAATAAACGTAAAAAGAACGCATGCGACACTCTGCATACGCCACTCACTTCTGTTTTGAAATGCATCTGATTTGAGCCATAATTCCTTTGATTGCTATAAATAAACACTAACACAGAACACACAAATGTGTTCCGCTGGCGGTGTGACATTCGTGACAAACACCCCCATCTAGGGTGTCATGGCCCGAAGAGTGTCAGTCCACAGTGTCCGTGGCACCCCCCCCGAGTGGCTAATGAGGTCAAATGACGAATTTCACAGGCAGTTTAACCCAGAGGCTTGGGACTGCGTATACAGCACCAGATTGGAGAGGGTATGTTAGCCCAAATCCAGGACACCTGTGATGCAACTGCCTTCCTTCAAGTCTGATCATACAGACAGGAAGGCAGAGTGACAAGCGTGCAAAGAAAAACATGAAAAACAAAAGATATGGTGAAAAGAAAATAGCTGTCTCCTATGACCTCTCTCAATACTACAACTGGAGCAAGAAATCTGCAGACCAGGCGCAGCTATTCAGCAGACATTTAGGTTCATAGACAGTGCAGCTGCCTCTCTTGGGCTGAGATTAATTGCCGGATGGATAAAGCCACAGTGATTGACAGACGAGTTGCAAGCATTGCGGGAGACATGAGAGCGATGAATGTGGAGCAGTTCAAGTTGAAAATGTGCGTCGAGTGCTTTTGGATTCCCCAAAAGAAAGTTTTCTGATGCAAAAGTACGATTTTAGAGAAGTCATCAGCCAACATCAGCAACACTGGGTGAGTTACAGATGTCACAGATGCTCAGGCCTTTTTTTTTCTTTTTTTTTTTAACTGCAGACATCGGAAACCAAACGTTGAAGAAGGTGTCAGGTGGAACAACCTTGAAACAGAAAACAGTACATAGAGAACTATTCATTCAAGCCCCTCTAAGTATTCTGTTGATGCTACTGTACTGTTTGTCAAGTCCTTGCATTTTGCCTCCATCTGCACATGTGATAGATGGCACAAGCAACAAAGCCCATTTGACCTTATTGATGATCTCAGACGTATATGTGGACTGTTTGAACACACAATGAAACCTATGCGTTTCAAAGAGAAGATCAGCATTTCAGTTTTAACGGTTGTCCGTAATTCACAGTTGTTCAAATGTGTATGAATCGCGTCTTGCATTTTCAATGTAACATAATTTTGCATCATATGCATGTGACCTTCATACATGTAAAATGTTAAGCTGAAACAATTAGATGATAAAGCGAATCTACAGTAAAAATTATTTTGATAATCTAAATTACCGCGACCAAAAATGTACTTGATCCAACTTTAAAATGTTACTGTTTTCTCCTTTTCTAAGGCCCCTATATTTGAGTAAATTTGAGGGGCTAAAAAAGGCATGCAGTACTGCAAACTAACAAAAAATTATACAACAGGTATCTGTCATTTGATGGAATTATTTTTCCACTGGCTGCAGGTAAAAGGATAAAGGCAGCCTATCACCAGAGACCCAGACACCTAATGTAGCATTAAGAGCAGCTCAAAATGTGCCTGTGGTCAGAGAAACCCATTCTTGTAACTGGGTCCCGCTTAATGAACTACGAGGGGGCCTGAATGACAAATAAATGGTGTTTTTTGGGGGGGCCAACAAAATCCCCAATGCATCACTAATAAGGTTAATTTGAGTCCCACTGGACAGGAGGCATTAGCCTAAGTGTTTATCCGCTCCAGCTCTGTCCCGTTAGACTGACAAACACAAACAGTCATTAGAATGACACTGAGTAGAAGGTGAATGGCCAATTTGCTCATCAGGTTTGAGTCAAATGAACAAGATTCGGTCATTAATTACTGCTGCTGCTGCTGCTGCTTCGTATAAACGTTGGTAAAAGTCAAGAGCGGCTGTGTTTAGGAAAACAAGCTGGAGAACACGTGTGCTGCAGTACATGAGCAACTCCGATCTGTTCCCCTCCGGTGTATAGTTATGTATGTTAAATGCACGGTTCCAGGCTGGGCATGTCCCATTTCCCTAAACTGATTACAATTACAAATTCGAGTGAGGCCAACACAAGCACAATAGTTATCTCCGGCCAAATGATAGACTCCCCTAATTGCAAATGGCAGACTTCGAGGCTGCTGTTGAATGAATTATTTCTCCAAGATGTTCCCACTGCCTCAGCGCTATTCAGTCAAACAGACATGCCAGCGAGCTCAACCAGAGGGCTGTTGTTGAATCCACCAGGGCTACTGTTGCATACTGTGGGCTAGATAAGACTCATTTGAATAATTCCCATATAGCCGTGCCGCTCTATCTCGTAGTTTACCCATCAGAAATGTGTGGTGCTGTGCTTATGTAAAGTTGTCAGACAACGCAGTGCCGCCATTAATCAATAACAAGCTCCGGGCACTGCATTGTACTTTGGCTCAGATGCTATTGACGTCCCCTTAGACTGCGAGATCTATAATAGGCTTTGCCTTTGCAGGGAAATTGACATTTTTTTAATTCTTTGTTGGGTTTGTGAAATTTTGGTGAAAGCAGAGCTAGCTGCACTGCACAGTGCGGTACAGTAGCTGTGTGTGTGTGTGTGTGTGTGTGTGTGTGTGTGTGTGTGTGTGTGTGTGCGCGCGCGCGCGCGCATGCACATGGAGTGAAGGGGGGGTCTAAATCCCAAGTCCATTAAATCACTGTACAAGAGATTAGCAGAAGCCTATTAGTTGAAAAGAGTTCTGAGATTTCCCACTCCCACATGTATTCCCAGAGTCTGCATGGCACCTTCAAAGTTTGCATTACCTGACATAAAACCAAACCCTTTTCGAGTCGCGCTAACAGGCCAGTGTGTGGGACAGGACGTAGCTAAGAGGAGGGTGTTAAGAGACGGCAGTAAGTCTTTACCTTTCAAATATCAAGGTTGTTGGGGGTTTTTTGCACTAAATACACAGAGGGACTGAAGAGAGAGAACCGAGTCAATGTACTCAAGTCTGTCACGGGCATAACAGCGCCACGACGGAGTTTGCACAAGCGTCCACCGGCACTTACAGTTTATCCCAAGCTGATCCGCACTCGTCCCGGGGATTCAAACCTGCGACATGAAGGTACACGCGTCCCAAGTTTGCCTCCGCAGCACAAGTATCTGAAGATGGATATTGTCTTGCGGGTGCCAAGACTATTTTGGGAGCCCGAGCCCCTGGCTCGTCGTCCCTGAGCTACCTCTGATCAGCTTTGTCATCAGGTGTGAGAGCGGCTACACACTTGAGAGGATGCATCCCCGACACTCACACCTCCCAAACTACTGGGTCTTTGTCACTTCTCTGTAGGAAAAAAGTAACAAAAGAAAATTGAAAGAAAAAAATAATAAATAGCCAACCTCTCTGACGACTTCACTTTCCTCCTCCAGTTTTTGTAGAAATTGGAAACACGGAGAGGCAAGGGGGAAAACCTGAAGATGCCATTCAGGATAACCTTGAAGTCAGTGGCAGGTCGCTGTATCTTATAGGGCTTTTGCTGTATATGATATATCCATATCACAACGGGAGATTATAAAGGTTATCTTCAATGAGTGAAAGTGAGATAGGTATGTGTTAAACCAGGAACAAAATCGTGACTCTCGGTGACCAAAAGCCTAAAGAAAGGTATGATTTGATGCTCGATGTTTGTTCATGCACAACAGTGCTGTAATTCTCCAGCCTTTTTTGTTTGTCTGTTTTTTTCGTTCTACACGTTTTTCCATGTTTGCTCATCCTCGTCGCCTTTTTTTTTTTTTTTTTTTTGCTTGTTTATTCAATTCCCCCCCATCTCATTGGCTTTTCTGCTTACCTTTCCATTTTCCCTTGCGCGGCGGCGACACACCGCAGCGCGTGCTCGTCGTTCAAACACAGCACGAGCCGCGCCACACGCGCGTGCACGTTTACGCACTTACCTACTGTACTTTTTTTTTTTTTTCTTTTCTTTTCTGGTGCGTAATAGCGAGTGGATGAAGCCGCGTCTTCGGGAAGTTTTCAATGCGTGCGTCAGGAGGACGCGGGGGTGGTGGCGCATTGGCCGGCTGTACAGTCGGTGCTGAATGAAGAGGGGGAGGAGGAGGAGGAGGAGGAAGGGGAGGAGGAGGAGGGGGCAGATCGCACACTGACTCTCCAGTTGGTGGGAGCCAGGACACAGGGATGCGCCGGGAACAACACCGACCAGCCTCTTGAGGAACCGGCGACTACTGACTTCCAAAGGAAAAAAACACTTGATTTCTTTTTTCTTTTTCCTTCCGGGGGGGGGGGGGGGGGGGGGAGGAGGAGGAGGAGGAGGAGGGGGCCACCCTGTTGTTTTCCAGGGGATTTTTACGCACCGCGAAAAAAAAAAAGAGAGTCGAGAAGACGCCGCAGAGATGAGTGTTGCGTGGTGTGACATGCTCTTGAAGGATCTCCTCTCCTGATACAGAGGGCACACACAAAGAAAACAAAAAACAGGGCTGCCCCATGATATTTCCCCAAAGAAGATCGCAAAGGTGGAGCGATTAGAGAAGGGCTGATGACGGGACCATTAATCCTTTCAGTGCACCAGAAGCACCAAGGGGTATTAGAAACGTTTGGATGGAAATCGGCCGAGGGCTTAGAACTGTTTTTGGTTTTGTATGAAACTGGTGATTAGTTGTTGTGGCACATCTGCAAGGATTTGGGCCTTTTTTTTCTTCTTTTCCCACTGAAGATTTTATTAAGGAGTAAATTTGCCTCTCTCTCTCTCTCTCTCTCTCTCGCTCTCTCTTTTTTTTTCTTCTTCTTCTTCTTCTTCCCACCGAAAGGCTGTGTATGGTATTAGAGGTTCCCCGGTGTGAATTTCCCGAAACTCATCCCGATCTTCTTCTTTTTTCCCCCCCCCCCTTTTCCAGTATTCTTAAATCTAAATGGAATTAGTTGAGACTGAAGCCGTTTGTGAAAGGAACAGACATGGTACATGGGCACGGCTTCCATCACGGTAAGACATCCCTATTCATCAGCCGAGGCACACTTCAGCGCAAAGCTCCGATTGCATGCTCATGCTGCTGCCGAAAAAAGAAGTATGGTAATCCTATAATCAGAGTCACAGGACTCTAAACATCAGGGCAACAGACTGAACTTAAGATTTGGAGCGGACTGCTGGTGATTTCTACCGATGACACACGTACACAGACGTGCTGCACCCTACAACCTGTAAACTCACCCTTGAAGGTCACACTGCAAGTTCTTGCCTGATTTTAATTTTCTTTTTTTGGTTTTGGGGAGGAAACTGTTCTCATTTGGGAAAATGGTGAATGGTATCAACTTACAGCTGTCTTTTTTTTTTATGGGGTTGGGTTAAGATTTATGGCCGAGACTTAAATTGATGTGCCTGCACAAAGTTATGATACAGACCCCCAGGTAATGTTCTAAGATATGAGTTTTCTTTGATTTTTTTTTTCAGATTATTTGAATCTATTTTGCATGGTGTCATCATTATTTTAGATATTGTTTCCTACGTTGAGATAATGTATACAGTTGCACACGAGGCAAGTTTAGAATTATCGCACAGTGCTGATGTACAGCACATGAAATCTGAAACCTGAAATGTGTCCCTTGCTGACTCGACCCTTCTGCAGCTGAAAATCTAGTTGTGCACAAACAAAGGACATAACGGGGGGGGGGGTTATGCCACAGTCTTCAATACTAAAGGTGTTTTATGTCTCTTCCCGATCTTACAGTTGTTGCAAGTCTTCTCATACTTGGGTTGTCTGGGGCAACAAAGAAGGATACAGCAGGTAATCTCCATCACCACGACCGCACGTCTCTCCCGCACAGATGCACCTTTCCCCTCCACACTTTAATCTCTGACTTTATTTTCCCCTTTTTTGTTTTTACATCATTTAGTAAAAAACAATTCGGGAGTGAAGCCTGCGGGTCAATGTGGAACGTGGGTGAAAGAATCAGAAGGAGGGCTCTTCACTTCTCCCAACTACCCAAACAAATACCCCCCAGACATAGAGTGTGTTTACATCCTTGAAGGTAAATATTCTATTTCGGAGCCGAAGATGTAGAAAAAGAAAAGAAAAGGCAAGGTGATCCAGTTCTTCTCCTCAGTTGAGGCCTTCCTGTGGTTGTCCTTGGGGGGGGGGGGGGGGTTGACGGGTTAAGTATGTATTGGATTTATTAGAAAGCAAGTGACTTCAGGCTTTTATTGTTTTGTGTTAAGAGGTGAGTCTTGATTAATCACCACAGATAAACCTTACCAAAGTGAACGTGGAAGCTAAAGACTAATCACAGCTCTGCTGTTTTAGAGATTAATTGACTAGCAGCCATGGTTGCTGGTGTGTATTGAGCATGTGGTTGTGCTTAAAATTGAAACAGGTTGAACATTCATCAGCGAAAGCACGGCTAATATTTTACTCCCCGCTTTGTGCTCGGTGGTAATTGTTTTCCGTTGTGTCTTCCAGCGCCCCCAAGGCAGTGTATCGATCTACATTTTGAGGAGAATTACTCGATCGAGTCCTCTTGGGAATGTAAATTTGACAACATCGAGGTTCGGGATGGACCGTTTGGCTTCTCGCCAATGCTCGGACGCTACTGTGGTCAGCACAACCCGCCTGACATCAGGAGTAGCGGCCGATACCTGTGGATAAAATTTGTCACCGACGGTGAACTGGAAGCGGTGGGATTTTCAGCAAGTTACAACTTCACTGCAGGTACTTAAAACATATATTTTTTTAACTTCTTTTTCTCAATTGCTTTGGTAAAAGCATTTCTTCCTTTGTAAGCACATCTATGCTTTATAGTTCCAGCAGCGCGGCTCCAGATGAATAACAAACATCATCCAGGGAACTCGGCCTTGAGGGAGCCTCTTGCAGTTTTATTGATTGTCTGTCTGCAAACACTCAGCATTTCCAGTGGCGATATAGTGTCACTGGCCCTTGTGACTGGCTCTGCTGTTATTTCTTTTTTCTCCCCGCATCTGGAGTGATGTGGAGCAGAGTCGGATTTTAATTCAGTCCAGCGGCACCACTCCTTGTGGTTACAGGGCTGCAGGAAGAAGCCGAGGGAGCGTCGCAGAGTGATCAGCATTGTCGAACACAATCATGGCAATTATGGTCGTGTGTAAAACCTTGGCTTTCTTAATTTGCCTCATCTCTGGTTGAGATCCCATTACTGAGGCGCTGCGAGGATTGATGACAAGGAATCAGGGCATAACCACCATTTAATATTCCTTCACCTACACTTGACTGGCTTTAATAACACTGTCAACTTCTTTAGTGTGTTTGAGGCTGGAAAAGGCACAGTGCCAGGAAGCACGAGCGTTGTGCCAATTTGTCTCCGCATCCACCGCAACATTCAGGGGCATTTTACCATTGGAGATTTACACTACAGTAAGTGTGTCATTCTTTACACGATGAACTCTCGTGTAGTGCATTTCCGCCCCCAAAAAACACGCTACTAGCCACAGGCTTTCGAAAACAAAGGTATTGAGGTGAAAAGGGACCAGAGATTTATGTCATGGGGTTTGCGTTTGTGTGTTGTTATCAAGAAATCAGAGTGGTTAAGCTATTCATCGTGAAACAATGAATATACTTGGGGATAAAGTGAAGGACCTAATACCATGGATTGTTAAGCTGTAGAGCAGTCAAGGTTTGACTGCAATGAAGCTAACAAATTAGTTTCTGATGTCATGAGGTGTGCTCTACATAATCGTCGAGTGAATGAAGTAGCAACACCACTACTTTAGTAGTAAGTACAAAGAATAAAATAGAGAACTATACAAGGACGGATCATTTGCTTCTTCATCAGGGGAGTGATGGGCACAGCTCACTTCAGTTGTCTGATCACAGACCCGGTTAAAAACCCTGGATGGGAACACATGTCAATGTTGCACAATGACATAGTAAAGTGTAAGTGGGCGGTATGTCTGCGACCGAGAACACGGTACCAACAACCAGATGAGAATGAGCTTGTCAATTGGTCCACCACTTGCGTGTTGCCACGCCTCATGGAATTCAGAAGATGGCGGGCAACGGCGTAAAATCTCACCCATTTTTCCTTAAATTTACACTTTTGAACCATTTAAATGCAGCGTTTTATTTGGTTAGGGTTAGGATTGTGGTTAGAAAACGACCGCACTACATTAATAAAGTCACTACATCTACCGCTGTTCTTTCGCTTTTCCCGGCACATTGTAACATCTGCCTCCGTCAAAGGAAAGGGGAAAACTCCGGAGCAGAAGGTGCCGATTATGCGCCTAGTTGCCAACCTCCATTGAAAACGACGAAGAAGAGTGTACAACCAATCACGGTGCAACCTCACAGCTGGTTGTGGCCCAACAACACGGCCTCAACCATAGCTCGTGAGTGGAGTCGGATTCTCTTAGCACCACAGTCGACTTCTCCTAAGTCCTAGGAATCCTCCTTTACACCTTTCCTTGACCTTGTTACCTTTTCTATTGAGGTCAAGGAATAAGAGATAGGGAAAGACGATAGGAACGAGACTTTCCCTGTGGAAGAAGCTTCCACGAGAAGAACGGCAGAGAGACATGTGGGCAGTGTAGCACTGCGTTTAAGTTGGTTTATGTTCATGAGTTGCGAGTTTTAATTTAATAAACGAGTTTTCGGCGAGCGGCTGTTAATCTGGTGAGTGTTGATTGACAGAGATGATTGCCACATTGTGTTATTTTTGTAGCTCTTAGAGGCAGAGAATCCAGAGCAAATGTTCTATAATGTGCAATGCAACTCTTTGTTTCTTCTTCCTGCTCCTCTTGGGAGTTTCAATGAAATTTTGCAGAGAGAAAAGAAAGAAAAAAAAATGCTCATGCCTCTTGATTTGATAGAAAATATCTGTGGCATATGATTTCCATAATTAAAGAAGAGATAAGTTTTGAATTCACTCGACTTGACACTCTGAAATCTGGCAGCGTGAATAGTGTCTCACATCCGCATCTGCTCTGCCAACTCGCACAGTCCTCCCCTGATGAATGAGAGCGACAAAAGAGAGGCAACATAGGTGCCGTGAATCAGCTCCCCGTACTTCCTTTCTTCAGTCCTTCTTAGGAGCCAAGAAATAAAAACTCTCATGCCTCTCCTTCACATCCTCGCGGCGTTCTTTCAGAGCCTCGCGGTCTTGATGACTAATGTGACGAGCACTATAGTGAATGAAGAAGGAAGCAGCAACTGGAATCCCACAATATCCAGCGTCACATTTATACGTCGAGGTACTACAGGGAAGCACTTTAAGTCTGCAGGAGGTGCTATGTACTCAATTTATATGTGCAGAGGAAGCAGGAGACTGCCGGTGTAACAGTCACTCAAGATCCACTCAGAACAGTGACTAAATGAATTTGGCTGCCACATGTGATGCGACGCGCAATTTATTTGTCAAGCAAATTACACCCATGTGCGTCGTGCCCGGTCTCTTCTTACGTCAAAGAACCGAGACAGCAGTCTTTTTCCACATCTGCAAAATGCATTGCAGCCATAGTCTTTTGTTTTTTTTCAAGGGTATGAAAAATATGCGAGGAGTGTGACAAAATGATGAAAATCACACACACAATTTCCTACTGGATTAATGCAGCTACAAAGACATACTGTCAGTGATGAGATAGCAGCTGTATATAGGGATTAGTACACAGAAGTGTACCAGGCAGTGGACCCCATCTGGCAAGCTGCACGTGTGAGTCTTTAGTTACCTGACTGCATTAGCGTACCTTGTCCTGTAGACAGGAAACACCTCTGCCTACCTAGGTCATGTAGGTGCTGACGCAGTACTGGTACTAGTGTACACAGCAGTAACATTCTGGAAAATAAAGGTATTCAAAGGTTACCTCAGTGATGTCACACATTGGTTTGTGAACTGCTGTTTGTGAAGCCTCAAGTTTATCATTTTGGGCCATCTTGGTTTTTGGAAACCAGAAGTAACCATATTTGGAGGAGCGGGGGGGGGGGGCTGACTGAGAGTTTTCCCACTGCACATCCACCCACACCTACGGCCTGCACCCATTGGAGGGTACATGTGGTGCTTTATGGGCTATTCTACTTTAAATTGGGACCATTTAAAAAATGAACATCGTGGTGCACTGAAGAAGACCATAATATCCTCAGGAAAATGTTTGCTGACGTTATAAATCAATTGAGAAGTCGTGTATTTTTCTCATAGACTTCTATAGAAACTGATTTATTTTTTGCAACCATTCGAGTCGCCCTCTGCTGGTCATTCGGGAGAATACAGGTTTAAGGCACTTCTGCATTGGCTCCACTTTCCATACCGTCCATTCTTATATACAGTCTATGGACAACTCTACTCTTGTGTCTTTACAGTAAATGTAAAGGTACAGTCAAAAGCTGAGTAGCTTAGTTTAGCACAAAGAATGGAAATGGGGTATGAGCTGGAATACCTTTGTCTGATGGTAAGAATATCAGGCGAGCAGCACCTGTTAAAGTTATGGTTTATTGGGGGTTAGTTCTCCCTTGATGCCCTGACAACATCATGATAACGCTAAATCAGGTCGAGAAATAGATTTAACCTTCACACATTATTCATATACAATTTTGATTCAGCATGTTGAATTGCTGGCAGCATAGCCCAGAAGTCATCGCATTGTACTGCCCAACAATCACGTCCGTGAAAGGCAACTCAGTTATTCTTCATTAAGACGGGGAAGCCTAGCTGAGACAGAGGAGTGAGCTGCAAACCACCCACGACGACAGTGTTTAGGAAATGAGTGGAAGCCTTGAGCTATTGTCTCTGCGGCGTGGCGCCGTCTTAAAAACAACTCCAATGAAAATCTTTGCGATGTATTTATTTATTTTTCACAGCGCATGTGAAGTTGTGCAAGCAGTCGTGTGCTGAAGGAATATAGACGCTATATAAAAATTGCTGTTCCACCTGAATTCACTGTGGAGTGAAGGAACCGTGGTGTGTATATCCCTGCGTGTTTGTGTGTGGGAAACCAGTTGTTTGGGGGTTTTTTCAGAAG
Organism: Scophthalmus maximus; assembly: GCF_022379125.1. NCBI lineage: Eukaryota > Metazoa > Chordata > Actinopteri > Pleuronectiformes > Scophthalmidae > Scophthalmus > Scophthalmus maximus. The sequence goes on from NC_061535.1 coordinate 4,373,771, forward strand.
TATTTTGCTATTCAGGTTGTCCTAGGGCGCCGTGACCTTAGACCGTAGACTGGTAGATTAAGTGGTGTTTCGGCACCTTAAGCCAAAGCCAGAGCAAATAAAAGCTGCAAGTTCTCCCCCTCTTGCTCCCTGCACTCTGATCATTGAACATGCCGTTTGCAGAGCCAAGACCTGGTCCTGAGGCAGATGCTGCTGTATGACAAAAATGCGCATTTCCCTGGTTCGAGGACTGGTTATATATATATATATATATATATATATATATATGCTGTGATGTTAATCTCTTTTGGGGGTTTTCGTTGTTGCTTAGTAAAAATGGCATCCTATATTGGATTTTTGTAGATTTGTGCTGTCTAAATATTAAGTTTGAATGTTATTTTTACAATTACATTGCACTTGTCTAATGAAGACAGTGGGAAGAATTCAGGCCATGACTAATAAATATAATAATAATAATGATAATAAATTTCATTTATAGAGCACTTTTCAGTGGTAAACGCAATCTCAAAGTGCTACAATCAAGATGGCTCTGATTGTTCTAGTGCTTTATAGCCCTCGCCAAGCTCCAACTTGACTGAGAATCCTTTTGGGGGGGAAAGATGAGTCAAATGGTATTTATGATTATAGCTGGAATAGGATATATGGGCCTATCATAAGGCAGGCAGGGTCATGAGATGGAACCTTGATGGACTCAAACTGGAAAATTGGAAATTGAACCAATGAGATTGACTTTTCGCTCTTGGAAGGAACGGACCACGGTGGAAGCGCTTCTGAGCTGGAGATGAAAGTTGCACATCTGCCTCCACAGTCTTTTGCTGGTGGCAACTCGACATTTAAATGTTGGAGGGCTTTTTTGTTCAGTTGCATCCACTAATCTCTTGAATCGAATTGTCCAAACAACTGACATTCACCCGGTGGCCAGAGAGAGACGAATGATCATTTATGATGGTTGTCATTTACGTTATCTTAAGTTAAAATTGAACAACACTCTCAACCTGTGTAATATTATTAAACAAAAGTTTAATTACCGGCGAAGAAGGTGGTGATGGACAGAAATAGGATTCTTATTCTGCAGATGCAAAATTTGGCACATCTAACCATGTGCCCAAAATGATTTTCACGTATGAAACAGCTGCAGAATCATGGCACATATTACATATACATACATTTTCTGACAGAACTCAAGAGATCTGATCTAGATTTTGTTTTATTGCTTTACCTCTCAACCTAAATCCAATAAAAAAACACAATGTCCCATACCGCTATCACACTTAATGCATTGCAAGGAAAATTTCTATTTCTACGGCCCAACACTGGTAGGGGCTCAGATTCACTGTGGAGCAGAGGAAAGATGAAATTCATAAGTCTAAATGTAGAAGGAATACTCCACTGGTCCATTTCCTTGTGTTCTGCAAAAATCACAGTAGCCTAAAGAGGGTTTTTTTGTTTTTTTTGCCTGAATGAGCTATTTGCATATAGTCAATCCTAATAATTCTTGAAACAGAAAAAAAAGAGATCCTCCTTCCAATGTTTTGCTTGAGTGCTTCCTGTCATTAGTGCTCCCCATACTGCCGGTCACATTCTCTGGGAGTTTATTTTCCCTGATTGTTCAGCACTTCCGACTGTTTCCCTGATTGTTATGGATCTTGTCTTTTTTTCCCCCTGGGAAGATGTAGGTGTACTTTTCTCAGCCCCCCCCCCCCCCAAAGTGATGCAATCAGCTGAATGATTTTGACAAAGAGAAAAATTGTGTTCATCTTTCAGTTGAAAATCTTTTTCAATGGAAAAAAAGTGGTACGGTGACCTGTGTTTGTCTCCCTTTTGGTTTTCCTGTGGTGCCCCTCACTTTGAGATCTGGCCGCCCCCCACCAGTCTGATTTCAAAAGAGGATCCTCTGCTTGTATGCGGTGAGGAAGAGTAACCGCTGCTGCGTTTGGGCTCGGGAGGCACCCTTCCCCTCGCACTGCCTCTGCTTTAGCAAAACGAGATGGATGAAGTGAGTTAGCATTGCAGGCACACAGCTTGCAGCTGTGGGAGCGGTTGGTCACACCCTCACTCTCCTCACTCATCCCCTTGTGTGTCTCTCTCTCTCTCTCTCTCTCTCTCTTTTCAACCAACACTACCTCTTTTCTTCTCTCCTACCCTCTTTTACTGCAAAGTCTGGGGTGTGAGCACTACGCGTTGTCTAACCAGATCCATCTTAAGGCAGAGAACATTTGCTCACCTTAGCTAATTCCAGGGGAGTTTTTTTGCAGCCTTTCTATTAGAATGATAACATTGTGTTTTTTCATAGAGATCTGAGAATGTGGTGACACTGCTAAGAAAAGAAATAAAATGTATTTAAATTTAACTCAAACACACCATACTAAGTTGAAGATCGTTTCTGGGGTTACGGTAATTTGGCTAAACAGTGGGTTCGTTTACGACCCGTCTGGTTTGTTGCATTGTCGGACTTTTTGGAATTGGTTTTGCCATGTCCCCAGATCTTGGCAATTACTTGGTGGGTAGAGTGTTAACATAATGGATGGACAAGATGGACAAAACCATCACAATGTGTAAGAATTTTGGAATTTTGAAAAATTCCATGGCAAACAAAAAAGAAAGCAAAGTGAATCTGCAGAAATGGACTTTGTTAAACTTTGACACACATTCCCAACACTGACAAGTAGCGAACTGTCCCGACAGTGTTTACCTTTTTGGGAAACATAACTGCTAAGAAGGAAGATATCGTAGCTTGTGCTCCATCAACCACTTTCATATATTGTTACTTTGTCAGAGTTTCCACACAATAGGTAGAACCACATGGATTATACAAACATCTATTTAAACATTCTGAACCATTATCAACCAAATTAAATATAGAGGAGTAACAGTAACAGTAAATATTGTTACTGACTAGCATCAGCATGTTCCTTACTAGATAGTTTGTCAGGAGTTAGCTCAGCGGTAACAGTAGTTCACAAACTGGACCTGCGAGATGTCTGGACTGTAGATAAAGATGGATGACTTTTATACATGTTTCTGTTTGGTCCATGACCCATCTGCTAACATCGGGGAGGCAGGGTTTATGACCTATACTGCAGCCGGCCACCAGGGGGAGTTCGAGACTTCACTTGCGCAAACTTTGGATTTGGTTGTACCACACGCTAGTGTGACTGGGCTATTCTATTCTCCTTCTCTCCCACTTTTACCCCACCCCCACCCCTCCCATCGTCCACGCCTCGCTCCTTCTGACTCGGCACAGAATGTTCACCGGCATGTCAGAAAACGAGCCTGTTTTCAAGGGGACAACCGGTCCGGAGTTTACCGTCCGGTGCGACTTACTACACTATTCAGCAGAATGGTACGTCATTCGGTTGACTCGGCCACTCCTAGCCAATCACCCTGCAGATCAATAAGTGGCTCAGGCTGCCTCCTGCTTCCATCCTCTGCTGTGTAGGTCAGCGTACTGCTCTGTTGTAGCTGTAAGTCTGCAGTAATGTAAACCATAGTGGGTGTGGGGGTGATGTGTGGCCTGATTTGGGGATTGTGTGTGTGTGTGAGTGTGTGTGTATCAAATATATACACACCAAACGTATCAGTACCCGCGTGTACATACAATACGCTGGAACATGTGTATTTGTGCATGTGTTTGTCTACATTATGCATCGCTCCAATCAGTAAAAGAAATCTTGGCTGCTTTCCTATTAAAAAACCTGTGTCCTTCCTGTGCCACATCCACAACAGAGCCGGATCCATTGTGTATTCACACAGTGTTTACCACATCGTTCACATGATGCATATGGTCTTTGCTCTCTGAACTGCATCTCTGAACCCCCCCCCCCCCCCCTTAGCCAGCGCCCCTCCTCTGTAGGCATAACAGCTCGCCTAGGGCTCTTTGTTTCATTAGTCTATCATCATGGTGGATCCTCGGCTGTCATGCTGTGAGCCTGGCTCTCTCCATTATGCTGTATTAGGCAGCAATGAGATTGAGCTATGTGCTTTATCTCTGCACACATTAAGGCCTCAACCCATTGAAAATGTCCTGGAGAATTATTCTCCGAAGGGTTTGATTGAAAAGGTCTTTTTTGTTTTTTGAAGGTGAATGAGTTTTTGTTTGCTCACCGCGTCTGATTTGTACCCCCGATTTTGAAGGACATCACAGAGCAGATTGCTTTCCATGCTTGACGAGTTCTGTTTTTGTATTCATCATCTCATCAGTGGGATACTTCCTGCGGGAGTTGGTCTATAAACATACCGGGATGAAAAGTCTAATAACTGGTTTCAAAAGGAGTGCAAATGATGAATGTTTAGTTTTCATTATCCACACGTCGCTCCCCCATTTCCTTGCATCCTTTGTGGTATCAGATTGGACTCTTATCTTATCATCTGAGAGCAAATGTCGGATTCCAAATGGATCCAAATCGCATTTGGCATCACGGTAATCTAATAGGTAATGGCAAGTTTTTGTTTCGCCGCCGGGAGAACAATGTCAACATTCAACAGTGGAGCAGGGCAAGACGATGATGGGATTATGGAATGTGGAGTTTGAGTAATCCTTAGAACATTTCAGAATGATAAAAACAGTTGTGAATTCAAGCGGACGCCAACAGCAATCTATAATACTCCCTTGTAGGAAATGACAGTGAAATGAGTTGATGGTACATTTCATGATTTGAAAGTGCAGCCCGGGTCATATAATGCCTGTCCCATTCAATATATTGTTGGGGCTGTGTTGGATGGTTAATGCATAGCATTACCATTTTATAGGCTTATAGGGTAGCCATGACAAGTGTTTTAGGGTTTGCGGCTGATTCTCCAGCTTCTCTCAGTCCATCATATTTTATTTATTCTGGGGTGCCCCAGGGTGAACCAAGGAAGAAATATTCAATGTAATAATGATGGAACAAAAAATTGTATTCAAAGCAAAACAGAATAGCCAATATCAGTCTGTATCTGCACTGGATTTGGAGAGGTTGTCGAAGTGGTGCCTGATTTTGCAGCTTATTCAAAACCATAATGACAAAACTTCACAAGCAGACCAAGGCTACGTTTTCCACAAAAGGACCTGCTTGGTTCTTCTGCCCCACCGCCCTTCCCCCTGTCTGTGTGAAGGGTCACCGGTGCGCCCAGAGGATTGATTATGTGAACTGGCCGAACAGTTCCCACAGGAGAGACCGGGCTCAATTTAAATGTTTACTGTTCGACGTCCTAATGGTGTGTGTGACATTTGGTGTCCTGGAGGGTGTGAAGCAGACTGTGCAATGTTCTATGCAGTTGTTTCAGTACACGCTGAGCCTATTTGCGGAAGGTGTCAAGCATTTGCTCGGCTCTGAGACCTCGAGTCACAGAGGCTGAAAGGAGCTGTCAGGATGACAGCACAGCTGTCACAAACGCGTTCTCGGCGAGGTGTTGGTTTCCATCAGCTTTTCTCGCACGTTCCGTCGCATTGCATGCTTGTCAAAGCTCAAATTGCTCATCCATCTGTGATCATTGAGGTGCAGGAGGGTGCGAGAGAACTTTTTATTTTCACAAATTTCCTACTCAAGACCACTGACTGTACACCAGTGAATTCCGGTCGCGTCAGTTAAGACCATCTTCTCCCACGGGGCGACTGAAGTCTGTCTGTCCGATTGCCAAGAGCAAGGAGCTGGAAAAGTTATGAAGTCGATCGTGTGTGTTCATCTCGGTTTCCCCCTCTTGAACCAACGCTAACTGCCTGCTGGACAGCATGGCCTTGCTGGCATTTCATTTTCCATTTGGCAAGCTCGATTAATCACAGCGCTCCTATACAATGCCGACGCACATGGCCACCCAATGGTGCGGGCTCTCATTATTCCCCCCAGGCAGGAAAATGTACAGCTAGGGGAAAGTGACACATAGAAAAAGAGCAAGAGGAACACCATAGTTACATTACTGCGTATATATATATATGTGAGCAAATAAATGTAACACGGAAAACAGAACACAATGCAGAGAATGAAAGATATGGAGGCAAAGATTTGGATTGCTGTGAATAGGTTATGGCCATGCTGCGAGGAAGACTGATAAAAGATCGGGGGCTGCTCCATGTCCCCTCGAGGCTCTGCTTCTATCTGAATATTCAGTGGGCTGACACTGGCTTTTCCCGCCACTGTCTGTAAAAGGATGCCAATTGGCTTTTACCTTGTGGCTTTCTAATAAACCGCGGTGCCTCTTCATATTACACAGAAGCACAGATGGATTCCCGCGCTTCCATACAAACAGCCTTAAAGCGGCTTCAAGAGCCTTAGCAGTTTGCTCTCTGTGCGTTTAAACTGCCATGCATTAAAAAAAAAAAACGCATTACTAGATAACAGTTTTTTTGTGTGACAGTTGTTTTGGCTTCGTATCTTCAGGACTGAAATTGAGACTTGCTGACTGTATCTCCTTCCATGCGTGCACGGTGATTGTTTATTCATTCTGCATAATGAAATATCTGATCTGCTGCAGAGGGATGAAATTGTTTTTGGGGGGAAATCCTTCCGCTCGTCAAAGAGCAGATAATTCATCCATTCAGCAAATTTATATGATTATTTTTATTCAGTTAGGATGGTGGATATTCAGCTTTACATTAAAGCAACTTTTGTAAAATTCTAATATTGCACAGGACAGAGGGAATCTCTGCTCACAGTACTGAGCCGGAAATCTGCACTCTGCAAATAAAACGTCCTGCAATGATCCTCCCACAGCTTGCGAACAAGAAAACATTCTCAGATGCATTCTCTTATTTTTTTGTGCACTAATGTCCAAAACCTGATGCAAGACGTATTTGGGGGAAACACTCACATCTGTATGCTCCTTCTAGTCCCCTCAAATGCAGACGTACGCACTGGACCACCACTGAGCGGCTACATCAGAACCCTCAGATGTTAAGCTCCTTTTCATTCTGTACTCCAGTTTTTTTTTTTGCAGGGGTCAGAATTGAACACATGCAATAACACGGAGAGGAGAAAATAAGCTGGACTTGCCCAGTGCCTGTATATTTCACCTCATGTGAAATATACTGTAGTATAACACTGCACACATTGTGTCTGTTTCCTTCAAAATACTCCATATTCATGACCACGTACAGTAATCTTGAATATTCAGGAATAATCCCTCTGGGGCCACTCTGGTGAGATGTAGAATTCAAGCGAGATTAAAATCACCATCCCTTCCCTAGATAGCCGAATGCCACGGGGACATCATTTTCTTTTTCCTAAATTAGAAAAGATTATGTTGAATCTGGGAGGCCGGGCTGAGAATCCAACTTCACCCTCTGATTTAGTTGATATTTCACAGTCTCCCTCCGACTCTCTGTCGCTTTGTTGAAGGAGGGGAACGTGTGTGTGTGTGTGGGGTGGCCACCAGCACTCGTGACTCATTTCCTAATTTCTTGTGTTTGTAATCACACACCTGTGAGTTAATCTCTCGAACCAGACATGGGTCAGACAGAGAAATGAAAAACTCAAGGTGGAGGGTGGGGGGGTGGTGCAGTGGG